>NC_142120.1:29020714-29341250 GCF_056152115.1 Neolamprologus brichardi | reverse complement strand
ACTCTTCTGAAATGTTTTCTCAGTATTCATTGTGTGTGTGTATGCACACTTCAGGCCAGCACTTGTCTCTGGCTGCACGTCAACAGGTGTGGCAAGAAGTATGATGCTGTGCCATCATCAGGGATGAGCTCCAGGAATTCTGCGGGGCTCATCTCCATAGCAACTACGACAAGCGTCTCTGTTGACAAAAAACAAGTCTCATTAAACTCAAGTACACACACACACACACACACACACACAGAAGATGTTACTTCCTCATACTTCTAGTTTCTTTGCCAATATCAGTAAGTAATTTCCTGATATTTCTTTAATTCCCATCATAATATATCCACTTACAGAAGTGGCTTGGGGAGTGCTCACACCAGTCTACCCAAGCCTGCTGCACCCTCAGAGTTCACTTTGTTTAATCATATTGTAATGAATTGCTATTCATTCCCCAGCACAGATCTCCAACACTTTCCCAATGACAGACGCCTCTATAAAAATTACTGCAAGAAATTAACAAATATGTGAGAGGACACGTGTCACCACTTCCCCAAATAAGACACATAATGCATAAAAACATCAATTTCCCTGTGCTTTTCAAAAGAACCCGAGTGAGGAGAGTAAGTGATGGGTACTCTGACCAGGATAGTTTAGATGAGTGTGAATGCTCGCCAGTGGTGGATTAGAGAAGAGAATCATGCACGGCAACAGTACCCAGTGTGAGTACACCTTTAGTCAAGTTTAATGGAGGCTTGGAACTTGTTGGTCAGTAAAGCTACATTTAATGTGCAGACAGGATTTAAGAAGCTGAATGACTGAATGCCTTTCCCTAGAAATGGGACAGAAGAGCAATTTAGTTGCTGAAGTTACAATTTACTGATGTTCCCTGAACACATTTCATGCAGGCAGTCAATTCTGCTTTTGAAAAGATTGACTGTGTCTGTTCAAAACATGACTACACAGAACAGACAGACTGTGGGTTTGGGCTTCAACCAAGATGAATGACTGAAAAAGTCGCTTGGCACACAAAAACAAAGACCAAACAGTAAAATAAAATTACATCCAGCTATTTTTTTTAAGACCCAGTTTAAGTTTTAGACCATTAAACTGATTAAACTGTTGAAACTGTTTGAAGATCTGGACTAAGATGACTTCATTGCTTGTCATTTTAAAATTGTATTCTACAGTTTAAATGATTCAAATCTTTTCCCTGAGCACGTAATCCATTATTAATTATAGGTTTCTGAATAGCTGAGGATGTGACTTAAAGTAGGGATTTAATGTGAATTCATTTCATGTCAAAAATGTTGTCAAACCTGCCAGACGGCTTTGCCGCGTAATAAAATTATAAGTCTGAACAATACAAGGTCATTAGTGAGTCATGACTGACGAAAGCACAGCAAATCCTAATTGTTTTAAACGAAAGTGAAAGTTCTTTGGAAAAATACCTCTACCTTTGAGAGCAGCCAGGAGGATGCTGTTGTCTGAGGCCACTCTTGTGCGATGACAAAGCTCTGGGAGGAGCTTTTGCCACCAAAGTGCCTGCGGAGATTAGACATGTGATTGAGACGGGAGTTGAATTAGGTGCGAAATTAAAAATAAACTAAAAAGTGTAGCTACAGACTTCAAATGTAAGCCCCGTGATCAGTACAGACCATGTTTTTCTCCTGTAACTGGTGATTGGCGTAGGGTATGATCGCTTGAGGACATCTGTCCAGCAACTTCTCAATGCTCCTATCATACTGCCCCCTTCTGGTAGCGCAAAGGAGGTGAAGGCTGAAGCCCCATAAGGTTTCGTCTGACAGGCGCTCCAACAAAGGCACGACGGAGCCCACAGACAGAGATGGACCACACAGCAGAGACTGCACACACAAACGGGAACACTTAAAATTACAATTACAGAAGAACAGCAGCTAGATTTTAAATTAAAGTCCACGAGAAGAAAAAGAAACATAAAGAAACATAAATAAACTGCTATATGTCACCAAGTCCACTACTGATAGCACAGATAAATGTTTTCTCTTCAAATGTCACTGACCTACATATTTATTGCAACAAGTTCACAAGCCATGGAATGCATGATGGCCCCGTATTACTATAAGTTCCAGTAATGACGGTGAATAGGGCCTCACCCTATGTGGAATGCAGCCATCAATTGTACACCTGTGCTTTGCCAGCTGAGACAAGTCAAACGTTTGCCACAAACAAAATGTATTTGTCACTGTGGCGGCGCGTTGTCTGCGGTGCCTCTGCAGGGGAGATGGAAGCGGTTCCTGACTGTCGTTGTTGTAGTCTGTATGTAATTGGCTGGTGGCTGAAAAGCTGCAGCTGTGTGTGTTTCAGAACAGCAACCGTGTGTGTTAGTAATAAAGATGCTGAAAAGCATTAAACTGTCACACACTGAAAGTCACCGGGGGCTGAAAACCTCAGTTACTTCAATGGCCAGTTGAAGATGGCTCCAAAAAACAGCTCCCAAATTTATAGCAGAAGGAAACATTTACAGCAACAAACAAAATAGATTTCCCTCTTCATAATGAATGTACTGGGGATATTTGTTTTGTTTTATAAAAAGGCATAAACCACAACTATCAGCACTTTCTCAACAGGAGTTTCATTTACTGCTGTAGGAGTACTGAGGGTTTTATTGTAAAAGCATTTAAGGGTTTTATTGTGAACAGAAAAAAAGGGGTCTGTTCACAACCGAGTAGAAGAAATTGTGTTTCCTGCACAGGTTGGGCAGCAATTCAGTGATGTCTCAGTGGCTGCATTAGTCTGTTATACACTAAGGTCCAACTATATTTGTTTTTTTCTTCTTTTACCTGTTTACTGAAACATCTTCCAATTATAGTTATATAATGGAGATCAATGGACTCAGATTGCATTTGAGGATATCCACATTCAGATTGGATGAAGGGTTGAGGAGTTTTAGCTTGTTAACATGTTCCACCCTCTTTTTAAAGTAATCGGACAGTTAACTCAAATGCCATTTCATGGGCAGGTGTGGGCATTTTCTTTGTTATGTCATTATCAATTAAGCCGATCAAAGGCCTGGAGTTGATAGCCCTGGTTTTTTGCTGTAAACCGACAACATGCGGTCAAAGGAGCTCTCTGTGCAGGTGAAACAAACCATCCTTAAGCTGCGTAAACAGAAAAAACCCTTCTGAGAAAGTGGTACTATAGTAGTGATGGTGTGATGAAGCCCCGTGAATGTGTCAAATCTTTCCGGCCAATCGGTTCACCAAGAGGCAGATCACACAAAGCAACGTTTAACAGCTCATTTGGATGTGCTGACATCTGCTGGTCATTCCATGTACAGCAGCCCTACTGTGATAATGCAAGGGGCTGACATAACAGTCGATATATAAATGTAAAAATGTATCAATTGGAGAATACCGATATGAGGTCCTGTATAATATAAATATACACACACACACACTAACAAATTATTTAAATGTTTTAATTGTTTTTTTTAATTTATGCAAATTCTCATGACCATTGATCAACAACCCCTGATCAAAGACCACTGATCAATGGCCATGAGTACCATTCACAGAGAGTTGGGGAATGGCTGCAATCACAGCATTGTAAGATGGTGAAAGATGGTGAATGGTACTCATGGCCATTGGTGGTCTTTGATCAGCGGGCCTTGATCAGTAGTTGTTGATCAATGATCATGAGAATTTGCATAATTATGATGAAGGAACTGACCTCACAGCCCATTGTTCCTACAGTGGTGCTAGTTTCAGTCATTATGCAAATGTACTGTTTATAAGATTGGGGAAACCTGCAGTCAGCTGAGACTGAAGAAGTCACTTGGATGAGTGATGAAATGTTTCTCCCACTGAAAACGCTACGTCCAGATGAACAGAATCAACTTTTGGAGAAAGAAAGCACTGCTGAACTCAGCAACGCTAAAAGACCTGAACACCCACAGGAGACAACAGTAGTGGATGATCACAGAATCATTTCCATGGTGATGAGAAAACCCTTTCACAACAGCCAACCAAGTGAACAACACTCTCCAGGAGGTCGGCGTATCGATGTCCAAGTCTACAGCAAAGAGAAGACTGCATGAAAGTAAATACAGAGGATTCACTGCGAGGTGCGAGCCACTCATAATCCTCAAGAATAGAAAGGCTACATTGGACTTTGATAAAAAAAAAAAACATCCAGAAAATCCAGCCCAGTTCAGGAAAAATACTGTTTGGAAAAATGAAACCAAGATTAACCTCTACCAAAATGATGGAAAGAAAAATGTATGGAGAAGGTGTGAAACAGCTCATCATCCGAGGTAGTGTGATGGCTTGGACATGCATGGGTGTTAATGGGACTGTGACACTGGTGTTTACTGATGATGTGGCAAAGGACAGATGCAGCCAAATGAATTCTGAGGTATTCAGATACACTGTCTGCTCCAATCCAGCTAAATGCAGTCAAACTGACTGCGCCGTGTTTCGTAATACAGATGGACAATAGCCCAAAAAAATACAGCCAAAGCAACCCAGGAGTTCATTAAAGCAAAGAAGTGGAATATTCTTGAATGGAAAAGTCAGTCATCTTAACCCAAGTGAGCATGCATTTTACTTCTTGAAGACTAAACTTGGGACAGAAATCCCACAAACAAACAGCAGCTGCAGGGAAGGCCTGGAAGAGCATTAAAAAGGAGGAAACCCAGCATCTGGTGAAGTCCATGAATTCAAGACTGTCATTGACAGCAAAGGGGTTTAAAAAGGTTTTCAACCAAGTATTAGAAATTAACATTTTATTTTCAGTAACCTTTGAGCACCTGAAATGAAGGGATTGTGTTAAAAAACGCTTTAGTTCCTCACATTTTTATACAATCTTTTTGTTCAACCCACTGAATTAAAGCTGAGAGTCTGCACTCCAGCTGCATCTGAGTTGTTTCATTTAAATATATATTGTTGTAACATAGAAGCAAAATTAGAAAAAAAGTTGTCTCTGTCTAAATATTTATGGACTTAACTGTATTGAATCCATGCAGTCAAAGCAGACTTTAGAAAATACCTGCAGTTTGTGCAGCGCCTCCAGGTGTTGGGAACTGGTAATGTCTGTTGGACTTAGAAGAATGAGCCATGGATACAAAGCACCGTAATGAGAGCACGAGTTGATCTGGAACAGACACAAACATGGGAGCAGCTGATTGGGTGAAACTCGTGTCTTTAAGATCTGGTTATTGAACAAATTAAAAGAATTGGGGGGTTACTAAACAGAGACCACCAAGTAGCCGTACCAGGTCATCAGCACTTTTCAGTGACTTGCGCTTTGGAGCCGTGTGCTTTTCTGACTTTGTATTTGTTAGACGGTCGATGTAGACAGAAGCCAGCCGAAACAGAAGCTCCTGAATGACAGCGTCATTTGATGATGCCATGAGCATCGCCTCCCAGAAATCGACCTGCAGGCTGTTTTCACAACGCAGCTCCTAAAAGTGTAGAAAGCATCAGATTCTGTAAAACTGAAATTAATTTTACATCCAAGTGTAGAAAGGCAGTAATACAAATCAGCGGGTTGATATACTATCCTCCAGGCACTGCACTTCCAGGTGCCAATAGTACCTTGAATATGTGATCGGCCTCTTCCAGCTTAACTTTGCTGTTCTCATGTAAAGCCACCATGGCAGCCACCAGCAGTCCAGGCTGAGAGTCAGCCATCTGGCGGGTTAAAGCTGTGGGATAAACACGTCTATGCTGGTTTGCACATCCACCATAGAGAAGCAGCCTTGGCTCCTCAATAAACCCGTACACTAGCAGCATCTACGCACAGAATGGAAAGGGACCAACTTTCTTTATTTTGGTCCATTTTGTGTGGAAAAGTATATAATATAGAAAAAATATGGACATACAATTATAAAAAAAAGAAGCAATATCATGTAGCAAACTTTGACCTTGCACTGCACCTTGAGCAGTTAGTACACCAAAGAAAACAAGTGAAATCCTGACCTCAGCGTGTCTCTCCATCAGCTGTGTGTACTGCTGCAGGTCACCCAAACGCAGCATCATGGTAGCCATGGTGATTGTCAGTGAAACCGACACGCCCACCGAGTCCTCCAGATTTTGTAAAATTTGCAGCGTCCGAGCAGGACTGACATTTATCATGCAGGGGCTGGTGCACACGCTTATGAGCATTACAGGCTCTGATTGGCTGAAAATGTCAATGACCTGATCAGCTGCTTCCTGCAGGGAAAGAAAGATTAAAAAGGTTTCTTCATTTTCATTCCCCGTCTCTTTTGATTCAATATTTTATATTTTTTGTTCCCTTACTAATTTCTTAAGGTTTGTTGTGCATATTTGTCATGTTTAAAACAAATTTTAATATTTGACAAAGACATTCTAAATAATTACAAAATGGTTTAAAATGATTATTTAAATTATTAAGGGAAAAAAGCTGACCAAACCTGCCTGGCCCTGTGTGAAAAAGTAATCTCCTCAACTTGTCAAATCATGCTCATTTAGATTTTGTGTACCTGACTGAGGGTCTGCTCCGAGTCTTCTAACAGGAAATGTTTCAGGTAAAACAGGAAGCCAGGGCCATAGGAGGAAGGGCTGCCCGGAAATGGCCGATTCCTGGACATGACCTCTGTGAGTGACAGACCAGACATCCTGTAGTAGGGCAGAGCAAGGTGACACTCCTTCTGACCGCCCCTTAGAGAAAAGAAGAGATTAAAAGTTTTGCTGAAACAAATTTTAATAAAATAGCCAGAAAATACAAAAACTGAAGGTAAAGGTGTCCAACAGAGTAAAATCTCATTAACTGAACACATTTAAAAACCCATAAAATGTTATTATCAATGCAGAATGTGCATGGACCTTAAACTTTAAAGGCTAAAAATAACAGAGGCTTCATCAGTGCCCTCATTAACCATTAAATTAAAGTGTATTTAGGTTATTTTGTCAGCGAGTTAAGCCAGTGAACATATTAAGGAGACATTTTCTACACATTCAAAGGGATATTAGCCCTCTAACCTGCCTGCAGGAGAGGTTGTGTGTTACCTGCTGAAACTGTCTCCCAGCTGGGCACAGTTCTCCCTCAGCGCCTCCTCCAGCACTTGTCGATCTGTCCTGTGATCTGCTGGGCCACCTGGGCCCGTCTGTTGCTCGTCTGATGCGTGTAGTAGAGCAGCACGCAGGAGGAGGTGAGCTTCGCTGAGGAGGTGTCGCAGACTCTGGGCCTGTGGGTTGGTCTCTGCATAACGCTGACTGTACTCAACCTGAAAAACGCACACAGACAAATCACAAGTGATTGCACAGCAGGTCTGTATTTGTTTAGTTTTTCATATTCATCATCAACAGTTGCGCAACACACAATTCAGGCAAATGAGAGTTACCATCTCCTGGTAGAGAGTAAAGGGGGTGACGGTGTCCACAACATAGAGGTTCCATCCATGTCCCGCTGCACGGCTTTCTTTGGTAGAAGACACCGTCCACCTCCTGCTCCTGAGATCAAACATTACACAGCAACATATAGAAAAATTAGCAAAGATTTTGACCATTGAGTCACAACATACACAGGAAGAATCCTGTACTTATACCCACCTTTGTTGTGATCTACTGTAGATATTTTAACTATAAAAAAAAAACTGCCTTTACAGGACACCAACAAGACAGTACAGACACACACAATAAACTAAACATTGCACAACAAGAAACAACAAACCAATAAACAAACAAGATATTCCCAGGAAAGAAAAACATTTTGGATGAAAAACAACAAAAACAAAAATATCCAAAATACACTGGATGGGAAACAAAGTGCATATTGCTGAAATGCAGTACTACATTTTACAAATTCAAAGAAATTGTTAAACTGGGCACACACTAAACAACTGTCAGAATGATCATGAGGACATAATCTAGCCTATAAGATCCGCTTCATTTGCTCTCAGTTAGTTTTTAGAACCAATTATTGCCTGTTGGTCTTTAAACAGGTTTATCATTTGACACCAACGAGTACAATGGTAGCCTGGGAGACTGTAAGCGCCCCTGGCTCCTCGCTTAGTAACTCTGCAGTAGGTCTGGATTGATACACCACTTTCCATTTAATTATTAGTTATTAATGATGTTTTTATCCTGTCTTCCTCCCCTGCCATCTGGTAAACTGCAGATTATACCTAATTTTTTGGCACATTTAGATCACGTGAAGCTACATGCGCTGTGCTACATCAGTGACTAACACTTCACAGCATAATTCAGCTGTTTGTTAAGTGTCTGCCCAGCTTTAACAAACAGTTAGTGAACAGGGTAACAGGAGCTTCATACCAAGGGTATGTTGAGGTGTTTGTTACACGGTGAGGGGCTTGTGTGTGCATCTGTGTCAGTCAAAGAGAAAGAGTTACAGGAATCCAGGAACCTCTGTGATAAAATTGTCTTTTTAGGTCAATTCTAGCACGATTAGTTTGTGAGAAAAAAAAAGACACAAACACACACTGAGGGCAGTTAGGCAGGTTACCATGGCTAGGTTTAGAAACTAAAACAGGAAGTGCTGTCTCTTTTAGACCAAGCTGCAAAACTCACACAAACACTTTAATCATTTGGTTTTTTGGGGCGATCGTGGCTCAAGAGTTGTGCGTTCGTCTTGTAATCGGAAGGTTGCAGGTTCTAGCCCCGGCTCCGACAATCTCGGTCGTTGTGTCCTTGGGCAAGACACTTCACCCGTTGCCTACTGGTGGTGGTCAGAGGGCCGGCAGCCTCGCCTCTGTCAGTGCGCCCCAGGGCGGCTGTGGCTACAATGTAGCTGCCATCACCAGTGTATGAATGTGTGTGTGAATGGGTGGATGACTGGATGTGTAAAACGCTTTGGGGTCCTTAGAACCAAGTAAAGCGCTATACAAATACAGATCATTTACCATTTTTTAAACAGAAATGACTGACTGCATACTGTCACAGGGTTTCTGAACTTCTTCACAACACATGCAACTTACTTGCTTAACGACCTTTTCTGCTAAGCAGTTCTTTATTTCTTATGAATCCAAAAAAAGTGATTTTAAATTTTTATATAATTTTATATTTGCCTTTCTTTATTTTCTATATCAAACGGCATGATCACTAAGTTCTTATTAATGAAATAATATGTTGTTCGTGATATTAGGTTATGCTTTTGGTATATTTGCATTTCTTTCTGTCTGTCAACACAATAGCTGGACAAGTTTTGAATGGATGCTGATAAAAGTTAGTAGAGTCGGGTCATGTTAACAATACGTTCAAATTCTGCCTTACACCCACCGAGGTCCTTAAAATCAACACCATGATTTATTGGTTGCCAAAAAGCTTATAACTAAGAAACTACGATTCTTACAAGTGTGGTATGTATTGTCAACATATAGAAAGTACCGTATAAGTGTTTAAAATTTAAAATTTGACCTCTGACCTCTCTTTCATGATCAATAGATTGATCTGAAGGTTGCACGGCTTTTAAAAACAATGTTTCTTAAATAAACTTGTGATCAAAAATTTATTTTACTAAAAAATGAGTTGAATCCCACACATGTCCTATATTAACATAAAAAAATAGGTTTCAGCAGAGCAAATAACAAACACCTTCACGCTTTCTTTATTTTTGCTGCACTGCAAACTCCTTAAAGTACGTTTAAAAAGAACAGAGATATACAAATATACCGAAAATACAATACTATTACCTTAAAGAGTAAATACTGCTTAGAAAGTGACCTCCCTTGGTGGAGGTTTGTGTTCTTGGAGTGCTTTTAGTTTTTTAAAATGTTTTTAATGGATTTCCTCTAACCTCTACACGGAAGCAAAGAAGAATCATTTAGTTTTTGAGGTGGCTGTAGCTCAGGTGGCAGAGCAGGTCAGCCACTAACCAGAAGGTCGGTGGTTCGATCCCAGGCTGCTCCAGTCTGCATGCCAAATATCCTTGGGCAAGATACTAACCCCGCGTTGCTCTCCGATGCATCCATCGGAGTGTGAATGTGTATGAATGGTAGATTACTTAGCACTTAGGTCAGAAAAAAGTGCTTGTGTGATTGGGTGAATGAATTAGTTGTATAAAGCGCTTTGAGTGCTCAGACAGAGTAGAAAAGCGCTATATAAGAACAAGTCCATTTACCATTTAGTCTTGTAACATAAGAGAAACAAGGGTTACAGAAGGGGACTTTATAAGGATTTCATTTGAGAACGAGAGTGTTTTGAGGGTCTCGTCATTGCAGCTTGGCCTGAAAGTGACAACAAGGACGGGGGTTGGATGGGTTTTGGGTTTGTCTTACAGTAAGGGGCGTGATAGAAGGCTCTCCAGAGCTGGCGTGGTTGCGGGATCAATTCCCACCGCCAGGAAAATACCAGTCAGCATGTTGTGTTCTTTCAACTCGCTATAATAACAACACACACGTACACACATACAGCAAACAGGCTCATAAATGTTCAAATATTTGTGCGTACATGCATGCACATGCAGGTAACTGCAGGGAAGTATCTGAGGTCAAACCTGAAAAAGCCTTTAAAAATCAAAAGGCGTACAAATCAACATGGCGGCGTGTGTGTGCGTACAACTTACAGGCCCCTGCGCTGTGTGCCGCGTTCTGTCTCCCCCGGTGTCTCTGCGTCGGCGGCAGAGAGCAGGATGACATGGCGCCCGTACACGCACATCGACCGCAGGCCGATGAAGAGCTGCATCCTGAGCGCACAGACCTCCAGGCTGCTGGGTGGGCAGGCCTTACAAACACAAACACAAACACACACGCGTAAATGTGTCTTTACAGACATGTAATAACAATCCATACAGATATTAGCGCCACCAACTGGATCTCTGCAGTGAGGGGAGCACTGAGGCTGAACTTTCTTTTAAATTAGCTTCACTTATTGTAAATACTGTAAATGGCGCGAACAGTGCCAGGCTCATACCTTCATGGTCGTATCGATGTAGGGGTCTTCAATCCTGGCTGCTAGAGCTGCACATCGTACTGTAAAACACTGCAATGCACTCCTACCAGCCACACAGAGAAATGTACTTGTAATCCACGAAGAAAGTAAGAACCACAGATTAAAAATTACACACCAACTTTTCTATATTTGGGTATAATTGGAATATCATGGAAATAAGGCTTGATGGGTTTGATGAAAAAGGTAATCTATCTGATGTTTGGTGAACTGTTGAATTTAGAGCCCTATTTTTTTGAAACCCTGTAAAATGTAAATACACACAGAATGCAGGCTCCTTCAAGGCTGCAGACATACTTTGTTATGACGTGCAACAGGTGGTCTGTTAGCGCCGCCTCCAGGACCTTCTCTGGATACTGATATGCTGACAGGAGCTCAACTCCACCCTTCAGACTGTACAGGTAGCCCGTGGTGGGGAGGGAGAAGAAGCAGAACACACATGTCGCTTCATTGGGAGACACAGACTGGTTACCTGGGGAGAGAGTAACAATCCCTCAAAAACAATGATTGGGCAAAAACACACACAAGGACAAAAAGAAAACGGATTATTTTTTACAACATGAGCAAACTGCACCGAAATGTGAAGGTGCTGTAGAAATACCACAGAGATATCTCTATAGCAATGAAGCTTTACATGCACTCATCACGGGCATGAATGTCATGGTATGACACTTTACTGAAATGCAATGTTTTTTAAAGTCATTAAGGATGTGTGCTGCGCAATCATTTCACACTAGAGCAAAACAAAGAGTTCAAAACATCATTAAAAGTCCAAAATTACCATGAAATTCATGCCTGTGATGACTGAATGTAAACTCCTGAACAGACTACAATGTCTAAGAAAAAAAAATTCTAACGCCATTTCTCCTCATTTCATAACAGATCATCTTGCACTGTTAACTTGTAGCATCAGCTACTGTTTCTTCACTCCAGTCAAGAAACCTGAATCTTGTCACAAAGCACCGACACTGATGTGGTACTCACCAGTGAACAACGGGTAAAGCTGCAGGGAGTGAAGCTGCATCTCATCCATGCTGCATCCTTGGAAGAACTCTGGAGAAAAGTGCCTGCAGGACCGGAGGGAGTTCAGTCAAACCTCAGCTGGGAGAAATATTCTTAAGGAACAAACTCAGAAGTGCAGACACACCTGAAAAGAACGTAAGAAAGTGCATACTGCCTTCCTTCTTCCAGCCCGGTTTTTTCAATGCTAACTGGGATGTCGCAGTCTTTAGCTCGATCGCCAAGTAACTCCTGGTGTCTCGGAACAACCAGAAAGTCAGCCTGGTCTTCCAGATATTCTGCTGTCCATGCAGAAAGATCACAGATCGCATATCACAGGTCACGCCTACATTTGATAAAATTTCTCATGCTCTGCTGCATGTGGACAATGTAAAAATATGAGCTTGAATGCATTTTTTATGTTGTTTTTTTAGTATTAAATCTGTAGAATAAAAACAAAAAGAATGCTTGAGAACTCTGTAAAAATGTCTAATTGTCAGCTTTAGTAATGTAAGTCATATTCATAAAGGTTTCTCTACTCATCCTTTTCTAGTTAAATAGAAAAAAATAAACCCCAAAGCCATGACTTAAAACACATTATAGAGCATTTACATGTGTGCCGTTACCGTTATTTGTGTCCAGTGGTTCCTCCAGAGTTTGGGGTTCAGAGGTTTCATCCAGTTTTAATATCAAGACTTCCAGCTCTCCTTGCACAGCCACATATGTTTCGCACAGTGCCACCTAGCGGTCAAAATATTTAGGAATAAAACAAAAACAAAAACAAGGAAAAATGCTCAAGTTAGAAATTTCCCAGTACTACAGAAATTGTTCTCTTTCTCTCATTATGTAAATGCAAGCTATCCACTCAGAAAAGGCTTACATTTTTAAATATAAAAAGCAGTGAACATGCTTGATATAACAGTTTGACACAGCCACAAATAAAAATAAGTGAAGAAAAGCACCTGCTTAGGTGTGAATTTTGGAAGGTGCAGGATGACGGAGCGTTCAAAATCCAGGACGGAAAGATTCTGGCTGGAATTTGAAGACTGAGCTGTTGGTAGAAAACAGGCCTATTGAATAGAAGCTTTTTAGTCCTAATTCACATCTAATGTAAACTCTTTGCTATATGAAATAAAATACACACGGCTCATTGTAAGACATCCTTCCCTGATCAATGATCAGATGATGATTTGTAGATAGTTGCGAAACAAAATGAGTGTTCGACTGAAAATATCTTAATAAATTAATAAATGTGTGTTTTTTTAGTTACCTTGACTCTGACCGCAGCGCTGCCGAGTGTTTGGCCAGCTGCTCTGAAGACTCTGATTCTCCTGATTTTCCTCCCAAAGAAACAAACATTATTCCAGTGTAACATAGTGTGTAGGTTATCAGTGAGTCTGCTCATTTTCGATGAAAGACGTTACCACAACATTTGATCTTTTTACAGCCAGCTATTAAAATAAATGGTGCTAAGCTGCCACCTTAACAAAACCTTAAAGTACCCTAAAGGTACTCATTATATTTGGAAAATACTTTAAAATCTTCTAAAAAAGAGTGCAAGTTATCAACAGTATGTGCGGAAAAAAAATCTTTATGTCCAAGACGTCCATATTATATTGAAGAGATATTATTTAAAGCAGGGATGTTAAACATAGGGTGTGGGGGCCTGAATCGGCCCATTAAAGACTCCCATCTGGCACACAAGACAACTTCAATTTGAATGAAGGAATTCATTTTTGGTTCAGTCCTGAAGAATAGGACTTTGGTTCTGATATAGAGCTTTTTTTCCCCTTAACTTGAGCACTCAAAGCACCGTATCACAAATCAGTACCACAAAATGGTGTATTGAATAAATGCAGCATCCATTCTGTCCTGAGTCCAGCATGAGAGGAAGACCAAATCCCAACGGAGATGCTTAAGAAGCACTAAGATTAATGTGGAAGGTATTGTGGAGCAGCAGACAAAGGTTGAAGCACCTTGAAATCGACCCTTATCAGAGAGAAGCTACACCGGTTTGCACAAAAGAGTAACACAAACTTAAATAAACAGTCTTTAACAAATTAAAGACATTATTGAATTGTAAATTTAAATGCAGATAAACTCCATAACGGCAATAAAGCGGGTAAACTTTGATTAAGAATTGAGTTCTTACCAGGTTCTGCTGGTTGTGTTGTCTCAACGTAAAGAGAACCAGAGTGTTCTCAGAGCCAACCAGCAGGTCTCCTCTAACCGGGCAGCAAGACACGGCAATGGGCCGCTCTGACAGAGGGATCTCAATAATCTCCATCTGCACTCCACCCCACACAGATGCTCCACCCAGCAAGTGGCCCAACAAACGAACCCCAACGCGGGCCTTCTCCTCTGCCTGAACAGAGGGAAAATAAGGCATTAACATATTTCCCAGTGTGTAATTAGAAAACAGCAATATACATGACAGCTGCAGACTGCCTTTGGTGGAATATAATTTGCTTATTTCTTCTTGCTCTCAGCATAATTTATCCATAACTACGCACATGTTTAAATGCTCTTTATACCATTTGCTTTGGCAGTCTGTCTCTAACATAGGTAAGCTTGGACATCTGACCATTGAGACTGATTGAGGGTGCTCGTGACCTCAATTTGAAGGTTTTGTATAGTGTACTGTGATATGAAGATAACAGGATGTACAGTTCAAATGAAGACAGCTAGCTAGAGAGCTAGAACAATCTGACAACCACATCTGAGTACCAGTTACAAAAAATTCACAGTAAAAATCTGACAGATAGTTTTTTCTTACAAAAGCTTATTATATTCCTCAGTTTAATCACATTAAAGCAACATAAGATTTATGTATAGAACCATAATTAAACTAATTCACAATGAGCCGAGTCAAGTTTGCCATTCCAAAGAAACGCATTGGAGATGATCTGCATCCATTAAAGCAGACTGATAGACTGACTGACTGATTATGTGTTAGCATCTATCTGCATTCATAATCTAGATGCTAGTTATTTACAAACCTTTGCTACGCTTTGTGAGACTGACCGCAGCCATTTCTAGGTGGACTGCAACTGCTTGGAGACAGGTTGCATACCACCAGAGCGAGGTAATCCTAGTTAAAGGTGGTGTGCATTCAACTGCTGGGCAACCAGTTGGTCACTGCAACTACTTGCAATCTGCCGCCGAATGAAAAATCACCTCGCAACCACTTTTTCCCCTAACCACAAGGAGGTTTCTGTCCTATTTTTACTCTTGGGTGATTTGGACTCGAGATGGTTCTTGTGTACCTGGTAACGCCAGTTGGTGTAGGCTCTCAGGTAGGTGGCATTGTTCTTTTCCTCAATGGTCACCAGGTAGTCTCCTAGAAGTGAGTGAGCACAGAGGAGGCAATGATAAAACCCAAGATTTTTCAGTGTCTAGTGTCTTTGTTTTTGATGCCTTTCCAGTTTACACTGTCATCACTTGAAGCCATTTTGCTCACATATGGGAGACAGACAGCAAAAAAGTGCATGTCAGTACGGAGGGTAGAGGAAGACAGGAAATGTCTTTACCTATCTTGCTATGCTGGATGCTCCTCACAGCGCCCATGGTGGAAAAGCGGCAGATGAGGGGGCAGCCCTCCACCTCCAGATTGTACGCCTCCACCTGGATTCAGTTCAGCACAACAGTGTCAGGCTACTACAAAGGGTTAGTTACTAAATGCTTAAGTAAGATGAGGAAGACAAAACATCAATAATAACTAGGGATGGGTACCGGTGTCCGGTAGTAACCAGACCGAAAAGCAGCGCACATTTCGGTGCTTTATTTCAGTGCTTTTTTTTTTCCTGAGCTGTGATACACTTTAGATTCTAGCCAATCGTTTTACATTTCCGAGGATAGTAGGCGGGTCCAGGTACGTACGTTCTTTTAGAGCAGAGCTACAGATTAAAAATGCCCAAGGCGAAGCGGTCAAAAGTCTGGCTGTACTTCACAGCAAAATATGCAAACTCAGCAGCCTGCAACAAGTGCTTTAAGCTGATACTGTGATACTGTCAAAGGAGGTAACACCTCAAATCCGATGAAACACCTGGCGACGTATAGCATTTTTTTAAAAGCCGAGAAATGCGCCGTATTTGATAGCTTGCTGCGAGACCTCACACCGAGCACATCTACTGCGGGTGTGGTGCCTGTTATCAGACCCGGAGTCAGCAACATCCCCCAAAAACCCGAAGAGGAGAGTCCTGGCCCCTAGCCCTGCCAGTGTGCGTGAGTAGCTTAATGTTGTTCGTGTGTAATTTACGTTGAGTAGGTTAACCACGCTATTACCTTAATGCATGTAAGGTGAACTAGCAAACATCATCATAGCTACATGCGGCTGCCTTCTTGTTTCATGGCAGATACTCCCTTCACCCTGGCCAAAAAGGCTAAAATGACCAAAGAAAAAGTGGAAAACAGTTAAACATGAGAGGTTTTTGGACAAAGTTTGTGTTTTTTCCATTGTTTAAGCACTGCTTCCAGCCAAGAATGATACCATATATGCCCCATAGCTGCAGAAAAGGCTAACATTGTTATCTTTTTACAAAAAAACAGCTGAACATGAGAGGTTTTTGGACCAATTTTGTGTTCTCCATTATTTAAGCACCGGTTTGAGCACCGTTTAAGCACCGGCACCGTTTCAAAAGTACCGGTTTGGCACCGGTATCGGATAAAACCTAAACGATACCCATCCCTAATAATAACCTTTGAGCATGATGTAATTCAAGTGGTCTGGAGCAAAATTAACCCGTCCCAGTGTAGTTAACGGGACTGATATGCCCTCAAATACCTTTGCACATCTGGTGGGAGAGGCTTAACACAAAACTGACTGTTTTATCTTATTTTGCCTCGCTACCACCAAAGTTATTACTAAAATAAATACATTTTTAAAAAGGTCACAAACTGTAAACATAAGCACATTAAAGCAACCTTGCATCCTCCAGTCGCCACCACAAAAATAGCTCCACCTCCACAGCAGACCAGTCCGGGTTCCTTCTCCACCTGAGCCACAGAGAGGGAAAGCAGTGAAGACGAGCGTAGGTAATAAAACACGGCTGACACGGGATCAGCGTCAGTCAGGTTTCACTTTACCTGCACAATCTGCTGAGAGGAGAAAGGATGGCAGTTGTAGACGTGCACCATGTTTGGTCTTCTTCTGGCAAGAGGACTCTGTACAAGGTGGAAATTTAAAACAAGAACAAAAAACCAAAACATTAGTTAAGGTGCTTCATTCTTACTTTATCTGTGTTTCTCAGAGGCTTCATCCATCAGGGTAAACAGGACTACTTCAAGAAAAGGATGCACTTAGTCTCAGGCGCTGGATTGTTTATTGATGAGGACTGATGCCATCTGGAAAGTTTTTCCTTTATTTGACACATTGGGCTAATTTGCATACTTGCACATATAATTCTCGTGCAGTTTTTTTTTACTTTTTACACATAAACATCATATCACACACACACATGAATTTCACACGAAAGTGTCCTTCCTCCATTTCTTTGGTAGATATTTGTTGGCGTTTACTAGGAAAAGTTGTTGTTTTTTTACTGATCTGCAGGTCTGCGTCACAATTCAAACTACTTTTGACCAGTGAATGAGGCTAAAAACTCTTTCTGCAGACTTTCTCTCAAACTTTAACATCAGTCAGGGGGGAAAGGCGAAACTATTGCAATTAAATCTCGAGGACTGCGGGAACAACACGGTTGTAATAAAGGTAAAAAGAAAAAGAAAACACACACTACAAACCTCTGTATTCAAGCCTGAATTTCTAGCCGTCCATGTGGGCCCGAAGCAGGGCTGTGGTCATCCCTGTGTTATTTCTGTAATCGATATCACATGCAGCAGTCTTGTGAGCAGCAGCAGCCCCGGATTGTTTCACTTCACATCACATGAGCTCTTCGACCGACTATTTTCGTTCTTCTTACTTTTTTTGACTTTCTACATAAAACATGCGACAGACGTTTTCCTTCGTGAAGTCGCTTTTCTCGCGGATTCTCCTCTCTTCCTACTTGAGCTTCGCTGCTGCAGTTTATTGATTTCACGCCGCAAAGAAAGAGGAAGTAAAACGTCAACCACAACAATCCAGCGCCCGCCCTTTTCTGCTTTTGATTGGCTTACGAGCCTGCTTGTATTGCGTTCAACTTTTTTACTGGTTATCGAGCTGTCATAAAGTAAAGGGCTGGTTCTGTTTTGTCTTTTGTGTTTTGTCTTAAATATTTGTTGACATTTTTCATATACTTTCGTGACTTCTTGTAACCCATTACCATTTTGCAGATAGTATGATATATCATAGTATCGCAGAGCAGTTTACCTCCTCCATTCAGTTTAGAGTATGAGTCCTGAGAGACAGGGCACCACTAAGGAGGGCCGGGGGGGGCACTGGCCACCCCTCAAAATTTGAGGGTCGCCCGGTAAGATTGTCTTATGTTGGTAATAATTTTAATAAACGTGAGCACAAGAGAGAGGAAGGCACCCTGCAATGAGTTGAAACAGTAACTTGTTATTTATTCCTGATTATACAATTTTTGTCATTCGGATTGTGTCACTTTGTATGTTCCTCACAATTTCCCGGCGTCACCCCCTCCCCTCCGCTGCACCCCTGCACTCTTCTGTTTTTGGTGTGCCAACCCAATATTTTTAGTGGCCCCCATATGGCCACCCCATTAAAAAAAATCTGGAGGCTCCCCCTATTATTTCAATAAAAGTAATAACTAAACTATTAAAGTAAAATAACAAATTAAAAATTAAAATTCAACACTGCAGATTAGTCTTCACAAGTGATCCCTACTATTTTAACGTATCAAACACAGCACCTTCACCAAAGCTGGAATGTCGCTGTCTAAAGTGAGTCTAATTATACTGTGAATGTCACATCAGCACCAATTCACCGAACAGTCAAATGTGAAGCAACACTGGGGCTGATTTATGCGAAGTTGTAAGTCAGACCACTGGTTGAAAGAACATTACAAATGACACACTTTGTAATTATCAAGGATTTATTTTTACATTGGTGACAGAATTATTTTATTATGTATTTATTTTGTAACTAGGCAGATCAGATCAGTTTTATGTTGCCGTTTTAGGTGACTGGAAAGAAAACAGGCAATGTTATATTGTATAGAGTCAATAATCAACTTCCAAAGGATGAAAATTAAATAAAAGAAAACATTTAACAGATTTGAACATGACAGCAGATATCCAAAGGGGGGCTACCATTATATCTGCCCTCTAACCTCTGTATCTGTAGATAACCTACAAAGGGGCACCAGATATAGTGAATCAGTGATTGATTACCTCTGTGAAATAGTGACTGTGTCTCTAAAGGGAGAGCTGAAAATATTTCAGAAATCTTTTGGCACCATTTTACCTGGTAATACATACATTTTTCTTTCTATTTCCTCTCTGCCTACTCTTGAGAACTACTCGTGGCACACTATTAACTATTTATTCAAATTTCATCAGTTTAAAAGACTCAGAACAAAATAATTTCCACATATTTGGAAAAGCAGTTTTCCAGATGAAATACGTAACATACAGTGCAGATTAGTACTGTATACCAATAATGTTTCTATAGCCATTTAAATATATGACTTTCAAAGCTTAACGTTAGTGGAGTAAAAGTAGTGCTACTTTGGAAGGAACAATTTCAGTTTGTGGCTTTCCATTTTCCTCCACAAGATGGCATCGTCCCTTCTTAAATACGACACGATTATTCCCAGTTGTTGCCCAGTAATACCAGTACTTAGATATTGTGATAATGCAAAGAGCCGTATGCGTTTTGGGATCAGCCCTTCTTGAGGGATTCTTGCTGATTCGCTTACGTTTCTTGATGAATTTATTTGCTATATTTTGTAACGTCAGATTTAGTTTCAATCAAAAAGTGTAAAGTGAGGTGACAAATACAACAAACAAACAACGCAGAACAAAAACTCACGTGTAAAATTAAGTGGTTTTAAGTTTTAGTTCAGTCTTTATTTTGAAGACGGAAGTCTTTTATTTTGAAAGGAAGACGATTTCGCCTGAAAGTAGCAGACGAAACATGAAAGTTGGGGAGACCAGGTGGAAACGTACATTTAATTAAGTTATTAATTCTATTTTTCTAAAAAATAAAGTCTACAATGTGAACAAGGTATATACAACTTTAGAGTAGGCTAATGACTATTTGTGGGTTGATTTTTTTTCCACCTTTTTTGTCCAGGTTTAAACCAATGACTATAGAAAACAGTTTTCTACAGTCATTGGTTTAAACTTAATTTGAAAAGGCGCCAGGTTGATTAGCATGTAAATTATCAGGATGTCTAAGCCGGAATGCTAACTAGCTACTGCATTCGACAGTTTTGTATCCGTTTAAATATTTTAATTTTAATTTTGCTTACCTTTGCTCTTGAAAATAAATACATCGCAAATGGTGCTAACTGTACAACCTGCAAGTGACTCAATAATCAAGTCTGCAACCCAATGGTCATAATTAGATTTAACTTACACTCAAAAACCCGAAAAGCCTTGTGTAACCTAAACGTTTGATGATATTTTAATCGGGGTTTTTTTTAGATCATAATTTAAAAGAAATGACGGTGCAGAGAAACAGAAACGCCTCCAGCCTTCATAGCGGATAACACGCAGACTCAGCACACGGGTTCCTTTTCTGACAGAGGAGGACACCCTTTAAGTCCTGTTCCTCCACCCTCCAAAGACAGTGCTGCCGGAGGGCTTTTCCAGCCAATTAGCACCACCTTGATTTGCATTTGCCCCGCCTGGTCCTGCCACAGCATCAGAACGTAACTTTAAGGTAGCCAACGAAGCGCCACTTTTACATGCCTTTGAATTGGCACTAGAGAAATAAAACGAAGACGCGTACTGTAGTTCAATTTTTCGTTGTCTGCTGCGGTCCTGACAGGTACTCCGGGGTCGGGGCTTTTCTCTGACTGTAGTAGCTGAAATGGATGATACCATCTGCCCGCTAAGACACAGTCCCAAAACCAGGGTGCTGTAATCAGTACTCTGGCAGTGGGGGTCTCCTATCAGCTTTGCATTACATCCCCAGCAGATGTGCAGGCTGCAGGCAGCAGCCCGTCTGTGTCGCTCTGCAACTCTCTCAAGGTAAGACTGGTGTATGGGCACTTTTACCTTTAGGATTATTTGTTGCAAAAAAGCGAGAGAAATACAGTAAAACTGAACTAGTGTGCATGTTTGAACTGCTAGGAGTTAAGACTTTGTGTGCTTGGAGGTGAAAGTGAAGCAGAACTGTTTTGCACTCACTTCTTTAACTTCTTTTACTGTTTTTCTAAATTGGCTTTTAAATATAACTATTAAGTCACAATTATTGCAGGACACATTCAAGTTACATGGCATAAAAACTTCCTCACAAATATCCCTCAAACACTGGATGGGTTTTTTTTTTTAATAACATTTTGAGGACATTTTGCTGCATTTAGCAAGAAAGATGAAACTGCAGAACTGCTAAATTCCACACAAGTAATAACTAGCTGTAAATTATCCTGGGTACATATCTGCAGTCATGTTTTATAGGCTAGAAATTTGTTGGCTCAGGGCTCATGAAAGCATTTCAGAGATTCAACCAGGGGTGTAAAATTAAACCCAACACACCCCTTTAAGCGTGAAACAACTCTTTATAATATTAATTTAAATCACTGGCATATCAATTGTTGTCAGTCAAGCTGTTATAAGTATTGTCCTTGAGGGAAAGAGTGCAGTGTAGGTGAACCTTGACTGGAAATTGTGTACTTTTATGGGCTTAAATTACACTGCCAAAGTATTTTCCTCTTTCCCTTGGAGGTTGTAAAGATGCTTGTATTTAAATACTCTAATAAATCAGGGTAAATTTGCATCCCATAAAACACCGAAATCAGCTTGGGAGAAGAGAATGAAAACTTTGAATGAAATGTAACTTTTGGAGGCAAAAATCCAAACCAAATGAAAGTTGCTGGTATTGTGGTGCAGTGTGATAGTAACTTCTCTCTTTGGACCAGGAGGACGGTGAAAGTCTTTCAGCGTTTCGTACAAATAAGATGTTTGCTGTTGTGTGGCTACTTAGCTGCAAGCCTGGCCTTGCTCGATATGCAGGTGTGTGTGATAACTTGATGACGTTGTCAAATTCACATATCCCCTTAGGCAGTGGTTTAGCGTCGGCACACATGTACACGTTCACAAAATCCCGGCAGCTGCCAAGCAGATTTAACTCCGTTTCTTTGAGACGGAACTGTAGAGCAAATGGATAGAAATGCATAGATGATGGTAGGGAGGACAGCTGGAAATGAAAAGGATGCACAAACATGAAGTGAGGAGGATGAGGAAAACACAGATGATGAAAGAAAATGAAGAGAGGGGAAGTAGTTGGAAAAACAAGAAGTTTTTCAAAAAGAAAATAAAGTGAAAGAGGAGAGACTCAAAAGTATTTTTGCAGACTAAGAAGAGAACAAGCAACAAGAAAGGTTTTTTGATTTTGTCCTACTATGGTAACTCATTGACTTCTCCTCATCTGTTATATTTCTTCTGCTTTTATAGTTACTGTAACCTACAGATAAACATGTTTTGAAGGCGGCTTCAGACTTGTTCTTAAGGCGAGCACCCGACCACAGGGAGAAAATGATATTCCACATCACTCGCATATTTATTTTCACACCTCAGAAGAGGCCAGGGAGTTTTTTGACTAACTATAATGTTGCCTGCATTTCAGTGCACAGTTCAAGTTTCAGTGAACACATTCAAAGCGAGTAAATTGGTGTTTATGGTGCTCACATTATAGATGTATGGTTTTTCTACTTGGTTTTTGATGCGCTGCAGACATTTATGCCAGGTAAGCCCTGCAAAGCCCAAGTATTGCAAATGTACCCTGCATTGAGCTGCAGTGATGCAAAGCAATGCTGGCAAGCAGCTGAGATCAGTAATGAAAAGATGCATGCGTGGTGTGTAATTTGAAATGGGGGAATCAGTTCTGTTAGATGGCTGGATCTGCCATCTGTGATAATTTCCAGTTGCAAATGACTGCATGTTTGAGTTTACAATACATACTGAAAGATGGCAGCTGCCTGCGTCCAACTGTTTGTCTTCCAGTAATGCCTTACCATAACTAAGGGTAGGTGTTTTACAAATAGCACACCATATAGAAACAATAAAAAAAATAAGGTTTTCTTTTCCTTTTTATAATAGTAAAAGTTTGTTTTAATACCTCATTATTATGATTATGTCTCTTGCTATATATTGCTTCTATAAGTGGCCCCACCCTTTTTTTAAAAAACAAAAATTTCCCCAGTTGGTTTTGCATTTTTCCAGCTAATAGCACAGTAGCATAAAGAGTGTGACGTTTGAAAAATGTGCAAAGTGAGCTGAAATTGGTGGATGTATTTCAGCAGACAAACGTGAAGAAACCTTACCTGCCACCTGGAATGTTGGCCTTTTGTTCTATGTGAGGGGAAAGCATCTTCTCTCTGCACAGTGCCCTTCATTTAAAATAATCAAACACTTTGCTGCGATGCTGAGTAACAGGAGCTGGAATTGCCTTGGTGGTGATGCTGATGTTATTTTTGCAGCTTAATTCAATTGGTTGGATTGTGTCAGTCTAATGTGATTGGCAAAATGGATGCCCTTGGACTATAAAAGGCAGCCAATACAGGCTTTAGACAGTGGCTGTGGGGGGGAAAGGGGAATTGTCCTCTAATGCTGTCTTGGCTTCTCTGGCCTTTGAATTTGTTGTTTGCCATAGCTGCTTTGGTATTCGGTAAGTATCCATCAAATAGCCTGGCCTCTTTAGATCATACAGCAAGTGAGTCTATTTATATGCTATAATAAAAATGCTGTGACGGCGCCCCAGAGAAATGTGGTCATGGGAAACAGCTGAGGTCAAAATCAACAGGAAGTGGAGAGGAGAGGAAGAAGAACTCTCAAGGGACAGAGTGTAGTTTTCTTGATGGTGAACTTGTTGACTGGTTCTACTGGAAATTCCAGCATGATTCTTTACTGCTCACTTTATTTGTACTCATGTGCTGGTTTCTTCTGAGCTTTTATGTTCTGACAGCTCTATTGGGAATATGCTAGCAGATCCCATTTTTTCTATATTAAAGAAAAATGTAGAAAAGACATCCCAGAAATTTCTGATGAGACCTTTCTCTTTGCCCGGTTGTTGTCATCTCCATCAAACTGTCTTATGAAGGCAATATATGACTTTTTTCCCCAAGCAAGGCTTATCCAACTCCCTTAAACCTCCACCACAGTTTTCAGATTTGTTCCTAGATTTTGGGATCATCTGGAAAGACTCTGTTATCTTCCAGCAGCCATGTGGAGCCTTGTAAAATCTTTATGAGATAAACCACTCGCAATATCTGGGAGAAGCCTCAACACTTTAAAATGATATACAGCTGTTCAATAGTCTACGCTACTCAGTTGTTACACGAAGCATCTGGCTGAAAGATGCAGTGAAAATGTCTTGATATCAGTAGTAGACAGGGTGTGGCCAACACTGGTTCACTAGCATCCTTGTACTGCACAAGCTCAGTTAACCCAGTCATTAAATTTCCAAGACTGGATGGCACATTTTTATAGTAACCACGTTACGTCGACCTTTCTCGATCTGTTAACAAGCGAAAGCGAAATGGACAGTTTGTGAACCTCACTTAGATCAATTTCTGTTTGTTCTTGCGAGCTGCTTCACATATGGCATGCTAGAAAAGTAGATTAAAATTGAGAACAAATTTAAAAAGCTCATGCTAGTGATCACATAATGCTGTTTTAGAAAAAAAAAACTCAACGAGTTTTAAGCCTCTGGATTGTCTGCTAATGTATCATAAACTGGATGACTGGACCAGTTACCTGTGACCAAAGTGTAATAAGGTGTGTGAGTCAGAATATGTGTGTATTTATGTATTTAGTGTTTAAAACGTGGCGTCCCAGTACTCATTACTCATTTTTGTTAAACCTTAGAAAATGTCAGTTTCACCATAAAACCTTGGCAAAAACATTACATTAACTACACATCTGTGTAAAGGATGACCAAAACAACAGCACCGTGGCCAGCATTAGTGGCTTTCATTAGAATAATGACTGTCTACCTTTTTCCCGTGTCTCATATTTTGTTTGTTCCTCTACCAGCTGTCACAAAGATGATTTTAATGTTCAGTAAATGGGGTATCAAGCTGAAGCTCTGCCATTTAGATAATTTGTTTGCTGTGTCTGTAGATGCTATAGGGCTACTTTGTGATACAAGTCCTTTACTGACTTTAATCATCATTAGTGTCTTGTTGCATTGTGTGGCACAGTTGTACTCATAAAATTGACTTGGAGTAATGTTTAGGAAAACAATACAGCTTGATGGATCAACTCACAAATAATGTACGGAGATTAGTTATATTAGTGTGTGTGTTTGCAGCGGCAGTATAATACCATAATGAAATTGGACAGTAAAGTGAATGACTGTGCATTTGTGTATGTATGTGCACTCACACAGAGAGAGAGAGAGAATAGGTGAGCTTGCACAGAAATGCTTTCACTGTAGGTTAATGGCCATATAGAGAATTTTATATCCGGATCAAATAAGTATTGGCTAGTTTTATTGACAGCATTTTTTTATATGATGTTTGCACAAATGAAAAAATACACTCAGTGTTAACGTTTGCTGACGTATCCAAAAAGCCTTAAACGAACAATCAGTTGTTTTTGGAGTTTATTACCGTATTTTTTGGATTATAAGGCGCATTAAGCGAATTAAAACAGTCAGATAAGTCAAACTTAAGTCAAACAGATAAGTCACATTCAAATAAATATAAATATTCCTGACATTGTTACTTACAGTTAATTACTGGTTGTCAGCCGATTAGAAATGCAACCCTCCTGTCTCCAGATAGCTGAATGAAGGTGAGGCAAATGTCTCTGAGTATTTATTTTTTTTCTATTCCTTCAGTAGTTTACTTCCTTCAGTATCCAGATTAAGGAGGAGTGAATATTTTTTCTGATGCCTATAATATACACTGTGTAGAGTACGTACTGTATATATGCTGGTGAGTAATATACAGAGATTACTCTCTCAAATGACCTCTATTGGGCTGAACTGGAAATGGTGTTAGACACTGAATGGAGTCCCTATAGTGCGTGACTGACTCTTATTCTCTAATCTATATAATGGCACACACAGGTTAGATTAATATGGATGATGGATCCCAGCAGTGGTTGATGTTGGTAGGTTCTGACAACCTTTGGGAACGTCACTGATAAAATGTAAATCCTCATAACTTCACTTAATGTGATTGGTTGGGGTGGGTGGGGGTCGCTGCGCGTGCTCAGTCACTCCGTCATTGCTTGACAAGCTGTTAGATGTTCTGTCTTTGTATGTGACATGCCACCACACACACACACACACACACACACACACACACACACACACACACACACACACACACACACACACACATGCATGAAACACAATACCACCCCATATGTACTCTGCCACCTACATGACACAATATAATATGATCACACAGATGATACACAATGATACTAGCTTTCAAAAAGAAAAAGCGTGATGATGTGCAGCAAAGAGAGCGATTACTCATTGTTCATCAGTCAAATGTTTCCTATTGAGTTCTTGAGTTATTCTGAATTGAGTGATTCTGAACACAGGTTACCAGAAAGGCTCCAAAATAAGAAAATGTGAAATCCAAGGGAAGCGAATACTTTCTGAATGCATTTTATTATGTTTGACTATATGTTTGACTTGTGCTCATGTGTGAATGTTAGCTTGGGCTTCTAGATAAAATGATGTGTGGTGGCAATCGGTAAGGGCGTTTTGGTTATATCAGCGTTATTCCCCAGTATCATGTTCATTTTTTAAAATGATTTCAGGGTGTATCTAGGCCCTGGCAGCACAGGCACAGACAGTTTGATTTGCATTATCAGTATCAGTTAAGATTGAGACATCATCGCTCTGGGGTGTCCTGTAGCGATACTGCTAACAGCTCATTAGACTGATAAAGAGTAAGACTGAAGAAAAGTTGTCAGTTTAATATCATACAGATACAACGGATATCATCCAGGCACACACAGAAATTAGTTTGGGAAATATTTATCATAGTTTGCGAGTCTCTTGCACCATTCAGTCCAGCACATAATTAACTGGCAAATTCCAGAGCCATTAGTTATACAAGGTCACTAAGCAGAGAAACACTGATTAATCTTAGTGTATGTGTGAGAAACTGCATACAGCACCAAATCCGACACTGAAATAGGCAACTTGTAGTGTTAAAATTTGCAACTTAATTGTATTATTGTATTATATGCTTAACTGCTCATTAAACACATATTCTCTCTCTCTCTCCCTCTCTCTCTCTCTTTCTCTCTCTCTCTCTCGATCTTTTAAAAAAAAAAAATTGTGTTTCAGTCTCTGAAAGACTCAACTCTGCGTGCATCTGTGTGGTTGATCTGTCACCATGAAGCATCAGTCTATTTCCCGATGGTTGAGTCAGCTGGGACTGCCACAGTACTGCACAGCACTGGAGCAGGAATATGATGGCGTAGAGGTAATACAAGTACACGTGCACACACAGCAGCACAACCCACATGTTTTTTAAGCATCCGATTTTTTAAATGACTCGTGAAGCTGTTGTAAATTATATAAAACAACAAGTTTAGAGGAAAACCTCTTGAGGAAAATGATGTTTACTGGAAAGTAAACATCATTTTCTAGCACTCAAGAAAAGGTTTTCTGTGGGTAGTTAACCTGCCAACGCTTTAGAAGTGTTTTAGTGTTGAATGTTAATCATTTTAACTATGGTATTCAGACATGGTATAAAAATGCCAAAAATGACTGAAATTGCTACCAATGAGAGCGCGGGATGCCGCTGATTAGAGCTCCGAATCGGTTACCTAGGCAACCAAATGGCAATCCAGTATGAGCCAGCTTAAAGGACATATAATACTTTTAACATTTTTACGTATATATTTTTAGTTTTGGTAGTTCTTGTCCTAAGTTGGATGAAAAAACAAACAAACAAATCAAATACAAGAAGAACCACAAAAGGACACCACTGATGATTTGGATAAACATTTTGAACTACAGAGGACATTCAAAAAAAATTAAAAACAGTTGTTTGAGCAGATAATGAGATTTGCATGATCATATATCAGATGTTGAGTTAATTTAAGTTGGAAAATCTGAAGCAAGACCTATACAGATGGCACAACATCTTTGTTTCTCTAGAGAAAGTGACATGATTGATAGTAATAATATAAAAGGTGTTTTATTGTCCCCGTGAGCTGTAAGTGATAAATACATTGTAATTTGAATGAACTGACCTTTTTAAGTAGTCACACAATGTTTGCATTCCAACAACTGAAATAGTGGTTGTTATTAAGGCAGTTTCCCACGACTGACTACTAAAGCAGCCTTATAAAACTTCATCACCGGCCTGAATGGACAGCGATGTGGAGGCTGTTCAGCCATTACCCAACTTCATGCTGAATGGTGCACAGCCTTTGGCTAGGGGACAAGATTCATGAGCCAATAAGACATAAATTATTGCGTTACCTCTAGCTAATGTTTACCCAGAATGCATCTGTGCATAGTGAAGGGATAATAGAGAAAATACAAGAAAGCTTGTGCAAGAAAAGGCTATTCTAGTCATGTTTAAACAAAAGAGTGTAGATATAAGTTGTTACGTGAAATATTTTCTCAATATTAAAAAGATAAAATTCTGAGCGTAGATCTACATGTAGCTAATACTTTAGGATGTACACTGTGTATTTTTTTTTCAGTGTAAAGGAAAGTCTCTGTAAGGTCTGACATATATACTTAAGGTGATGGTGAGGAGTTGTTTGTTACACTGTAATTGCTGTTATGGGAGGATAAAACTAAGAACTATCCCCTACCTCTTTCTTGACCATCCTCCATTCATAATGAAGTCAGTGCAGTGTTGCTAACCCTCCTATTCATATTAGAACAACAACATGAGGTTCAGTGCCTCTGAGCCAGCCATGCTTGTGAACACAAAACTAAACTAACATCATTAACACAGCCTTTGCCAGTGTTGGGGTCATTATTCCAAAAAAGTAATGTATTACATGCTACTTCTTACTTTTCTTGCAGTATGTTACTTAAAGAGAAAGTAATTTGTTACACTACTAGTTACATCACTTTCTCGTTACTCCGTGAATTAACCTAAAATGCATCGTCATGTAAGTACCAGCTAATAATATAAAGCTTGGGTTACAGTTCCACACACCAACACAAATGTAATGTACTGCTAATGTAGACGCACATAGAGCTTTCTTTTAGGGTTTACATAAGAAGAAAGCTGACAATACAACACGAAAACATCCCTAATAGACTTTAAATCCATTGGGATTCTACTTTAGAAACATGCACAGGTAGAAATGGAGAATGGAAGTCTGGCTGTACGTCAATGCCTTTGTTGAAGTTCAGTGTCCGGGTGCTGGGCTGCGATTAGCATGAACTCAGCAAAGAACCCAGAAAGACGATAAAGCTATCTTTGTGTTAGCAATATAATGTTGTTGTTTCTGTACTTGATGCTGTTAGCACTTACCCGTCACACTCTTATCCTTTCTAAGTATGTACTTTGATTATAGTAACACATTAAACCCAATACTTCTTGCTGCAGTAATGTTTTTTCAATATCTGCCTGGATGTTGGATGTTTGCTTGGGTTCTCTCCGCTTCCTCCCACAGTCCAAAGATGCAGTTAGTGGGGTTAGATCAATAGGTCATTCTAAATTGTCCATAGGTGTGAATGTGAGTGTGAATGGTTGTCTGTCTCTATGTGTTAGCCCTGCAACAGACTGGTGAGCTGTCCAGTGTGCACCCTGCCTCTCAGCCTAAGCCCCCTCCAGCCCCGCCGCGACCCTGAAAAAGGATAAGAGGAAGAGAATGGATGCATGTATTATAGATTTTGAGGTGATGATGATTCTTGATTTCTCTTGATTATCCCCAAAACTACAGTTAACCGTTAACGTACAGCATTTAGTTAGAGAACATAGCTGTTGTCTTTCTCAGCCCCACCTAATAATTTAACCTGTGTCTCCACTGGAGATAGAAGTGCTGCTTTTTTTTTTAATTTTCTGCCACATGATTCAAATGTCAAAGAGTTTGACATTTAAA
Organism: Neolamprologus brichardi; assembly: GCF_056152115.1. Lineage (NCBI taxonomy): Eukaryota > Metazoa > Chordata > Actinopteri > Cichliformes > Cichlidae > Neolamprologus > Neolamprologus brichardi. The sequence goes on along the minus strand of NC_142120.1, from coordinate 29,311,251 downwards.
TTCAACAGGCCATTTTATTACCAAAAATATCGATTCATGCAGGATTTTAAAAAATTCCAGATCACTGCGCCACAGTGAGATGTTTAATGTCCGGAAACATCCCCACGTCTCTGCTTGTCTTTTCATTTACTTGCACCTTCATTGTTGAAATAACATTTACGCTGGCAAAACCAACATCCACAACTGCTATGTCAACTCTCCACAGGACTGGTATGGGAGTTCATATTGTTGTTCAGCTCTGCGTGATGTGGAAAACAGAGAAAAAAGAAAACATGTCAACTTGCTGTTCCATGCAGACGGAGATGAGAAAGACAGGAGAGGGAGGGAGAGATTCTGAGATAGAGAGAGACAGACAGAAAGACTTATCTCTCTCTCTCGCTCCCCCTCATGCACACACACACACCTTATACTGTGTGTGTGATGAGCTGAACAAATGTAGTATCTTTCTTGACTTGCCAGCATGTTATTATTGAGCTGTTTAGGCATGTTGAGCCCAGTGACCATCTGTCACATGTGTTGTACGCACCTTGATAAACTCAGGTTCATCTCTTGTAATTTTCATTTTTTTCCTTTTGTTTTTCCTTTGTGTGTGTGTGTGTGTGTGTGTTTTGTTTTTCCCATTCAAGGTTATTTTTTAAACCATTTCCTACTTTGTGTGCACTTTTGTGCACGGATGAGGCAGAGTTGGTTTGTGTGCATGTATTTGGCTACTTGTGGATGCAGGTGAGCAGTTTCTCACTTGCAGTATGCTTGTGCGCCCTTTCACTGTGATTTTAATTTGTGTGTGTGTGTGTGTTTACATTCATGGGTGCCCACTGCATGCTCAGAGTCTAAATAGAGCAGTGTTTGTCATGAGCCATGAGAATAGTCATATTGTTGAGCAATCAGAACAAAAAGCCCTTGGTCTGAGCTGAGAGCAGCGTGTGATGACACACTGTGTCACATGTTCATGTCTGTGTGTGTTGTGGGGTTTTTTTTGGGTGTTTTTTTTTTTTTTCCGTTTGGTAACAAGCATACTATAGAAGGTTGGGTTATGGTTCAAAGATTTGGTAGGTCTCTACTTCAAAGGTCATGTAAGTTAATAACACAGCGAGTGTGGAAGTGTGGCAGGGTTTGTGTTAAGACAGTGTAATGACAGCAGCAGGATGAGAGGTGGAGATGACACATTGGAAGATAAGAGGTCACTTGTGGTCTCAGCCTTTTTATTATGCACTGCTTTCTGAAAATCTTGTGAATGCCATAACTCAAGATGGAAGTCATCTAGGATCTTCAAATATATATCATACGTGCATCTATTAGTAGGCTGAGGGGCAGCACTGGTGCCTGCCAGTATTTTTGTATTTATTGCTCTTGATGTGTTTTATTCTTGTTGTTGGGCTTAACAAGCACCTGAGTGCAAAATACAATTTCACCTCATGCGAATATTTGCTGGAATGACAATAAGAGCCTTTAAATAAGTATTGGAATAGTTAAATCTAGTTAAAAGTGGCAGAAATGGTTTTGCTTTTTGACTTTTCTCTAATGGACAAAAGGATCAAAATATTATAGACTGTAAAAATACTGCTGCCCAGTACCCCAGCACCACCCACTGTGACCTCAGTAAAACCACAAGTAGAATTGTTGCGGCACGGGAAGGCGGACGCACCTGCACGGCATCACAGTCACGCCTCGCCAGCTTGGTGTTGGGTCCTGTCATGTTGTTTTTGTGGGTATGTGTGGCTGGCAGCTAGGGAGCTGCAGCCGTGGAAGTGTGTTAGAACGCAACCGTAAGAAAAATATGTTGAAGAATGCGGAATTGTGGTCACGCCATGCCTCATTCCTGCCACAGTTGCCTTTTTCACAATGTTGACAAAAAGATTGGTTTGGATGCATTAACTGGGAATTATATTTTTGCGTTAATGGTATGCTGCAGGTATGTTGTAGCCCAACCCAGCAAAAAACATGTTTGTCTTCTATCTGAAAATGAAACTCTGAGATCAAATTTTAGTTTGTCCTGAGGGTCCAATGAGTCCTCTAGACCCAGTTTATGTTAAACTTGTGTTTAAAAAGTGTAAATATCAGTAAAACCATAAGTCAATGCTTTACTGTAACCTGGGACACAGCTTATTTGAACCCAATATGTAACTGATACGATACAAGGACAACATAGTACATTTTTAAAATGTTATTTTTATTTGAAAAAATGAATTCATGTCTATGATCCAGACATTATCTCACAGTAAAACATGCAGACTATTTAACTTCACTATGGTTAAATGCAGCTTTGTTTGTTTTGTACACCTTGAATTAAAGGATGTCGTTTCTAGGATTAATTTGCCCCAACAACAAACTGAAACGCTGAGCAGAAAGTTGCTGAAAGCTGTCGACTGCTCCACAGAACTTCGTAGCCTGTGGTAGTTTGAAACATTTCAGTGGTTTAGTATTTATTTTTACGATCCAGTATCCAACACTATTTCCAGAGCAAGCTGATTTTACATGCACGTTTTTGTTTGCTTATATTTTCCAGGATCTGCTTCACCTCACAGAGTATGACCTCTTGGTGCTTGGAGTCCACAATCACCTCCACTGCCTGCACCTTCTTACTTCTCTACGCCTCCTTCAGGAGCGAGAGAGGAGGAGAGGTACTCTAGCACTCCCACACGCTGCCGGATGCCTAAACACTTTTTATCTTACCTGATCTTTTCCATCAAGTTGTTGATTCTGGATCTGTGTTTGATTTGATTCCTGGTGTGCCCAGCGACTAGACAGAGACAGAAGCATTAGTGTCATGTAAAGACTTGCTTGTGCCTGGGGGTCGCTGGTGGAGGGGGTTATCTTACTCAGGATAATGCTGTCTCTCTCTCTCACTCACTCACTCACTCACTCACTCACTCACTCACACACACACACACACACACACACACACACACACACACACACACACACACACACACACACACACACACACACACACACACAAACAGCATGTGAACCAAAGCTGTCAGCAACTAGGGAGAAGAGTGCTGAGGCCTGCACTCCTGCTGGGTTTAATCACTTTTGGAGGTGTGCATGTATGCATGCGTGGATGTGCTTTTTAGTGTGTTCGTGACAGACTGCTTTGTTTGCTCTGGTTCCCATGCATTATAAAGTGAAATCTAGCTGTTGTCTTGGTGACTGCTGTATAAGAAAAGTCACTAAATTATTGTAGTGGATCTTGTTGGCTGTTGCTGTTATCATACCTGCATAACAGCAGGCATAATCAGAAGATGCAAACTTGGGGCAAAATAGCCACTTTGTGATCAAAACACTGCGCCCGCTGCATCACTTACAAAAAAAACAACCCACAGTGTCTTTCTTGGCTGAACTTCTGAACATTTTTCAGGAGCCAGACTTTCTGAAGTTGTTAAGAGGAAGCAGGGACTATAAAGAGTCTCCTCCTGTCTCATAGTAAACCTAGCAATTTGCAAACCCATCTGGTATGAAGTGTCTAAAAAAACAAAACACGCAAACAAAGAGACCTCAAGTTAAAGTAAGTATAAAAACATTTGACTTTCTGCATCTGGTCTGGCATAATTTAGGTTTTGTGGAAGTTTGGTTTTACTGCTGGTCATTTAGCAGTAAAGTATTTCTTTTTCCTTTTTCAGTATGTTTTACTATGCATATCTGTTGTGTTGCCTGGGTTTATTTTGAAAATGTGCATGAATGAGGATGGATGACCTACTAACTGCAGACCAAATCTACAAACGGGTACAGAGAAAGTAACCTGAAACTGGACTCGGTACAGTCCTGTGAAATGTGCTTCCACAGGAATTAAGAGGGAATCTAGCAACCAGGTGCCGTGACCATCCTTATAAAGGCAGAGGTTGTGTTAGTTTGCTGGTCTGGACCATATAGCTGTGTGTTAACACAATGTTCTGGTCAAAACATGAAATGCTCAGAGAAATTGCAAAAAACCCAAGAGCAACATCTCAGACTGTGAGGCCTCAGTTAACATGTTAAAGTTCATGATGGCACAGTTGGAAAAAGACTGAAAAAGTCTGGCTTGTTTAAAAGTGTGTCCATCAGAAAACCTCTTCTTTCTAAACGAAACATGGCAGCATCGTATAGGTTTTCAAAATGAACCACAAAACTGAAACAACAGGCCTCATTTACTAACAGTGCGTGGGCACAAATCTGTGTATAATTCATGCGTATGAAAAATTAATGTACAAATCAGTGATTTACCAAAATGTCTGTACCTGAATTTATGTGTACTTACAAACAAACATGACAAACACTATTATTAATAAACAACAACAAAACAGTACCTCTCACCATGTGCATGAATAGTGATAACACCAACAATAAGGATATTTCCTTTTTGTCATCATTCGTTTTCCCAAAAATATTATAAGCCACAAAATGCTCAGGATCACTGAATTACAAATAAATACATTTTTAAAAGTTAAATTGCAACGAAAGAAAACAAAATACTGATGGAAAAGCTGTGGACTTTAATGTTTTAATTTAAACATATTCCAGTATTCCTTACCTCATTATATGAATTAGAACTATCATTGCTAGATATCATGACTTATATTTACAAATAGTGGAAACTCTTTTTTTTATTATCATTATTATTATTATTATTATTATTATTATTTTATTTTATTCATTGACAAGTTGTCATTACCTGTGAGTGAAACTGGAGCACTGATGACAGATATGTAGACGAGGTATACAATGAGTAGTTTACCTATCATTACAGCTCACCCCTTATAAAAACATTTATTTTCACATTCCTGGGATCACTGCGTGACCACTATTGGAGACCTGGCCTACAGGCTGACGACTGCTGCTGAGATGAAATGGCCTTTGGTGGAAATCACTCAGTCACCAACTACTGTGGTATTATCTGTCTGCCTGGCAGGCTGCCAAGCTTATCATTATCACAGAGTCCAGTTTTGTTCAGCTAATAGCATCTCTCTTACACACACACACACACACACACACACACACACACACACACACACACACACACACACACACACACACACACACACACACACACACACACTGTGTTTTCATATCTTAGTGGGACATCTAATTGACATAGTGCCTTCCTTAGCCGCTCACTCTAACCCTTAGGTTGCGGTCAGGTTTAGCCTAACTGTAACCTTGACACTAAAACCACATTTTGGGTCTCAAAAATGCCTTTAAATTCGTGGGCACGAGCATTTTGTCCTCATAAGGGCTGTTAGTTGGGATAGTAACATTCCAATTTTTGGTCCCAACAACGATATGTAATTTTTTTTTCTTAAGAATATAACGTAAACTCACAGACTGCATTCAGGCATATATTCATTTCATCATATTACTTTTTATTGGTGTGTGTGTGTGTGTGTGTGTGTGCGCGCGCGCACCCACCCACAGGCATGTGTGCAGCAGGTACTTTCCTTAACAGCAGGTATTAAAAAGCAGTGGAAAAGAAGAGATGTTCTAATTAGAGCATTTAGAGGGTGAAATAGAAGGCATCAGTAAAACCCCCACATGCATGCTCATGCCTCACATATTTGAGGCATTTTATTTTGAGGCACTGTTTTGTTACAGCTGTTTGTGTCATTGAGGCTATTCTGTGTATGCTGTGTTGAAATTCCATGTTTAAATACCTGAGCTCGGTAGTTGTTTAAGAGGTTTTTTGTTTGTTTGTTTGTTTGTTTTTTGGGGGTGGGGGTTTCCTTGCATATAGTTTTAATTTCAGTTTATAACCACATTCATTAGCATTATGTGATAATACCGTGTTATCAGCATCAGCATGGGAAGCATCAAGGTGTACATAAGCAGATATTAATGAATACTTTTATATTCCTTTCAGGACTGTGGTTTACAGCACTCAGGTTTATCGAATCAGTGCTGTACTCTGAAAGTAACAGGACTGTGTGTGCTCTTTTCATCTTTCAAGTTCAAATTCCAGTCATGTGCTAAATATTTTCAAGGTGATGCACTTGAACACGCTCAATGTGTACCTAGCTGCATGGATGGTTTTATATAATGAGTCACCATCTTTAAGCTCCCTCGCCCTACCTGGTCACTACTTGCCAAATAAGCAGCAACAAAAGTAGAGGCTGTACTGTAAACACTACAACCAAATATTTGAAATGTGACTGTTGATGCAGCAGTGTCTGACAGTAGATCTATTATGTCCTCTGAATCAGGCTGTTTTATCGTGTGCCTCACCTTGCTGTTCACTCCTGTCAGGACTACCTGTCTTGGACTATTTGTCATGTTTCTCTGTGCATTTATAAGCAGCTTTAGTTGTGTTGCAGACACTGTCTTGTTTTGGGAGGCTGCTGAAGGGAGTATTGATGCTTCAGGGGTTAGTTTGGACAGCAACGTATGCAGCTGGTGTGCATCAAAGTAACATCCTCATGGTAAGAGGCATAGTTCTAGACGGACATGTAATGTTAGCGTAAATGAGATTTCACTTTGTTTGCTGCTGCTTTTTGTATTTGATCACAACGAGAGAGAGGAAGGGACAGCATGAATGTGAGTTAATGAGACTTGACCTCAATTTACAATGTGGAAGAAAATGTGACTTTGTTACTAACAGCAGAGAGTAGAACAAGAACCAAATCAAGTCTTTTTAAATAGAATCTGGCGCAGTTCGCAGCGGAGACCTGCAGATTCTCAGTGCACATCACATACAGTTTATGTAAAAACACAAGATGTGTGCACTGAGTGCACTCACAGACATTCTTCGTACTAAATATTAGATAATTCTCGGTGCCAGGCTTCAGGCTGGTTAATCTCCCTTGTGAAGGTGATAGACTCATCAACATGACCTTCAGTTAATACTAAGTGTACTATAAACATCTTCCTGTTTCTGTCTGCATGTGTCAGTAACACAAACTCAGCTGTCAACAATTCTGCTCTTATCTCACAAATGTCAAAACAGGGAATATCTAGCTCCCAGATTTATCCAAATGGTCGAATTCTTGGAGAAAAAGTAAACTTTGAAATGTTCCTTATGTACTTCTGGAATCTGTCCAACACTGCTGCTATATGCTTCCATGTCAGTGTCACGTTGTGAAAACTGCTCGAGGTCCTGTGAAATTAAACATTCACTATTTTAACCATCTTAACAAATGACCATGTTTGTCCTTTTCTGAAGAACAGAGCCACTCTTAATTTCTTTATATTTTGCAAGGAGAGCTAGGATTTATTCTGCAAACTTTTTTGGAATTGCAGTATATAATGGAAAAAACTGAGTTTGTACAGCTAGATCAGTGTTTGGTATGAACATCTTTATTCAACTCTGCCCAAACTTTCTTAGGCAAGTGTTCTCCTAATTTCTGTATTTACTCTTCAGGAATAGTTCTCCAGGCTTCTTGAAGGGCATTTCAAAGTTCCTCTTTGGGTGTTGGCTCCCTCCTCTGTGTATGTTCTAGGGCTGCCACAAACGATTATTTTGATAGTCGACTAGTCACCGATTATTTTTGCGATTAGTCGACTAATCAGATCATCATCCATTGGACATACAGCTTATTGCACCAGCAGCATCTGCTCTTATATAACTATCATTAGCTTACAGCTTTAAGTTTTTATGGTATGTGCTAACTAAAAATAAAGACAAGATGATAGTTTATTAAATTTTAATGACATCTGCAGATTGTTTCAATGAAGTTTAATAAACTCCTTGCTATCTAAAATATAACGGGACACCAGAGTATATTCTCAAGCATCTCACACTTCTGATAATCAGCTGTCTGCTTGACGTTTATTCAGCTGTGTAAAAACTATAACTTTAATCTCAGCCAAACCGATTTACTCAGGAACAAATAAAATACTACAAAAAGCCAAACAATAACATTTTTAAGTTATCTAAGTGACTTATGTATGTTTAACCTGAGTAGCGAAAGACAGCCACGGCTAGCTATCGAGCTAGTGGGTAACAGACGTCTCCGAAAACGTCGGAGTGCTTTTGAAAATATGTGGCGTCTTGATAAACTGAGCAGATATTTGAGGTTTACACAGTTACATTCTCGCCTGAAAATACGTTAAACGTTTATTTTGTGACCCAGAAAGAATAATAAGAGTAATATTAAAACTAACTAGCTGCCGCCATTGTTGGAAACTGAGCTGGGCTGCGCTATGAATTCTGGGACACAGTTTCTTCTTCTTCGGGGTTTAACGGCAGCTGGCATTCTTGTACATGCAGTGCTGCCATCTTCTGTTTCAGTCCGTTATTACACTCTTAAATCCTACTACTTATTCCTGCGTCTTTTGGGATCTTACAAAGCTTCAAACGACACGTCGACTATTAAATCAGTCGTCGACGATTTTGATAGTCAACGTAATCGTGACTAGTCCACTAATCGTGGCAGCCCTAGTATGTTCATGACGATTTGAACTAAACATTTTAAATGTGGATCCATACATAAGGGCTGTTGAAACTGAGTTTCAGTCCAGTTCTTGTGTAATTTGGCATACCTCAGCCTTTTCTCTCCTTTTCCCTTCCTCAATAATGGCTTCTTGACAGCCACCCTTCCACTGAGACCGTTTCTGATGAGGTGAGTAGCAGGGGAATGGAAAGAGCACATGCATCGCTCAGGTCCTGTGTCAGGTCTTTGCTGGATTATTTCATGTTTTTAAGGACATGATGTTCAGATACTGTTCATTTCATGTAGATAGTTTTTAGGTCTGCCCCTCCTCCTTTTGTCAACCACTTGTCCAGTTTGCTAAGATTTTTTAAGGATACACTGTACACCATACACCAGGTTTTCAGCTAATAGCTGATTGGGAATCACCTTATGGTACAAAAAGACTATTTTATTTATGTCAGACACTCTTTGGCATTTTTGTAGCTTCAACTAAAGGATTTGTTTTATTTGTTTATTTGTTTTTTCTTTTGTGATAGCCTGCTCGTAACACATCAAGTACATAAAGATGGCCCTATATACAATTTAACATGAGTTCTTTAAGTTGTCTGTTATGTATAGACGGCACTGGTTTATTCTTTGAGTTAGGTGTGTTTTATTATGATTGAATGAATTATAGATCAATGTCATTCTAACTAGGACAGTGTGAATAACACTGTATTTGGTCCTTTTTTATGAACACATTCAGTTAATTACTAAAGATTGCACGTAGCAATCTTTATGGAACACATTTACACATAAATGTGTTTGCAGATGACACCACTGTCATTGGCCACATTCAGGATGGTGATGAGTCCGCATACCAGCAGGAAGTTGAGTGGCTGGTACTCTGGTGCAGTCAGCACAATCTGAAGCTGAACACTCTTAAGACTGTAGAGATGACAGTGGACTTCAGGAGACATCCCTCAACTCTGCTCCCCCTCACCATATCAGACAGCCCTGTGTCGACTGTGAAGATCTTCAAGTTCCTGGGTACAACCATCTCCCAGGACCTAAAGTGGGAGACCAACATCAACTCCATCCTCAGAAAGACCCAGCAGAGGATGTACTTCCTGAGACAACTGGGGAAGTACAGTATTCCACAGGAGCTGGTAATCCAGTTCTACACTGCGGTCATTGAGTCTGTCCTGTGCTCCTCCATCAAAGTCTGGTATGGTGCAGCAACTAAACGGGACAGGAGCAGACTGCAGCGGACTGTACGGGCAACAGAAAGGATCATCAGCGCCCCCCTGCCCTCCATCCAGGACCTGTACCTCTCAAGAACCAGGAAACGGGCAGGGAAAATCATCGCAGACCCCTCACACCCTGGACACAGACTTTTTGACCACCCGACATAGGAACAGTTTCTTTCCCCTCGCCATCTCCCTCCTAAACAGTTGACCTGTCACACTGCTCCCACTGCCAGACTACAACTGCACCTTATGTACATTCTGTAGTATTCATTCCACCTCATTTCATTTCTGTCATCCTGTATTCTATGTATACAAGTTTAGATTGGTTATTTATAGTTGGTTTACACAGGTGTGTGTGTCTGTGTGTGTGTGTGTGTCTGTGTGTATGTGTGTCTGTGTGTGTGTGTGTGTGTGTCTGTGTGTCTGTGTGTCTGTGTGTGTGTGTGTGTGTGATATTTACATTGCTGTGCTTGAGAGTCACCATCTACCGGAACCAAATTCCTTGTATGTGTCTGCACATATACATGGCCAATAAACACGATTCTGATAAGCTGCTGTAATTGACGTATTGACTGACGTAGCTGTTCCACAGAAACCATGACTGGATAAGTCAGAAACCAGCAGATTTAATTCTACCTGAACTGATTCTTCAGCCAAAGACCTGCCTTTTCTTTTTCTTTTTTTTCTTTTTTTTTAAGACCCTGAGGCTGCAACGGATGAATGAGGAGTGGCATTAACAGAGAAATGTTTACTGATCAGAAATACACACATGGAAAGACAAGCATCTGTAAACAGAGCTATAAGAAAAATAAAGGAGCAGCAAGGAGCACGGGAATAAGGAGCTGATGGAGAGAAAAGTACAAATGGAACAAAGGTTGAAATCTATGCTTGATTTTTCTTTACTTCAGAGCTTTAGTGAGAAGCAAGAGGAATACCACAGAATGAGGGAAGTGACTGTAATAAACTTGTAATAGCAGATCCTGTTCTTTGCAGGAAGCAGCTTCAGTTGGGAGTGACGCCAAGCCCATCTACTTAATGGTTTACTTGCACCCTGATGTGTATGGGTGGAAAACAGTGCCAACCTCAAAGTGCCAGCAAGGCTTTGTTCCAGTGTGCTACCTTAGTGTCCATGTGTCAAAGGAGGGTTTGGGCTAAGGACTAACACCAACAGGAAGTGCAGGAAATGGCTATAATGGTGTGGTAATCTCCAAATATTTAAAAAAAAAATGCAGTTATGTAAACAGTTTGTTTCTCCACTTTTCTAAAAGATAAAGCTTTGATGTTGCACGCTTCTTAATATTTAAGCAATCAAAAACAAGAAGAAACAGCAAATTCAATCAAACTTCAAACAGCAGGAAATCACTGGTACTTTGTAGACATTGTAGTGCTAATTTAATCTGTTTTGCTTTAGAGTGACATTTCAGCCCCAAACTCCAAGTATGTCGTGGTGTTTCAAATTGGTAAAACAACTTTACCTCATCAAAGTTTACAAGACTTGTGACTCTTTTTTTTTCCCATTGCATTATTGCCACATACTCATTTACCGTAAACTATAGATGCACCTCTGTGTGGGCTTAGATGAAAGGGTGGTTGCGTTTTCATCACAAAGACATGTGCCAGTCAGTTTGGAAGGATAATGCTTCTGCTCCTCACTCCAGGGCCCTCACATTTTGGGAAGCTCAGGTGATTCAGGAGATGATGACAGATTATACTTCTGACTCACCGTGCTGCTTTCTGGAAATACCACCCTTGCGTACAACATGCCAAGAATTTTTACATGCCTTTGTGAAAAGGCACTTTAAAACAAAATCGGCTTCAGATGGATTTAGCTTTTACTTCCAAATAGCACTCCACGCAGGCAGGAGTCCAGGAGCAGCTTCTAGGCTTTGGCCTCTAACATTCACAGTGTGCTCTCTGTTCATCGTCAAGAAGAGGCCAAGAAGTAAGTTTCGTTTATTTATTTTTTTAATTTAAAGAGATAATTTGTTAGTGACCAGATTTACTCAATATTTGTGGTGTTTTTTTAAGAAATGCAAATCTTTAACTACTTGTGCTGCCTCACTGCAAATACTGCTAACAGGCAAAATCAAAATAGAGGATAAAATGCAAACGTAATTTGGCTTGGTCTTTCCGTTTCTCTATAGCTCCTTCCCCAGGTTATAGAAATCACTTGATCCCTTTATAGAGACCTTTACCCATAGTAAAGGAGTCACAGAGCTAAATGTAAACATGTTCATTGTTTTGTTTATCATTCTTATGGTTTACAATCAGATTTTACTAGAAGGCATGATCAGACACAGACAGGAACAAATGATTTAAATCACTTAGAAATCAAACTAGAAGATGTAGTACCTGAAATTTCTGTGCGTGTCCTCGTTTTTATTTCAAACCTGAAAAGTCAGGCGCAACTTCTTATAAAAGTACAAACTGAAAGTTAGTGCCTTCCTTCCTGCTGGGCGATAATGTCGTGTTCCCAAATGTTGGAACATTAATGAATACCTAAAACCTCTGAACTGCAGGTAAAAGAGAAATTAAAAACAATATTCAGGTTCCTCAGTTCTGACAAATGTAGTGTGAACAACTTGAGATCAAAACACATGCATGTATGTAGCATTTTTGTGTGTGTGTCTAATGTGGGTCATCTGATCATCCTGGCTTTCACCGCAGCAGGATGGGCTTATTGTATTGTCTGACAGGAAACGCACACACTCACACATAAACATGCATGTGTGCACGTGTCTGTGTGTTATCACCTCTAGACAATACAGAGGAACAGGAGCACAAAGACAGGAGAGTGTTGTCCTGAGGGCTGGCGAGCAGAGCCGCACACACATTCAAACAACACGGGCTAAAAATGAGCTCATACCTGATGTAATGACACGAGGAGAGCTCTTCTTCTTGCTTCTTCTCTTTCACAGATGAAATTTAATCATTCTCGCCAGCATTCCTGTTAAAAGAATGCACCAAAGTAGACTCTAAACTCTACTGATTTATGTTTCAGCTGACACTGAGTCAAGTGCTTAAAGTCCATGAGGCTTGAGAGCGCCTTAGGTTGCTCAAACGTGCAACGTTCATGCCAAGACCACATTTTTCAGCCTCTCTGCAAATAGCAACATTAGATCACCTCTAAATCTTCTTTAAGTACCAGACTAGTTGGTGGTGTTGGTGTCAGAGGTACCAAACAAAAAGGTTGAGAGCATGAAATATGAGGCTGTGAAGGCAATACGGAGGAGGGGGAGATGGAGGAGAGGAGGGTATGTGGGAGTTTTCTTCTGTGCTGGGGGGTAGAAGACAACTCTGCTAAAAGAGAAAGAAAAGTCCTCCCAAACACAGAAGTGCATGAAAGGCGGGGCTGAGAGCTCACAAATCACTCCCCAAAGAGAGGAGGAGGAGGGCAGAGTTTGTGACAATGCTGCGCTACTTGTTGTTGCCCATCCAAAGGAGCCGGTCAGCAATTTTTAGCTAGTCAGTCATTCAAATTATGAAAGTCAATAAGTTTGTGAAGTGAGAGAAAAGAGCAGCGATCACACACTGAGGAGGAGCTCACACTTGCAGGTAGGAATGAGAAGTTTGTAGGAGCGCACTTGTATGCAGTGGGGTGTAGGAATGTGTGTGTGTGTATGGGGAAGTTGACAGCAGAGGAGACGGAGCTGAGGCAGCTATCTTTATGATCGTCTTCTGAATGCAATTTCTTTTCCCCCCGTTTGTCTGTTTTTCTACTTGTTACTTTCTTTCTCTGGCTGCTGTTTATCTCCCTACGCCGCTGTGCTTTCCCTTCATCTCACAGCTGTCTGTCCGTCCATCCCTCTTGGTTTGCTTGTTTACAGCTCCCAGTGAGTAAGATTTATTCTGGGATTTTTTTTTGAGCAATAAGTTGCCATCCCAAGGCGCTGGGTGTAACTGCGGTTGCTGGAATTGGTGGTGTTAGCTGTGGAAAACCCAGCAGGAAATAATTACACGAAATATGAAAGATAAGACCAACGACATTTCTTTCATCATTTTCTTTTTCTTGTTAGGCTCGCTCACTTAAGCATTTGCTTATCCTGACTCGATGTGATAAATGACTCAAAAATCTGGCTGCTTATGAGAGATGGCGTTGCTCAACCATTTACAACACCTAAAATTAGTCGTTGCTAAATACGGAGATGATGAATATGTGTTTGTGACATATGACTTAAAAGATTTGTGAGTTTAAAACAAAACTGTAAATTAAAAGCTCTTATCAGACAGCGCTTTGCTGTTTTGCTCACGATCAGTTTGACAGGTCGAGGCTGAAACTCTGACCTCTCAGTTATGAGATCACATCTTTAAACAGCAAGCCACCAACTAAATGATGACAGAGTTAGGCATGTGTGTCTGTGTGGTGTTGATGTTGGGGGGGGAACACATGCATGCAGCAGGTTGTTTCAGACATTAGTCAGTGTCACGTCTGAACTTCTCAGTGGAGTTGGAGTAAACCAATGAGATTCAGCCTTTAATTAATGCTAAAATGTGTCTGTGTCAGATGCAAGGATCACAGATTTGTGACGGTTGTGTGTTTCCAGGGTCAGTATTGTATGTGTAGTGTTGTGTTACTTGGATTCCCTGTGGTGTCAGTTGTTTGGTATTCCAGTAAGCCATCAGCACTATACAACCTACTGATCTTTGCAAAGACAGAGTCCCTGCATAGCCGGAAAAGGGGGAAAAACAGATATTTATGGTTGTTATTTAAGTACATTGCTGCATTACTTGGTCATCACCAATATGTGGTACTTTAAATCTGAAGAAAATATTGTACATTTTCCTCTAATGCTGTCATCCGATGCCCAGAAGACTTTAGAGACACACAAACATGTGACAAGTACAGAGAGTACGATCCAGATTTATCCATCCAGCAGTATACTAAATAATATAGGTGAGAACTTTGAAGCATCTGGGCTAGACACAGCATCTTCAACATTAGTGATGTGGATCGTGTCAAAGAGGCTGAGGCTGAGTGTTTTTGAATTAAACTTAGAACACTGCAATTTTTCTTTAAAGCAGTAAGAGAGATGACGTGGAAATATGGACAAAAACAGAACAATGGTACCTTTCTACTATGCACATTACATGATGTTTAATGACATTTTAAAAAAAGCTACAAGCTTTACAAGATTTGAAATGGTGTTACAGGTACCCCTCGTCCTTATGCTAAGCTCACATCATTATCCTCTAGCTCTAACTTTCCTCATTGTTGTACAGACAAGTATGAAAAGGCTTGAAGTGGGATCAGTCTTGCCATCGAACTGTCAGAGAGAAGGCAAATGGGTCCGTTACCCAAAATATCAAACACTGATTTAGTCATTTATGTGAAGAACTGTTGGGTGGCTGTGCTTCAGGAGGTAGAGGAGATCATCTACTAATCAGAAGCTTGGTGGTTTGATCACTGGCTTTTTGGCAAGAGACTGAACATCGAGTTGCTCCGATACAACCATTGGAGTGTGAACGCTAGGTGTGAAACACTTGGACACAGGAACAAGCCCTTGTATGAATGTGTGTGTAAATGGGTAATTGGGGCTTGTTGTAAGAAGCGGTTTGGGTGATCAAATTAAGTATGTAAGTACCAATCAATTTACATTTAGAGTAACATATTTAGCAGTTTTTTTCCCTGCTTCATATCGATCCATTTGGGATCCTTTTGAGTCCACATGTAGTTAACGTAGTGGGTATGTGCTACCTTACCTTACTTAACCCGTTTCCTGTTTTTGTTCTGCCTGTTTTCTGAACAAAAGCTTGAGTAAATGAAACCAATCACTGTCCTGGTGATTTTCCTTTTGGAGACAAGCCAGAATTTGTTATACAGCCTGGCTTGCACTATTCGTGCTTCCTTGTAAGTAACATAGCTTTAGTTGTGAAATAACAATAAGATAACAGTGATAACACTAACCAATGCTTCAGGCTTATATAGCCTTTAATTTGATCAGTTTAACAAATATTTAAATATATAAGCTTTTTAATTAAATTGTTTACACATAAGAAGATGTCAGAAGTGCATCCCACAATGCAGTGCAATCTTTGTAGTTCAAACATCATTTGAAATACTTGGTTTCAGATTTAAGGTTGCAGGTTCTTCCTGACAGTTCTTCACTCTGCATCTTTTACTGAAGTGAAAATCTAAAAGCTCCATTCATCACCTACTCAGCTGACACTTCGTGCAACTGTCTGACAGTGTGGTGTACAGTGACTGTACAGTTAAGACTGATGCGTGAATGTACAAAATGAGTGCACATGCTGAGGGGAAGTTAGGTGTGACTGTCTGACAGAGTGAGAGATGTGCACAAAGGTTTAGAAGTATGAAATGGCAGCTACTGCTGTGGGATTTAATAAGAGCCTCATTAATATGTTAAACACATCTCTCACACACACACACACACTGGTGAGCCCACGCACTGAAGAGCGCAGTAGGACACCTCTCCCTCTCTCTAACAAAGACTGGCTCTACACAGTGGTCATGTGACAGTTGTTCCCATTGTTCACTTCTGGCCAGGGGTGGTTTTCCTAATGTGTGTGTGTGCATGCGCATGAGTATTTGCGTGCATGTTAAAGCAGGAAGACACTTTAAGCCAGCCAGAGGAAATCCCTCATTCCCAAGCATATTGATGTTTGCGCTCGTCCTCCCGGTTGTGTGTATGTTCGTGTGTAATGACAGACCACCTCTGCAGCATCCGAAGCTTAATGTTAAAACCCTACTTTATTTTTGAAGCATTTTATCGAGTGTGTTTTTTAATCTAGACGCTCGGTTTGTGTTTTGTAAACCGTCTGTCCATGGTACCAAAGGACTAAAAGAGATTTGTGGAACTCTCTTAAAGACTCCTGATGTTCCCCAAAAAGGCCAATATTTTAAAACCACTACTTGAGTGGATTAGCCAAAGAGCTCTCTGCCTCCTGGCTGATGTGTTGGGTTGGCTGGAGAGATGCTGAGAGAGCTCACCATCAAAACACTAAATTGAATTGAACTGATTGCAAAAATAGCGTCCTTCAGATGGAAAGCAAGCTCAAGAGATACTCTGTGAAAAGGAGGAAGGCATATTTGTTTTATTGATAGTAATTCTTTATAATGAACTGCTGTCTTCTAAATGTTTATACTGCCATTTCCTCTTCCTGTTAATCTACACTCCCCCCCCCCCCCCCCCCCCCCAAGGTCTTGTGCACAAATGTTATTGTTCCAAACCCAAGGCCTTCACTAGTGTTGGTGACAAAACAAATCTCACTTGAGGATGTTTTGTCTGTTACATGGCTAAAGAATAAAACTTTTTATTGGCTGTCAGACCTTTATGAACATGTGAAACTGTGTGAATTTCCCTTTTAACCATTTATTTTGGAATTGTCTAGCTACCCAATCTTACTGGGTTGAGGTAATAACAAAAATTTAACTTGTACTCAGCGTTGCGCTACCATATGTTAAGGTAAGATAGCATAAATACCTTCTTAAAATATTCCTCATAACCAGTTTAAATACAATAACAATGTGACAGTTGGATAAGGATCCACCAATTGCAGGGGAATGATTGGGCATTTTGAAGGATATTTATTAAATGAAACTGAGGAATAAAAACTGAAACTTTATTAAATTATGACTGTTTTTCCTCGTTGTAACCGTCTACATTGCCCTGTTAGTATATGAACATGAGTACATTTGTGACATTCATGAAATATGTAAACATAGTTATTTCTTGTTGTTTCTGAAGGTGAGACTGCATCAAGTTTCTGATATGTTGATTTTTCTTACTGCTGTTTCATTTTAGTTTAGTTTTGATTTAAAAAATAATAATACATTTATAAGCAAAAACTCTCTTAGAATGAATAATTTATCATTATCTAGAAATGTTCATTCCTGTGTGTTTGTACGAAAGCACATTATTTAAAACAAACAGTTTTTCTGTAAAACATCAAGCAAAAATTGATGCCAGTTGAAATGTGGGTCAAAATGGTAGAAATAACGACTCAGAATTCTTGATATGTTTTTTTGTTGATACCGCTATCTTCTCTGCTGTCTACTGATTATATTGTCACTTGTGCTTCTGAGGGATTATGTTATGATTATGTTATAACCGTTACGATTCTGATTTTAAGATGTTTTTACGTTACTTAACGTGCACACACCTTGATGCATGTACATGAAAAAAAGGCACTAGCAAGTGTCACTCAAACCTAATGTGAAGTTAAAACTTGCTGGTATAAAACACAAATTCTTTGGCATGGATGTCTTTTCAAATCTCTCTGACCCACTATAGCGTATACTGTCCATACATAGGAAATAATAGACTTGGTATAGGAAGCACTTGCACTCATTTGCAGAGTTATAACTACTGGTTGAACAGCTGTGGAGAAGAGAGGGTGAACCAGGGACAAAGATAAAAGTGGTGGGGAACTAGACGAGTCCATTATTATAAGAGGTAAAAGGATAAAGAAAAGGGAGAAGGACAAGTCTGGGAGCTGCCATGATGGACAGGCAGGGAGGGAGGGAGGGAGGGCATGTCTGTGTGGAGGAGGGCGTGAGACTACAAGAGAAAGGGGGAAGATGGATGAGTAGGGACCAGTGAGAGAAGAGTGAAATAATGCAGAAAAAAATAAATGGTAGGAAAAGAGTAGGCAAATGATACAGGACAAGAGTGTAGCTGTAGCTCTCAGAATGAATCATTTATGTATTCATTAAACTGACCCAGTATACGGGAGTAAGTGCTAAGTGTTTGTGTTTTCAATCAGTGAGAGTCAGTCAATTCTCCTCTGCAGGAGAGTGTGTGTGTGTCTGGCAGATGGTCAGGGCCACACACACACAAATACACATACAGCTGACCGTCCCCGAGGGTCGTATAATAGCTTCTCCTGTTGTAGTCGTTCTACCCTTCAGAGGAATCCACTCTCTCTGACCCGGCATGCCTTAGAAGGACTTTTACTGTGTACACTGAAGAGTCCTGAACCAGCCAGCTGTTCCTTTCTCTAAACCATTATTTGCATTTTTATTGATATTCATGATTACAAGCTGGTGGCTCAGTGACCCCCTGCTGGAGTTAAGTTTTAGCATTTAGTTCCAGTTTAAGGCGGTCCTGGTTTATTTAGGAGTGACCAAACTCCAAGAACCTACTGAAAAGTTGTGTCCTCTCGTTTGTAGCCTTCTCCTTTGAGCTGGTGTTAACTCTAGTGTTTGCCATTTAACGTGACAGCAAACAACAGCCGTAGATGAGAAACTATGCGAGTATTTTTGCCAAAAGACCAAAAAAGTGCTACTAAACACAAATCTTGGAGACATCACACAGGGTATCAATCATCTCAGTCATTGAGCATACTTTAGCACAGCCCTGGAAGCGGGGAAATTGACTTCTGTGGCTGTAATGCTGCTTCAACAAGTGCTCCAATTTATGCTTTCACATATTTTTAAGCGCTAGTTCTGTTCGCATTGGCAGAAATCTAAACAAAAATGCTACAAAGATATTTTATCATTTCGGCTTGCTAGCAAAGTATTCAAAATAAGACAGTTTGCTGCTAAGAGGCACGTTTCTGTACTGTACACATGGTCTGAAATGATGTCCGTCTGAGCTGTTAGTTTTTGTTGTTTGTTGCGGATCATCTTTTTTGTTATTATCACGCACATGTAAATGTGGTCCAGCAGCATTTTTCTGCAGTTACTGCAGGTCAGTTGAACACCAGTCAGTTTGATTATGTTCCTTCAGCTTGTGTTCTCTGATCATAATCAGGCTGTTTAACAATAGCAAACACAGGCTCAGTTGTTCAGATCAGATTCTTAGGTTTGAGATTAGAGAGAGGGTCAGTTGAATCCAGTCTGCTACCGTGTTATTTTAGTTTGTACAGTGTGACTAACTGCTGCGCTGTGAGTGATTCAGAGCGGATAAAGCTGTGCTGTTCACTCATCATCGCACAGCAGGGGAATTTCTCTGTCCTGTGTTTTAGGTCCCTGTCATCCTATCAGTCATGTTCATCATGCTGTATTTATAACTGTGTCTGTCTGTTCATTACACACGATCTAGCTAATGGGCAAAAATAAAGTTGGGTGCAGTGCTGTTCTCTTTTCTTTTTTTCTGTTTTTTCCCTTTTTTTAAGTATCTGGTGTATGAATCAGTTTTTAGGGAGATTACTGGAATACAAAGTATTTTGAAAATGTCCTAGTGTTATACTGATACTGATACTCAGAGGTTGTTGCTAAAAATATCACATAACACTGAGGCACACAGGGTCAGACCTCTATTCTGTTCTCATATCCACTAACAGAGGGCTGAAGTCAGCCTTCAGTCTGGTGTGGGGGAAAAGAAAACGTGGCGCCGATCCAACTATTGTATAAAAATTGGCTCAGGCGAAATTCTCAAACACATCTACTTTACTTTAATCTTCCCCTCTTCAGTGGAAGTATTAAATTGTTATCCATTTGCTAACTTGTGTGGATTTTATTGGCTTCATTTTCAGACACAGTATAGCTACAGATTTTGTTTCAGACTGTCCACATGAAATTTTTTGTTTTTAAAAAAGGAGGAAAAATCTATTAAACAGAGATGGGGTGTTATTCAGAGGTCAGATTAACTTGCTGCATTTACTAAACATTAGCGAAAAGTGCTAGTAAGTATTTCTGTATGTATGAACACTTGAAAGACAGTGAGAATGATGGCTTTGTGTCTGCATTAAAGAGAGACAACTACTGTATACTGGCTGTGTGCGCCATTTCACCTCAGTCAGTGCTTCATGTCAGCCGTTGTTACACAAATGTATAGCTGAGATTACTGTTCGTTATAACACACCTGAAGACAGCTAATTTGTTTGATTCATTCAGTTAGTTTCCTTTATATTTGCAGGAACTCAGTAAAGTTATTAATCTTTATTAAGTAATCCAAAGTCATGGTGTATGTCATTACTGTTTAACAGTAAATGTCTGTATGTGTTTTGTTTCCAGAGTTGAGGATGATGGCAGAGGGGCGTTTTGCAAGTCTGCCCAGGTCTCTTCAAGCACACCACACCCTGGGAGGAGGCACAGGCCACTCTGGAGTACCCAGCAGCCCTCTTGGTGCCCCAAGCAATAATACCTGCTCCTCCAGGAGGCACCAGGCCTCTCTCACATCCTCCATGGATCTTCTCAGCTCCAGACCTGGGTAAGCTGTGTAACCATCAGAAGCTCACTGCTGTTGAGTCATTTATTGGAAATCAGCAATAGTAACATTTCCCATTGTGAGTAACTGTTTGCTTTTCCTGCATGCAGCCTCCATCCAGGCCAGTGTGGCAGCCTATCAGAAAAGCCAGCTGCCGCCTACCAGCCAATCTCTATTCATGGGACTCTGCCTCGGCGCAAAAGAGGAGGGGTCAACCTCGCCACACATGGAAACTACACCTGGGACCCCAAAGCCAATCACACAGAGCCTTTAATTTATGAGAATGCATTACTGACTGCTGAGTACCGTCATCAGTCCATGACCTCTTCACTGGTCCAAAATATCGCTGATGACTTCCATGGTTACAGGTAAACATGTTCACAAACATGGATAATGCTTCTGGATGTTTATAGTTTCATTTTCATTCTGCGGTTTGTTCTTGCACATTCTGGGCAAATGATAGTCTTCATCATAAGTAAGACTGTTGCTTATCTTTATATCTGTCAGATGTTCTGTCAGATCTTTCAGAAGAAGCACCTTTTGTTCAGTACTATCATGATAAAAGGTGATTGTTGCAGCGGTGTCTTGTCATTCTGAAGGTTGGCACTGTTTGATGATCAGAGACTAAAAAAAAAAAAAAAAAAAAAAGATGATCAGAGACTGTTAGTGCTCTCGAGAAAACACTGCTCCTCTTCAGACTGGAGAGTGAGACAGTGTGGAGTTGGATGGAGAAAAGTGAGGTTGAATAGAGACCCCTGAGGGGGTGTAGTGATTAGCTCAACTTCAGAGGGAGAACACACACACACACAAACCCACACACATCTCATCCCTCATCATCATGTCCTCCACCTTTCTATCTCTAGTGTAGAGTTACAACAGACTGTATCTGATGTAGCCAGCTTTGTGTGTGCATGTGATGTGCGTCTGTGGGCGCATTCGTGTAGCCCCCAGCAGTTGGGTTACCTTTGTTGGTCAGGGTGTGGCGTGGCAGATCAGAGACTACTGTGAAGTCTTTGTCTCTACTTTTTATCTGTCTGCCTCCATGCCGGATAGATTTCATAGACCGCTGACATACAGTGGGACAATTTGTCCAGGTCAAATTCAGCCTGTGCAGGTGGCAAAATAATGAGTAGCATATTCTTCTTTTTTGTGTGTGTTCTTTCATAACGTTAATACAACTTCATGGGTATTTTCTTGTTTTTTTTAAACAGCTAGCACAGAAAGTGCCAGTTTTTACACCTGTCATGCATAAATGAGCCTTTTGGCTGATTACAGTTCATCAAAATTCAGCCATTACTTGATGATAAAGTTCATCAAGAAAGCATACTTCTAAAGTTTTGGCATGTTGGTTCTCATCCACCCAGGGGCGTAATTTCCAGGGGGGTTAGGGGGGGCTATGACCCCCCCCCCCCCCGCCCCAATAATAAGACCCAGCCATTATAACCCCCCCAGTAAAATAATGAATTATCTTGCATAAATAGGCTGTTAATTTTCTTTACTCATTTCGAATGTGAAATAGTTGCATGTTTAATCATCTGGGAATTTACCCAGATTTATTTATTTATTTAGACAGAGATCTTGACACCCCCCCACCCCCTCCCAGCCTTACTTCAAGTTAAGACTGTGAGAATCAGGCAAAAGTCGCTTTTGATTATTCCTTCAGATTACCTGTGCAGGTTTGAACCATTCAGATGTTGAGTCCAAATATCGAGACTACAGATAATTAAACATATCTTAATTAAACACAGTCTTATCTTTTGCTCAGCATGAAACTGGAGATAAACAAACCACCAGGGACCTGCTGTGATAGCTTGATAACCTGGTCGTTTCAGTGATGAATCAGCACAGTTGAGTTTTTAAACTTCTCCATCTACTGACTCAAATCCAGAGTATTTCCAAATAAGGCTCAGTTAGTATATTTGTCTCTCTCGTGTTGTGAACTCTCTGTCGTCATTACCACTCAGTTGTTGAATTATTCCAGGCCCCCACTGGGGCGAGGCACCTTGAGGAGACCGTTGTTGTGATTTGGCGTTATACAAATAAAATTGAGCTGAATAACTTCAGGTGATATAACACAGTTTTGCATTCTGAGCTACTTTTCATTTTTTTAAAAATGTGTCTAATTTGATTTAGATTGTTTGCCATTAACTCCACTTTAGGCTGACAGCAAAGAATGTCAATAGTGTTCCCTTTAAGCAGTCAGAGTAGATCCAAAATTATTGCAACTTTAAGTAATAAACTTTGGATCTCGATGCCTTTGAAATGGTTGCTTCAAAGACGAGGACCAGGTTTGCACACACTCAGTCAATTGCTGTCGTCAGATTGATTACAGTGTGTTGGCAAGCTGCAAGTCTGCATTTATGAATTAGACGGCAATAATTTGCTTGCACACTCCAATCTGTCTGTGTGGGGTCGCAGTCAGTCCAAGTTGGGCCACAGTTTTTGTAGCCATGTGCTTTCTGCACCCAGGCAAACCTTGTGATTGAAAATGATCACCCTGAGGTTGAGGACATGTGCAACCATGACAACCACCTAGTCACACGCTCTTCTATTTTGACTCTAGTGTGACTGAGCCATAATGTAAGGATGGCAGCTAATGACCTGACAGAAAGGGAAGTATCTTATTCAAGTCCACGTCCTCAAATTTAAAGTTTCCTGTTCAATTATGCTGGTTCTTCTTAGTTTTTATGAGTTGACACAAATTCTTTTTCCTATTCAAACTAAAACATTCAAACTTTTTATTTTTCTATTGCATATATAGATTGCTTGCTTACTGTGATCTTAACACTCCCAGAAATTTTCCAAATTCCAGAATTTCTTCCCACCTCTGGTCATTTGGTTTCAAACTACAAACAATTCACAGCAGAGATTTCTATAAAATGATGAGTATGTCTTTATGGAATGTAACCACTAACTGTCCATTGCTGGCCTATGACCCCTAACCTTATGTCACACTATCTTCCCATTGGTCCATGTGTCTTTGTGTTGACCTCTGAGGGCAGCTCTAGGACCACCAAGAAAGGAGGGGGAGGAGGAAACTGAGCAGAGAGAGTTCAGAGTTGGAGGGAGTATAGATTGACAATAACAGACTGGTGACATCTGAAACTTTTCCTTTTACTTGTATAGTGTAAATGAAATTCTGAATTCCCCACCCGCTAACAATAACTCACTAACAAGTACTTTATGTAAGGTTTGTTCATATAGTGCTTTTTAAGAGCCAGAAAGTGCTTTACCATATAAAATGAGATGCAACAAATTGTATAAATGGATAAAACAAAACAAACGCAATCGTGCACAGGTGGATCTTAAACTTGTTTTTAAAGATAGCAAGGTAGTTCACGGATTTCAAATCCAAGGAAAGCCAATTCTACACAAACAGATATCAAACATTTCTTCAGAACAATAGTTCAGTGTTTAATTTTAAACATTATGCTACCTTGGATACCTTGGATGCACTATAAAATGCATACCAGTAAACAGATCATCATTGATCATCAAGAACAAAATGGACTTCCTTTTTCCAAATGCACTCAATATTATTGTTTTTTTGTAGTTTTGTGAAAGCTGAATCATTGTAGGCTAAACCCAACAGATTGTCCTGGAAAGGGGATGATTCAGAATAAATCTGCTATCTACAGCAGTGCAAATGACATTTAGCCTTGTATTTTACCTATTTGTACTGAAAAGATCTTATTCTAATTTATTCTAATTTATCAATTTATTTAGTTTTTGTTACTCCGTTTCCTTTCTGCTTTGCATTGTAGGACAACTGTCTGCCAACAGAGACAGTGTGTTTTGCAGCTTATTGTATGAAACTAAGATCAAATGCATTTTGGGAATTAATTAATGCCATTTATTTTAGAATAACTGTTCAGCCTGTGGTATTAAAACTATAATGCATAGAAATCAGCTAAGATAAACACAAACTGACAGTAAATTGAGACTTTTCACGGAGTCTTTCTAATGGAAGCACACTGACCTCTGTAGGCTGCCTTCAGACTCTGCATGCTGCCATCAACTTTTTCCATTTCTCCCTATCCTTGTCTGTCTGTCTGTCTCTCTCTCTGTCTTAGCCTCCCTTCAACACAATCTCTCTCCCACACACACAAATATAGTGTAGTTCCTAACTTAAGCCAGTTGTGGTCATGCCGAGTATTGTGCGGTGAAGTGCAAAGAACAACAGTAGCCAGAAAAAGATTGTGGCGAGTGCTGCCTCGCAGTGGTCAGCTCGTGTCCCCTGGAATGCTTCGCTATCGCACATCCATCATGCTCTGTTTAAATTCTTTTAACGCTGTAGCCAGGATGAGTAAACATTGCTAACCTAGCACACAAGGAGCGACACCGAATCTCTGTTTGCTCCGGGGCTATCACTCTGTTTGTGAGCCTGACCTTTGACCTGCCCGAGGGGAATTTTCAAAAAAGGGAATTTCCCTCCCTCAATTTTGGCACTTTTAACCCAGGAGGATATAGATGGGTGTTGTCTGTCTGCATTGAACCCACCTAATCCTGGAGATCCAGGCCGAGGTTACAAGGGGCAAGTGGTTGGAGTGGTAAAAAACTTTGGTCCCATCAAAGGTCCAGCAAACCACTGACCTCAGAGAAGCAACACACATGGATACAGAAAATGTTCAGTGAGTTTCTGATTTTAGTTTAGATTTCAAACCACAGACATTCCTCTACTGCTTCTATGTCCTTTATCTTCAGCGTTGAATATCAAGCACTAATCAGTGTATGCCAAACATAATGCATTACCTGCAGGTGCTTTTATAACATAAGACAGAGGCTCTGCAGCCACTCACAGCTCTTTTCCCATTGGTAGAAGCTTCCTATTGCTTTGATATAGAGTATCACCAGCAGTTCACATTTTAAATTTTGTCAGCATGTCAGCAGTGCAGTGGTTAGTGCTGTCATCTCACGGTAAGAAGGTCTCTGGCTATTTATAGCTTCCTCCCACAATCCAAAGACATATGTGTTAGATTAACTGGTGACTTTTAAAATTGAATTTAGGTACAAATGTAAGCATAAATGTTTGTGTCTCTATTACCCTGCAGTAGGCTGGTGACCTGTCCAGGGTGTACACAACCTATCAGACAGCTGGGATAGGCGCCATCCCCACTGTGACCCCTATATTGGATAAGTGAAAGAGGATGGATGGATGGAGTAAATGGAAGCTATATCTGTCGCTTGGTGATTCATCCTGTAATTTTGGAATAGTGGGGGAGAGCATGGATGCATACACGTACCCATCTAGTTTTTTTATTCCTCGTAGTTGTATATTTTACTTTTTTTTAAAAAAAGCAAAGGAAAATTGAGAATTTAACAGCAGGCAAACAGATTCGTTATCGAATACCTGAAACTTGTCTTGTCTTACTTCTGTAAATGGTCTACAGTGAAAAAAAATAACCCCAAAAATGTGAAAAGACGTTTCAGGAACAAGCACACGGCAGCTGTATGGGAATGAATGAAAGGGAGCAATTTCGGAAATGCTGTGGAAAGTAGAGTAGATCGAAAGCACTTGATCACATCTTCAAACTCGATGCTGCTGCTAGTTTTGTGGCAGTTTAGGAGGTGAGGCAAGGGGGCGGTTCAGAGCGTGAATTCCTGAAAGAGCGCCCCCTTCTTAGACTTCAAACACTTTCACAACATTACATTTATGGCGCTTTTTCCAAATACAGTGACAGACTGAGTCATACAATCATCAAATAAACCTCACAAAGGAATTAGTTCAGCTCCAGTATACTCAAGTGCTTAAAGTTTTACTTTATAGTACATTTAATTTGATTTATTTTGTACTCATCTGTTTCTAAATAGGACTGCACATGCTAATGGATGTTGTTTTCATCTGTTTGGCAATTTTTAAGTTTTGTTGGTAATCATTCTAAAATGTCATAAATGCAACACACACATGGTATTATTGTAATGGCTGAATGTTTAGTGTATAGTGTAGGGGTTTACACTGGTGAAGGATGCCCAGTTTGATTTTAGGTGGAGACACTACGAAACAAAACAAAAAATCAACCTGGCGGAGCGACCTACTGTAGCATCTCCTTGTGGTGCAGCTGAAAGTGCTTTCTCTCAGCACCTTCAGGAAGTTCCTGATGGTGTCAGACACGGCCACTGAGAGGAAACCTCGGTGCAGATTTCATCTGTAAGCCCTGACGACCTGCCAGATGACTGATCTGTGCACCTAAAATAGAATCAGGTTTAATGTGCTGCATGTCATCGGTTCTGCAAACTCATTAAGGGTAAGAGAGATCTGAACACCTTCCATGAATGATGACTATACATTGTTGTGAATGGGGGCTTCTGTTCAGTTACATAACTAAATCCCACTCATTATTTGGGGCCATGTTTAAACTGCGAGGGCTTAGAGCTGCACATATTTGGTTTGGTAAGTAATGGACTGTGCTAATATTCCCGTGGGAAAACCAGTGCAGGCCTAAGGGATTTAAACTACCAACCTTGGTAATGTAGCCACGGATTTGAGCTAATTACCCCTTTCACTGAGCCCCTGGTTGTAAGCCTCCTGTCGAGACTCTGAGCTGCAACTCGAGTACCCAATGTTCAACGCAGAGATGGAGAGCACCGAAAGAGTTTTGTTAAGGGATAAAATATGACAAGCTAACATTGGCGGAAAAAACAAACGGAGAACAAAAATACGAAGATTGAAAATGAGTAATCTGATCTTTAAACAATTGATAAACAAAAGTGATTAAAAAAGCAGATAAAACTGCAGCGCGTGTAAGCTGAGATTAGGAAGGTGGACAAAAGCATTTTTTTGTGAATAAGAGATTTACAGAAAAATGCAAAAAGAGGAAATTAGAAAAGTGTGTGTTTGTGTGTGTGTGCTCTAACCTCTCTGTGAAATTGTCAGTGGACTCTGAATGGCAGGCGTGTGGCTGCGATGTGTTATGATGGGGGAGGAGAGAGAGAGAGAGAGAGAGAGAGAGAGAGAGAGAGAGAGAGAGGCCAAGTCAGACAGGCAGTAAGGGAACATGTTTACCACTAAAAGAAAGGGAGTGAAAGTCAGGCAGCAAAACCGGGAAAACAAGAGACTTAAAGCAGTGTAGTGCAAACTTTGGTTCCACTTGATTCTTTTTTCTTTTTCTTTTCTTTGAGAAACCCACTCCCAAGTGGGACCTACAGTAGTAGATGTGGATTAACTCTGCGTTGCCACAAGAATCAGCCCTCTGCTTTAGAGCGCAGGTTTGGCTTCTTATCAAACAGGCACTTGTTTGGATCACCCTGTTAGACCTGTTAGAAAAAGTGCCACACCTCCACACCTATAATTCATCTCCTACGGAGTGACGAGGCCTGAATACCCATCTACCCAGCACCAGTCAGCGAGCGGCCTTGACTGTGCAGTTTATTTGTAATAGGAGCTATAAGAAGGACCTAAAGGTCCCATCTGGGTCCTTTTGGCAGGATGTGTTCTCTAAATCGGACCTTGTCTCTGTCTGTGTTCCCCAGGGAGCCTGCAGCCGGGCCCGACGCCACAGTGGACTACGTTAAGGTAGGAAAAGCAGTGGTGCTATATTGTTTGTCTGCTGTTGCTGAAAATAAGCGGTTCCATGATAATCAATGTAAATATTTTGCTTACTGAAAATACGGCTGCTTATTACTGCCTCTATAACGCATAAAACAGTATTTAAAAAGACTGATTGTAAAATGGTAAAACACACAGAAGTAAAATAAGATGTACGACCTCGGCAGGCTTAATTTAGTTTAGCAGACTAAAGTGGAAGCTTGTTGTGTGTATTATAGTAGGAAGGAAAAAGTTATACTAGCAGTTATGTAAAACCTCAGACCTCCCACCCTGCTGTGAAAATACTGCAGTACTAAAGTAAAGACATTTTGCCAGAGGGAATAAAAGTAAAACATTTAGTAAAGCCCACCAATAAAGGATTACATCTAACGGGACACATCTGCCACTGGATATGAAACACCAGCTGTTTCTGCAGACTGAGGTGTAAACATCACTCTTAGGTGAGGTTAATCTAATTGCACCTTGACTACTTGGATAATGTGCCTTTAAATCATACGCTCAGTTTTGTTGCTGTCACACAGCTTTAAATCATTTTCGTACCACCTGCACCGCAGTTTTCAGTCAAAGACGGACGACGACCGAGATGCGATGGTTCTGTTAACACAGTTCTTTGCCTTTCTTATTTTTGGCTCCTGTCTGCTCGGTTGTTAAGAAATTTGTATTATTAAGACCATCAAACAAAATACAAACCTTCTGTACTGCACATTTAGTGGAGAAAAGGCAGGGTATCTAATCTAAATACATTTTGAGCAGCAACCAAATTGAGTGCTGAAGCTGGTTTACCTAATCTTTAGTCAGACATTGCCTTATTTAAATCATAATTATGCCTGTATTTTTGCAGGTTTCTTAGAACAACAGTGTTAAACAGACACTGACATGATTGCATTACTGGGAAAGAGTCTGTATTTTTATGTTTTGTTTTGGTTTTAAATCAATGAATGAAATTAAACAGGAACAATTTTCCGATTCCCACGCTTGCAACTGTGTGGCTAGAGAAGAGACAAGTAAACAAATAAACCAGCAAAAATCAAATTGTATTATGAGGCAAAGGCATGGGAGGAAAAAGCGCAGCAGATAATCAGGCCTGTAGTCACAGACAGCTGTTCATGTATCAGCACAGCTCATCGTAGACGGCTCGTCTGTACCTTCTGTTCATACAGAAATGCGCAGGTTTGTGGACGATTTACACTCAACTTCATTATCTATCAAAATAAATAATTTTTTCATTTTCCTAAATGATATTTGTTTGTGTGAAATTGGTAAACTTTCTTTCCTCAAATGGGAAAAAAAACTGTTTTTATACCTCACAATTAAAAAATTACTCAAACTTTACAGTCCAATCCCTGCATCTCTGTCATAGATTGTAGACGTAGGCAAGAAACAGTGGAAATCAGAGAGAGGAGGGTGGCATGCAAATATGTCCTGAGCTGGAGTCATGCATGAAGTTTGCATTATGTGGTGTCCACACCGACGCTTTGGCCCTCATGACACCGACCTATGTGATCTAATTTTGTCCTGTGAACAGCGACATCACTAGTTTCTTTCAGATCTTTGCAGATGTCATAACATTTACTGCAAACTACTAGATTTTACTGTAAATAAAGCCTGTCATTACATACAAACCCACAGTGGTTTCTCCACTTTTCTTTTTCCCAACATTTTCTTTCAAATCAGTTTTTTTTCTCTGTGTACGACCACGTTCCAACTACTCCTCTCTCCTCCATCTGTTGGCTCATATGTTTGGATGCTAACACCCCATTGTAAAAAGCAAACTCTGTCCTTCCCATGGGAGCGGGTCACACATGTGGGAGCTAACCTCACAGAACACTCTCAAACCTGTGAGCCCACATGCACAAATAGTACTTTGTGTGCATTTCTTTGGTCACACACATGGTGTATCAACAGAGTGCGTAGCCTATTTTGTGCGCGTCTGCGTGCTGACCGCATATGTGGCCTACTGTATTCCAGGTATTATATAATATGTGTGAAAGCCTAGCTGTCAGCTCTGCTTCTGTGCTGCTCCAGGTGTGTTTGCATTTCCACTGTGGATGAAAACACACACATAGACCGTACAGGTACAGTACAGGTGTTGTGTGGCATATGCTTTGGAAACTGTTTTTTTACAAACAGTTGTCAGTACAGTGAGTGTTGCATTGTTCTCTGTGATTATGTCAAGTAGATGTGAGCAGAATGGGTGTATGTGGGGAAGGAAGTCTCTGTGGAAAACAATAGTTTTAATATATTCTCAACTTCACCACCTTATGGCCAGTTTCTCTTCTCTTTGACAGCCTCTGTTTGATGTTCGTCGCTAAGCATCCAATCAGCTTGTTTCCTTCTCTAGAAATAGACATAACATGAAGAAGAAGTCTAGTGCCCTGTCTTCCACGTTTAAAGACAATGGAACCAGATTTTGCTAAATGTAAAGGTTTTTCCTTTAATCGTGCTCCACCTATTGACCAGATTTAAAGAAAACCAACAAGGTGTTGTTTAGTAATCGTGCTGACAAAGAGGCAAAAGCACTGGTGAAGGAATGAAGTCAAATTGAAGTGTCTCTTTCTCACAGAAAGTAAAATTTACTGAGGATTATAAAGTAGGTATCAAGATAAGTACTGTATAACTTTACTGAGTAGAAGGTAATAGGAGCAGATTGTTGATTTTACTATGACTTGGCCAGACTTAATAGTACAATAGGTGGCAGTAGTATAATACAGCACAATCTCTGTGTTATTTGATGACAAATTAAATGATAGAGCGAGGAAAAGAAAGACCCTCAGTGATTCAGTGTGAACACAACTCTTCTTCTACTAAGCCTTTGCTAAAAGACTCTTTTGCACTCTTTTCTTCCCACACAATGAGTTGAAAGTTGCTGTAAACCCTCATGAGAGAGCTTTAGGAAACAATAATGCTCTCTGTGTGTGTGTGTGTGCGTGTGCGTGCGTGTGTGCGTGTGGTCTGGTCCTGGGTTGCAGTAGCTATTAACTCTGTGTGGATGACACTTGTATAGAGCACACACACATACTGAAGGCACCAGTTTAAAACGGTGCTTTCCTAATAATAAAGATAAAAGAGCAGTAACTGTTTGAATTCACTTACAAACAGCTATTCAAGCATTTGTTGAGTTTTAGAGGAGTGCACCATCTGCTGGCCAAACTGAGGAAAGGGACTGTCAGACCCGAAAGTAGAAATGTCGCTGTAGATGGATGTTGTTGTGAATGTTTGTTAATTAGAAGTCCAAACAATAGTGTGACTTTCATACCAGTCTGTCAGTGAGCCAGCATGACTTCAACAGCAAGCAGCCAGCCACGCTCGGCACCCCACCAACCAGCTTGGTTTGTCTCTCTGCTCGTCCATGAACTGGACACCCAGTCAGTTATTCAGTTTGTCAGCCTATAAGTGGAACAGGCAGCTGGCCAGTAACCCCCACCAGCTTGCTACAGAATATCATCAGTAATAATTTTCCTGTTAATTCATCAGTGGCTGTTCAGTCTCCAGATTTTCTCAGTGATGATTTTGAGCAAGTGTGGTCAGATTACAGAAATCGTGATCATACGCTCTATGCTCAAGGGAGAAAGCAAGTAACATCAAGGTTTGTCTTTGTCATCTTAGATTCAGATTTACCTAAAAAAAAAAAAAACATTAAAACTTTTGGGTAATAATCTAGACACGGATATTTTTTTCTCCTTTATTGAAGCTATCGCCCGTTTTTAAACAGTTGTAGCTCATGCTGAGTAATTGTCTGTTTTTAGATTTGGGTCAAACCATATGAGCCAGTTTCCCAGACATGGATTTAATCTAAATCTGGGCTAAAGAGAGAGTCACAGAATAATCGTACTGAAGAAAACAACAAGAAAATAGTCTAGAACCAGTCTTCATGTCATGAAAATGGAAGTCACGTTGCTCATATGTATGAAATACCCTCAACCTTTCTGATACTTGTCTTTCATGTTATATTATATTGTCTGCACTGTAAATAAAAGAGGAAATTTTTTTCCAGTGTTCAAACCAAATATCAGATGCTGCATTAACTGTGAAGCTGATCTTCTCTTTGTAAAATTGTTACGTTTGTATTCTTGTTTTTCAAGTATACAATAAAGTAAATAAGTATGAGTAGTAGTTTGTATTTTTAATTGTAGTTTATGGAACTTTGGTGCTCCAGTGTACTTTACAAAAGCAAATACACCAACAAATTAGTTTCTCTTTTGACCCACATAAGATGTATTGTAGCCTCTTACTGCGTGCGCTTTCACTGACTATATAAGGATCACGTTGAACCAATCAGTACGGCTCGACACCAAGATCGCAGTCTATTATATTATTGATCACTCAGTCACCCCCACATCATATACACACACGGTCTGCACATGTGTGCATGTGACAGACTCACCCAGAGGGTGAATAGAAGTGTCACTGATTTTATTGATGCATTAGGGGATGAGGAAGCGTGATGAATGCTGCCTAACTGGTACAGAAGGACAGTGAAGCTTCGATTGTGGTGTGATATCATACTGCACCGTAGAATCCAATTTCTGCCAACCAAGCTTGCAGCCACTGTCAGGAAATGTAAACCTGTGCCTACTGCATGTCTCCTTTACTGTATTCGTTATCATTGAGACTGTTGGGAATCGTGACCTTGTAAATGGATGTGTAGTACATTTGGACATGAATTCTTTATGAAGTTTACTACCTAATGCAATTTGATGCAGATTGTATGAGATGTGTTTATAGAACAAATGCAAACTGAAAGATGAATCACTTGTATTTGTTCGTTCCCGTAGAAAGCACTTCTCATCTTTATATTTTGCTACTGTTCTGATCAGTTTTGTATATTGGTGGCAAAATCCTAAACGTGCATGGGGTGTAGAACAGTTTTACATATTACAATCTGTCTAGAGTTAGAAAGAGGTGTCTACCAGACCTTTGTACCACACTCCTCATCTCTGCTCCTGGCAGTTCAGGCTTACATTAGCATCCTGTTGTCCTATTGTACTTTGGCCAGTTAAGCTGCATTATGGGAAATTTAGGTGCCTTGTATGTCTTTAGATACTTCAATTCAGGCTTTGGCAAAATAAGTTAAAATAAATCCTAGGATGAGTGGAATATTCTGTTAACACATCATGAAAAGAGAAAAGATCCTTTACTTTCAACATCATTGACTGCATATAGTTTCTCTCAGTCCCACCGGACAGTAAAATATACATCCTGAAATAAAACTACATATTTAAGCCAATTTTTACATAAAAAACAGCCCTCTTTCATCCCCAATTTTCCATTTTATTATGTTTCATGTAATTACCTCAGGTTGCTGAAACAGCACAGTCTCTCGTATTTGACAGAACCAACAAACAGATAGAAATAGAAAACATAGAACCTCAGCGCCCCAATTTCTGTCCTTCACTGTTTTTCCAAAGCATTCCTGGAGCGACGGATGTGTGTATTTTAAGGTGGACGTTTAGCCTAGCTGGTGATTTGGGGCTGCTGTGGTCGCCAGTCGTGTGTGTGTGTGTGTGTGTGTGTGTGTGTGTGTGTGTGTGTGTGTGTGTGTGTGTGTGTGTGTGTGTGTGTGGGAGTGTGTGCGCCTCTATGTGGTGCCTTAGGGAATGTTCTACATGTATTTCCTTCATGGGTCCTCATGAGAGTTCACACTGTAATTAGTGGCTCAGTTTCCTGCGACCGAATATTCCCTTCAACTTGTTGCTGCTGGCGTGTCACCCTCAGTGTGTGTCTAGTCTTTGTGTACAAGTGGCTGTTCTTATGTAGAGATGGTAGTGTTTGTGCTGTATACTCATGGTTGTTTCTTTTCTTTCTGTCTTTGTACACTGCTATATTTTCTCTCGGGATCTAGTTACGTTTGTCCAACCGACGTTTTCCTCACTTTCTTCCCTGAAGAAGTTGATAAGTTTTACTGGCCTGAAAACGACATATTTATTAACTTTATCATATTTTCATGCCAATATACTTTTTCACTTTCCTGCTTTGGGGCCAGTTTCCTTATGTCGGATGTCAGTATGGGTCTGTGTGTGAACTGGTGTGAAAGCCTAGGAGTTTCACCAGTGTGTGGGTGTAATTGCTCAGCTGGCATTAAGTAACACAAGTGGCCAGCGTCAGTCCACAGCACACATGCACACACTCTTAGCAGACCCTTCCCTTTGTCTCCAAGTTGATTATTTAGTACACAACACTGGTTGAACAGCAGCTATTTCCTATTGAAACTTTCTTTGTGACTCATTTCTTAAAATACTTACTGCCAACTGTGGAAGTGATATACTTTTAGTTTTTTTTGTTTTTTCTGTGATGTGTTTTCTGTTCTCAAACTGCTGGTTTGAGCAGTTGGAAGAGCCGCCAACCATGGCTTTACACCAAAAAAGAGCATCTCTTATGGAAACTTTAACATCATCTATATGAGACTGAAAGACAGTCACACAAGGGCTGGACATTGTTTTTGCTAGGCAGATAAACCTAAAGTAGTAATGCAGAAACTCCACAGCTATGAGTACTCAGACAGAAAAGGCATACATAATTATTTGGCCAGTATTTTGGTCAAACTGTCACTTTAGAGACTAAATTGAGTAACAAACCAATCAGCACACTCAGTGCAAATTCTGAAAAAATCATTTTGAGTCAGAGGGAAACAATAGCAACAGTTTAGGTTTGAAATGTCAAACTGAATGCATGCAGAGGATGCAAAGCCGATGTACACAGTTTTCTTTCCATTGCCCATGTGTTTGCAGTGAGAGCAGGCGGGAGACTCTGCCTTTGGGTCACTCCCAGTTTATCAACACATGATTGGTGCAAACCAGCTCACATGGGTCTTTCTCTCTCCCATATATGGAGCTTAGGGGGGCAGGGCAAAAGGGAAATTTAAAGAAAAAATGTGTGAGAAAGTGGAGGGCTCACTCTGCGGGGACTGTGGAGGAGAGAGGCAGAGACGACAGAATGTTAGTAACAGTTATCCCAGGGGAGATGTTCACTCCTTAGTCTGAGAGACTGGAAAATTTCTGACTTGTCATATTGATCCAGCTGCAGAGTTAGTACTCGACCATCTGTGTAACTCTTAATGAAGGTTTTACTGGAAGAGGCAAATGGGAATCATTGGGAACTTGTCGTTCAAGTTCTTCAGTCACCTTGACCGCAGATCTAACTGAGCTGGCCGAAGGCAGCATTTGTTACCCCGTTAGTGTCGGCAGATAGAACAAGTCGATAATGTCGGAGAGATGCAACCTCAAAGCCCTGACAGCAGCTCTGTGTTGCTTCTACCACAAGAATTCTGTCATCGGTGCAAAGGTGAGGAAACACAGGAGAGTGTGTGTGTGAGAATGTGTCCATGTTACCAATTTTTATCATTGAATTCATCTTCATGTTTTGTACTTTTGCTTTGTGTAAAATTCCTCATACAAGGTGTAACTGTAAGTGCCCATGTGCAGGTGTTTTGTGAATGCTTGCATGCTACAGACTTTATGCTGGTGTTGTCCATCATGAGATGATCTTAGTCCAGGGGTAGATTAAAAAGTAAGAGGTTTGTTTGCCTTTAAAGTATTAATAGCATGCAACTTCAGAAACATTCTTTAATGCAAGCCTGCTTTTCAAGGCTCGTTTCATCTTGTTGTTTCAAGGAGATGGTGGAAAGAAAACAACATATTGCCCTGCAGAAAACAGTCTGAAAAGTGTGTGGTAACACTTCCAGCCTGAGCAAAATCTAATCAGCCTAAATAGTCCTTCTCTTTTCCATCACTCTCACTGTGAACACTGGGCTTTTATTAGTCAGACCAGACACTCTCATAAATGGCCAACTGTGCGACTGTCTGTCTGAGGGTGTGATTGTGAGATATATGCTGGCTTCATCCATAACTAGTGCTGGCAGACAGATAAGGCTGTGTGTGAAGGAAGTGGTGAGATGGTTAGACAGTTAACAGGATAGGGGTAGTAGTCCTCATGTGGATGATAAATTACCAGCTTGTGCTAGTTTGTCTTCTTTATGACATCAGTAAATTGTATGAATGTCATTACTTGATTGGATGCAGCGAGCAGCAGCGGGGCAGGAGGCTGAGGTGGGGTGGTGTGTCCCTCTGTGGATCAGCCTGGAGATTGTCTTCAGCGAATTCTGTACATTTCCATCTGCTGCTAAAATGCACTTTGTGCCTGGATAAAGTCTGTTTACAGGTCTTTATATGTATCTTCTAAGAGCACACAAGGTGATGCACTGATCTCACCACAAAGTATGCCAAGAAGTTGTTCTGAAGTTTTCAGCATATTGCATCTTCATCAGACAATATTTTTCTGTGCATTTTCTCCAGTCAACTCTCAACCATATGTAAGTGTTATGGAAAAATACACTTAAAATCCATTTCCCTTCAAATGGAAAGCTGTCAAAGAGGGGGAAAAGTATTACTCTGTGCTCTCAAACCAATCCAAACCATCCAGGAAAACTTGGATTCCTACTTAATGCATATGGCAGTTCATCAGCACTTCCTCTCACTAAGAGTTGCCTCTAATGACTGTTGTTGATGTGTGCTGTCTATCCAGACCTTCTGTTTCAGAGAGAAAACAAATGACCAATAGTTAAATTACTGCTCATTTAGAAATTGAATGAATAAAACCTGAGATGTTCTGTCTGTGACTCTCTTGGTTATTTTAAGAATCCTCCAGTCTGTTCATTTAAATGATGCTTCGATGCAATGTGAACTTGTTATCCTTATTTGATATCTTTGTTGTTTTCTCAAGAACCAGAACTGCACAGCACCGCTCCCATCCATCTCATGCTCTTCTGTCTCTTTTGTGAGTTTTCCCCCAGCTCATCCTCATCCTCTTCATTAGTGCTTTTCTATTTTCTCTCTGTCTCTCTGTGTCTTTACTTTTGACTCCATATTGCCTGGGGTTTTGTTCCATTCCCCTTTTCATTCTCCCCTCCATCTGTTTCTCTGGGAGGTTGCCATCCACAGAGGCCCTGCTTCCTGTTTCTGTGCCTGCTGAGATTCAGGCTTACTTGTGCTGGTATCCTTAGCTATTAGATCATATCATTGACACTTTTTCGTTTTTTTGTTTGCATTAGCTGCCATGATCCAACATAGCTGGGTTGTATGCATAGTTAGATTGCTTCTGTGCTTACATTTGCTGTAAAACTATGCATTAAAAAGTTTTTATCTTAATCCCGTTGCATGATAAGGTTCTTTCTCTATCGTTGTATAGCAGAAACCATTATTCATCTTTAGCTCTTAAAACATGATGCTCTAAAACTTAAAAACCCTCAGTTGCTATTTCAGGCTTAGCTCATTGCTTGGAGATCAATCCTTTCTACTGTTTCTAAAAAATCTTTTTACATCACTAAGCATGAATCTCATCTGTATCTTTTGAGGCAGTCGACCTCAGATATCGCTGTAGGAGTTGAATCTGGAAGCAATCCCCTTTTGACTTTCACAGTATATGACCAACAGGCTATAGCCATTCAGTCGTTGTTCATACAGGTTCAGGAACCTAGCTGCAGAGATTTGTTCCCACTCATCCACAAGAGCATTAGTGAGGCACCGATGCTGGTGCTGAGATTGTGGCTTACAGAACAAATTAACATGGCACTGACGATGAACCCTCTTTGGCTGCCCCAGGCTGACCAATCAGATGCTCTCTGGCCTAAACACAGGAAGATGTTTGTATTTAGTTGTGTGTAAACAGGAAAGGAAGGGACCTTTTTGATGACGAAGACAACACGCAGAGATAGAAAATCAAAACACCAACAGCTATTAGGTTTTATCAACTGTCCTCATCTGTAATGATGCCCATTTAATTCAATGTTAGAGTCAAACACAGTGTTGTTGTCAGGCCCTAAAAAGCTAAACTGAAGCTGCTCTGAGGAAAAGCATTTGGATGCTGCATGACTGTTCAGCAGGAATATTCTCATTAAGCCCACCTCAATTCAACATGTATTGTTGACACAACCTGCACTGCTGTTTGCATTCATGTATTCACTTTTTAAAGCTTTGACTTGATTGGGGATGCATACTATGCAGTATGTAGACACAGTGGGAAATGGTAGCATGAAGAGAGGGAGGAGGAAAAACTGAAATGGTTAAGTAAGAGAGATGAAAAGGAAATGCCAGAAGTACAGCAGACCAAAGAGTTGTTATTTTAATGATGATTGCCCCAGTGAAACCCATTTAATGGGTATCCCAACTCTCATTTAAGCATTTTGTTTGTTGAAGTTTCAAAACTTTTGCCTTCAGCACCTCAAGACTTTCATAATACTAATTGGTTGCATTCTAAAAATAGAAATAAAGAAGATGAAAAGCTGCATAGCCTGACTTCACCTCTAAAATGATCTCAGACGTCACCATAATTGTAATGATGTGTCTGTTATGGTGCTGCGTTGCTTGTATACTGCTGCAGTGGTCATAATCCCACTGTACAGTGTAGCATCACAGATAAAGATTATTTTGAGACCCAACCAGAGACCAAGGCAATAGTTTTTATTGTTTCTTCTTGAAAGAAATGTGTTGCAACTGAGGCAGCAGAAGAGTTTCCTCTATGGTCTTCTACAGTATTTTAGTTGGTGTTTGAAGAATTGTTGATATACTGACTCCGCTGCATATTTGAACATGATTCAAATGGAGCTGCTTTTTCTAGTCAGTCTTCAGGGTTTTTTGTTATCTGCAATCCTGCAGGCTGGCGGTATCAACTAAGAATCTCAGGTTCACTGCTTTATTTCAGCGCATAAGCCACAGAGGGTTGAGGTAAGGTGAGGATTGAAGTACCTTCAATCTTCAAATCCATGAAATCAGAAGAAAATCCAATCAGTGCAGAGATCCTTTTTAACAGTACCTTTGTTTTTAGTTGGAGATTATTTTCTGTGGCATGTCAGTTTTTTTTTTTGTTAAGCTGCTTAACACTGAGCTATGAATCACAAAACATAATCCAACTCGAGGGATGAATCACTGTTGTCTACACATAACGGATGACAAAGAATCAATTTTTAGGCGCCTTGTTACAAGCAGTCTATTGTAAAAACACATCATTTGTTCATCTTGATGCATGCTCATCCAGGTAAGTAAATCCCAAAAGTTGATTCTGTTCATCTGGATGTAGCGTTTTCAGTGGGAGAAACATTTCTTCACTCATCCAAGTGACTTCTTCAGTCTCAGCTGACTGCAGGTTTCCCCAATCTTATAAACAGTACATTTGCACAATGACTGAAACCAGCCCACTTAATAAACAATGGGCTGTGAGGTCAGATCCCTTGATCATTTATGCAAATTGTCATGACCATTGATCAAAGACTACTGATCAATGGCCATGAGTACCATTCACAGAGAGTTGGGGAATGGTTGCAATCACAGCATTGTAAGATTGTTAACGTTTGCAGCAGGGTCTACCTTACCATATAAAGCACTTTGAGGCGACTTTTGCTGTCATTTGGCGCTGTATAAATAAAACTGAACTAACTAAGGTTGTGAAAACCTGCAGTCAGCTGAGACTAAAGAAGTCACTTGGATGAGTGACGAAACGTTTCTCCCATTGAAAACACTACGTCCAGATGAACAGAATCATCCTTTTGGTACATCATTTATTCCCATTTCTTTAGTTTAAGCGATGAAAAATACCAAAGATAACAGTTGAACAGGTATAAAATAGGATTTTTCCAACAACAAGGAGGTTCCCAAAGTGCTGTTAGCTGAAAACGTGGTGCATGGTGTGCAGTGTATCCTCATTAGAAACGGTCTCAGTGGCTGTTACGAAGTCATTCTTAATGAAGGGACTGAGAAAAGGCTGAGCTACGACAAATTACACAAGAACTGGACCGAAAATCACTGAATCCAAAATTGAATGATTTGATACAAATTATCATTAATTTGTATGGGGACTGTCAGGAGATTTTGCTAATTTAAGAAGAACATTTATCTTAATGCATGGGTTTTATTTTGATTTCAATTTGGGTTTCAACAGTAAGCATCACCATTCGATGACGCTGAGCAGGTTTTGCAGTTCATATGAAATGAAGCTTAGCGTCAGTGTATTGTTTATCCCATATTTTGTCACAACTGAAGTCATTCACACTAGAAGGAAAGGCTGTATGCCATGAAGCAGGCCAGTCCAGTTCACTGTACTTCACTGCTGTGTTGTGGTCCACACAGAGGCTGGTACGGTATAAATGTAGCCACTCACTGAGGATGACATCATATTGCAGAGTCTTATTAAAGGCCAGGCTATTAAACAAAACCTCACATCCAATATATCCATCTCCTTCCTCCTATTTCCTTCTCTGCTTCCTTCCTCTTATTCCTTCAGTTTCTCTTCAATTTTTCTTTCTGTGCTCTTTCACTCTTCTGTTAATGTGCATTAACCATCTATCCCCATCTCCATTAATCACTGTTCAACTTTATATGTACATGTCATCCTTGCCGCTGCCGTGCATCCCTCTTCTCACCAGCTCTCCCGCGCTTTCATTCATCAGTCTGTTGGCACTGAGACTGCAGACGTAAAAGCAACGTATTGTGTCTTTTGAAATAAGTGTGAGAATCACAAATGCAAGTGGAGTCGGTAACAAATCCAGATAAGCTGGGAATAATACAAACCAGCAGCCCTCATGTTTTCAGTTATTACAGTTGATCATGTGCATTTTAAAATTGTTGCGCAATGCCCGTACAACAGGAAAAACATGCTGCAAGTCGTGCGTTATGGGTGTAGTGTATCCTGTTTTATCACATCACAGCACCTAAGGAAAGAAAATGATTAAAAGCAAAACAAAAAGTGAAACAAAAGAAAGGTGCGTGAATTTGGAGTTGTAGTTTGGTCCCTGTCTATCTCTGTCCACGTGTTGTCCCTGTCGGAGACATATCCAAATAGCTATGGATGATCTATAAGTAAATATAACAACAAAAAGTGCATCTATGAGCAAATGTTTGTCTGTCAGTCAGCTGTTAGATAGACAGATGTTAGATAGACCATTACCTTACTCCAGTGGCACCAACTGTTAATGTTAATTGATAAGAGAAAGCTCCAATAAAATGATCATGTAATTCAGACTGTCTGTTATCATTTACTTATTCGTTGAATCTTTTGTTTAAAAAATGGCAGGAAAAAAACATGAGCCCAGGAGACTAAGTGACAGCACAATTACACTGCCTCAAGTATTTTCCACTGCTGCACACACACATACACAGTGGTTCTGGTTCAAACTGGAAATAAAGTAAATTGTTGGATGTGCACTATGGTGCCAAGCCAGTGATCAGTTTAATGTTTGCTGTAATGTGACACTTTGATTTTCTGTCATGTATGGAGACTCGGGGCAGGGGGTCTATTCTAATGACTTTAGAGAGGAAGAGAGCTAGTCTACACTAGCAGAGAGATAAAAATGGCACAGATATGATATTCCAAGTTTCCTGCATGGACATGGATTAGTAATTCCTGTTTGTGTGAGCGTGTTTGCTTTTTTCCTCAGTGTTCTACCTCAAACCTCTTCTTCTTCTTCTTGGATCAAAGCCTTCTTCTGAGAGCGTGTCCATGACGACCTTCAGTCTTCAGACTTTTAGCTGAAGACTGTCAGTTGAAAGTTTACCTGTAACTGTACCTGAACCTGAGCCAGTACTGTTACCCCAGAGGCTGTGAGACATGTAAATATGTATTTATCATCATCATAACAGTTGCCTAACTTTGGTCATCATCATCATCATTACATTGGCAGTGTTTGTCATGCTAAAAAATCTGATGATTCTTTTCTACATTTATTCAATTGTAACAATATCCCCGGCACCACAAACGCATCCCAAACCGTGACAGATCCTCCATCGTGTTTTAAAGATGGAGGTAGATGCTCCTTGTGGTACCTCTCTCCTCTTTTTGGACCACGTTGACAGCAATTTTAACTAAAAGTTGCCAATTTGGATCCATCGCTCTACAAGTCTTGTTGCCACAGACTTTCAGTCCAGTTCTTGTGTAATTTGGCAAAACCTCAGCCCTATTCTCCCTGTTTCCCTCAGTTAATAATGACTTTCTGACAGCCACAGAGACCATTTCTGATGAGGCTTCGGTGAACAGTAGATCAACTTAAAGGGCCAGTTGCTTCTTTAAGGGGCTTTGCTGTTTCCCCCTATTTCTTAAGTAGAATAGAATAGAATAGAATAGAATAGAATGCCTTTATTGTCACTATACAGTTGTACAATGAGATACAGAGCATCTCATGTATGTATGTATGTATGTATGTACGTAATGTAATGTATGGATGTATGGATGGATGGATGGATGGATGGTTACAAGCCGGGCTTCCCTGAGAGAAGCAGGCTGAACATGTTGAAACCAGGGTGGGAGCTGTCCTTGATAATGTTTACTGCTCTGCTGAGGCAGCGGGAAGAATAAATGTCCATCAGGGAGGGGAGAGGGCAGCCGATGATCTTTTTTGCTGTCTTGACCACACTCTGAAGCCTCACTCTATCCGCCTTGGTGCAGCTGCCGTTCCATACCGTGATGCAGTAGGTTAGCAGGCTCTCAATGGACGAGCGGTAGAAGGTCAGCAGTAGGTTGGAATTCAGCTTATACTTCCTGAGGACTCTCAGGAAGTGCAGCCGCTGTTGGGCCTTCTTGACAACCGCTGAGAAGTTGTCTGTCCAGGAGATGTCAGCAGAGATGAGGACACCAAGGACCCTCTCCACACACTCCCCGTTGATGTAAAGGGGGGCCAAGTCAGTGCTGTGTCTCCTGAAGTCAACAATGAGCTCTTTGGTTTTCTTAGTGTTCAGTGCCAGGTTGTTTTCTGAACATTATGCTGCCAGCTTCAGGACTTCCTCCTTCCTGCCTCGTCTCCCTTTGAGATGAGTCCGACTACCATGGTGTCATCAGCAAACTTGATGATGAGATTGTTGTTGTGGGTCGGACTGCAGTCGTGGGTGTAGAGAGAATACAGGAGGGGGCTCAGCACACAACCCTGTGGGGAGCCGGTGCTCAGTGTGCGAGTGGAGAGATGAGGGCCGAGTTTTACAGTCTGGGGCCGGTTTGTGAGAAAGTCCTTTATCCAGGCACATGTGAGAGGAGGGAGGCCAAGAGCGACCAGTTTGGTGATGAGGATGTCCGGGATGATTGTATTAAAGGCTGAGCTGTAGTCCACGAAGAGCATTCGGACTTAGCTCTGCCGCTGCTCTAGGTGACTCAGCACAGCGTGGAGGGCTGTGGCGATGGCATCTTCTGTGGATCTGTTTGTGCGGTATGCAAACTGGTGGGGGTCGAATTCTGGGGGGAGGTAATCCTTGATGTGCTGAAGGACTAGTCTCTCAAAGCATTTCATGATTACCGGCGTGAGGGCCACAGGGCGGTAATCATTCAGGCTGGAGATGGGAGACTTCTTTGGCACTGGGATGATTGTGGCTGATTTTAGACAGGATGGGATGGCTGCCTGATCCAGTGAGAGGTTGAAGAGTCTGGTGAAGATGAGGGTGAGCTGGTGGGCACATGCTCTTAGTACCTTGTCTGTACCGGCCACCTTCCTGGGGTTCACTGCTAGGAGCACACGTCTGAAATCGTGCTCCGTTACATTGAGTGGAGCGGTGCACGAACCAGGTGAGGGTGAGGATGGGAGCAGGGCTGAGGCAGACGAGTGCTGCTGTTGTGATGTTTCAAAGCGGGCGAAGAAGCTGTTTATTTCCTCTGCCAGCTGCACACTTAGGTTTTCCATTTTCGCAGTGCTGCCTCTGTGGTTGATGATGTCTTGCATTCCCTGCCACACCTCCCGTGTGTTGTTGCTGGACAGGTGGGACTTGATGTTTCTTTTGTGGTTTGGCAACGAAGGGAAGGAGTACTATCTGAAAGTGCATGACTTTCAGATACTGTTCAT
This sequence comes from Neolamprologus brichardi, assembly GCF_056152115.1. Lineage (NCBI taxonomy): Eukaryota > Metazoa > Chordata > Actinopteri > Cichliformes > Cichlidae > Neolamprologus > Neolamprologus brichardi. The sequence continues at coordinate 29,267,221 of NC_142120.1, read as the reverse complement.
GCTGTAGGGAGCTTTTAGGCCTTACACTTTTTTATGTTCCTTTTTTCCTAACATTTTTTTTTCATGGACATGCTGCACAACACGCCAAGACATTCCATGTTTTCAGCGTATAACCCTTTGGGAATCACCTGTTGGTATGAAAATACAATTTTAATACTAACCTGTGTTAGATGCAGTTTGACAAACATACAACCAGCATAAAACCAGTGTTATGTCTACACAGGCAGTGTTGTTTAGACACAACACTGGTTTGTCCATACAGTTAGGTGTTTTATGCTCAAATGATGCAGGTCAGTGAGGTCAGTGACGGGTACTAGAGTGCAAATGAGTGAAAAAGCAGCCAATGTCCAAAGAACCATTTGGAAATCCCTTCAGAAAGTCTGGAGGAATATTGCTCTGGACCATTTTAAAAAAATGATAATAAAGTCCTGCTGCTTGGATAAATAAATAGCTCAAGACATTTGTACTGACATTTAAATGATTGAAATGCAAAAGTGTGGTGTCTCTCACTAGAATAAACTGACTGAGTGTAGCAGTCTCTAATGGGTTAAAAAGAAAAAAGGTTTAGTTTAGATAAGTTTATGCGTCACTCAGAGGTGTGTGTGTGTGTGTGTGTCTATGGGTGCGTGCGTGTACTTGTCTACGTCAGGTGAAGGTGTGCATAGAGGCCGGTCTGGGTAGCTGGGCGGTGTCAGGATGATGACATTTCTTTGAATGACTCTGGACGAAGGCAAGAAAGGAAGTGATAAAGGAGAAAATCACAGAGGAGGCAGACGCAGGCTGTGTGCGGGCTTGTTGTTTGAGCAAACAGAAGAGACTTAACTATAGTGTGTGTGAGTTTTAATGTGTCTGCTATGAAGTTTGTTATTGAAGATCAGAGAAAGGTGGCAGGATGGAGAGACCAAGCAGCTGTCATGTAAGTGTGTGTGTGTGTGTGTGTGGTGTTTGGGGTGTGTGTGTTGTGGTTCAGGTGGTTGTGTTGACTCGACATCCTGTCAGGGTTAACAGAGCTGTCTGTCCTTTACTTTCCATTTAGGCAACTTTTTTGGGCTTTGCTGGGATTAAAGTGGCTGATCAATAGTTTCAGTAATCTCACTGGAATTAGATTACAGTCCTGGTTTCTACCTATCCAGGCTCTGCAGTGTTTTATTTGGTGTTGTTTTACTGTAGAACAGCAGAGGCGACTTTAAAAAAAAATCAGTCATAAGTTTCCTATTTGTTCCTACTTCCTTTTTTACTTTGTTGAAACAAATAAACTAAAAATTAAATATGTGGATGTTGAATTTCTGTCATCTGTCTTTGGGTTTCTCAGCTATGCAGGATAAAGTTACAAGATCAGCCTTTTCTGCTTTTATTCCAGTTCTCCAGAGATCAGTTCATCCTGGACTGTCCTTCAGAGAAACTTCGCAAGGAGCTCGAGGAAGAACTGAAGATGGACTGCGAGGAGCCGAGAAGTCACGCGTGGTACCACGGATCGATTCCCAGACAGGTAACACTGCTCGCACACAAATCTGAGTCACGAGTCCCTCCTTTTAAAAGCCAGGTTAGAAACTTGTTGAACCAGATTACCTATTATTAGTCTTCCATGCTACACACATGGTGCTTACAGGAAGACTGTTGCGTAAAGAGTGGCCCCTGCAGCAGCGCTGACAGAAAGAAAGGCTTCATTCTGTATGGTGTGTTTATGTGTGTTGTGTGTGCGCGCATGTGTGAGAGAGAGATATTGTGTGTTCCCCTGAAAACCAGCACTGAGATGTAATCTTTTTTAATAAGCTGCTTCCCTTGGCTAAACTAAACCACCGTTCTAACTTATACAAACATTTGCTTAATTAAAGTCTGAAACTGTGGATGACAGAGAGTGTATGTGTTCGAGAAGAGCGAGAACCAATAAATGTAACAAGGCAGGTAAATAAAGAGCACTGCATGTGTAAATGGTCAAAGAAATATCCTTTTTTTTATCATATAATAAATGAAAGTCAAATTTATTTTTAAAGTGCATTTAACAGTGCTTTATTATACTTTATAACACATCCAACAGCTGACACTGGCCAAGGTGCTGTTTGAAAGACAGAATGGATAAAAATAAGTAAAATACATGCTAGTAGGTGGTAAATATAAACAGTCACGGCTTACATAGGCACATATAATGACCACAAGAATCAAAAGCCAATGAATAAATATAGGTGTTAAGTCTAGTTTTATCAGTCATTTGAGGGAAATGCTGTTCCACAGTTCAGGGGCAAACACAGAGAGTAGACTGAGCTGGAAGGAGCTAAAACAGGTGAAATATGATCTCTTTTTTTTCGTCTTCTTCTTTGGGTGCCTGTGAGGAGCCTACAACTGACTGAGACCCGTGTAAAGTGATTTGCAGTAGTCCAGGAGGAGGAGATGAGGTCATGAATGACAATCTTGAGATCTCTTATGGAAAGAAAAGGCTTAATTTTCGATATGGAGCTTAGTTGGAAGAAGTTGTTTTTAACCACCGAGTTACTTTGATAATAGGTCTCATTTTTTCTGTGGTAAATGATAAACAGGGATCAAAAATGTTGTCATTTGACTTGTGCATTAATAGATGCACAAAAACACTGAAAAATTTTCTGGATGAAAAGCTTTATTATTTTGATTTCCCATATAAAGGTTTTAGCGTGAAATGAATGTGATTCTACATAAAACTGTCCCTTAAGCGTGTAGGTCACTAACTGGATAAATTGGAATGGTCCTCATGTCTTACATAACCATCACTAAGCTCACAAAGCTGGTACTAGCCTACCATTAAACGTTTGTATTGTAAACAATCACTGTGGGCCACTGTATGTGTTCGTGTGTGTGTGGGCCGGTTATTATGGGCTCCTAAATCTGTTTGAACAGTCACGTGATGCAGGCTGGGCTTTCTCAGGGGCCAACATTATCTACGAATTTTCAGGTTAGGACATGTCTTAAGGTTAAGGTAAGGGTAACGGTTAGGCAAGTAGTTGTTATCGTTTACAGTAAGTCACCAGGAAGTGAGTGAGACAACGTAAAGTCCTCTAATGTCATGGCTGCGTAAAGTTCAGTGTGCCCATGTGTCACTTATTTCTTTTTGCAGGTTGCAGAAAACCTGGTGCAGCGAGATGGAGACTTCCTGATCCGTGATTCGCTGTCTTTACCAGGAAGTTACGTTCTCACATGCCAATGGCGAAACACTGCTCAGCACTTTAAAATTAACAAGAAGGTACATATGAGCTTCCAGCTACACTGAGATGAATATTTGACTAGAGTATATAAAAGGTACAATTGCTAGGTCTGTTATTTTGCCTGTCGCCTTCAGGTCGTGATGCTGAATGAAGCTTACTCCAGAGTTGAGTACCGCCTAGACAGAGAAGGGTTCGACAGCATCCCTGCACTCATCAGATACTATGTTGGCAACAGAAAACCTGTCTCACAGGTGGGTTTAGTCACTATTTTTCTTTTAATTAATCTTGCTTCAAAGTTTATTTTATACTGTTATTATTCTGGTTGGTGGTTTTCCTCATTATAGCACATAAAAGAAAAACTTTCGGCAGTTAATAGTAAGTTGTGTTTAAGTGCTAAGAGTTTCAAGCTTGTGAGATAAATATAGTCGCAGATAAATAAAATATGTTGAGGTTTCTTTAGGTCACCTTATCTGTTCTTCCGCCCACACATTGAAGGTGGTAGGGGCCATCATCTTCCAGCCAATCAACCGAGGGCTGCCGCTGCGCTGCTTAGAGGAAAAGCACGGACTGTCGAGCAGTCACCGGGAGAGGCTGATGTCGCAGGAGAGGCGGAACCAGAAACGCCTCAGCCTCAATATTACCAACGGACACACATACGACACACAGGCCATGCACGACAGCACACACTGCCAGGACAATGGCATTGCCCGAGGCAGCCAGCTCAGGTTTGCACTCTAGAAACACACGTAAACACACTAATTAACACCTAAACACTGTAATTCCTCGCTGGCTCTCATAACGTGGTTGTTGTTCCACTGAGCATGTGAGATTTCTTGGATTTGATTAATATAAGCCTATTACTGCAAGTGGATAGTGGGCTACAGACCAAATACCAATCTGTCTGCTGTGTTTGAATAGTAGAGACCCACCTTTGCACAGCCTCCAACTCCACACATCGTTCTGCTTTTAAGGTTTTACTCTTTGCACTGAGCTGTTTACATTCAATCGTTTTGGCTGAAGTTCGCACATACACACGTCCCATACATATCATACGTCCTCTGTAAATGAAGAGCTGTTGCCTGTGTGCAATTTCAATGCACACAAACATTAAACAGGGTTCTGTATCTATCTGAGAGAGGTCAGACCAGCTGTGAGGGGATAATAAATACAGAGCTGAGAGTGAAACAGAACACAGAGATGAGGATATATGGACAGAGAAAAGGCTTTTTAAAAAGTCAAAGAAGGGATGAAAGGATTAGTGTTTATAACGTGATTTACTTTTTTTTTTTCTTTTAATACTAATGGTACCTTTTTATTATTATATTGGAAATATTTGTAAGAGGTTTTTCCGATGCCCATGTGTGATTAGGATGTTTTTATCGCCCTTCCTCCTCCTTCAGGTTGAAGGATCGCTGCGGCAGCCAACCAGCAAGTCTCAATCAAGTCCAGGAGCGGCGACACCCACTCAAGGCGCACCAATCAGAAAGCTTCCTTCCTCTTGGTAAATAAAAGCTAGGAGGTTCTGAAAAGCTGTGTGACCTTTGAGGAGAGGCTGAAAGATTTAGTTGTTCCCTTTATTATAATTACACATCTGTATATTAAACACTCAGAGAGAGCGGAGCGTAAAAGCGAAGCTGTCGATTTACCACTCGACCCAAACTCCTCAGCTATGGTAGAGACTGAAAGAATGAGGTCATGGACACGAGCAGCAGAAATGAACTTTCTCCAAAGGGCAGCCGTGCTCTCTGTAAGTCAGAGGTCAGCAACCTGCAGCTCACGAGCCACGGATTACATCTCTCCAATTAACTCTAACAAGTTTAATACATAAACTATATGTACTAATTTATGCTCTTCCAGTTACATCTGTTATACACTCGTATCCACAGTCGCACGTGTCTACCGTTTGTTTTGGGGGGGTTTTCTTGCCACCACTCCTCCACATCAAAAGGAGCCCATTGAGGTGGTTTGAGTGTCTGACAAGGATGCCTCCTAAGTGAGGTGTTTGGGGCATGTTCTGCTGGGAGGATGTCTCGGGGCAGGATGTCCAGACATGCTGCAGAGACGATAAGCTAGAGGGGGTCTGGGGAGAGAGCGGTCTGGGTTTCTCTACTTAGGCTGCTGCCTCCATGAATCGGTTAAGTGGAAGAAAATGAGATGAATAGATTTTAGTGGCTTGAAGTATTTTGAATCTTTTATTTTTCTCTGTATCTGTTGTATATAATTTTTACAAGCTGATCTAATGTATATGAGACCTCAAAAACAAAAGTGGAAATTCTAATAAACTCAGTGCCTTTTTTTAAAAAATTATTTCCTTTCCACCTCATCTTTTCCTTTTTTTTGTAACCTTTTTTTTATTTCTATTTACCCACCGTCTCATTATCTTCTCTGTCATCTCTGTAACTCCATCTTCTGTAATTTTGTTCTGTCTTCAGGATCCAAACCGCAGCCCCTGCAGACACCTGACTCGCTCCTTCCCAGCCCAAACTCCAAGTCGCCGGTGTTTCGGACAGGCAGCGAGCCACTGCTGAGCCCCTCTTTCCCACGGAAATCAGCAGAGCCTCTAGCAGGTATAAATATTTTGGTGGAGAAGAACCAGCAGTATACAGATGAGTTTCTTCAGCGATCATTCAGTTTATACAGACGAATCCCTGAAGACTTTTACGTATACTGGTTCATATAATAGAAAATGGTAAATGGCCTGTATCTGTATAGCGCTTTACTAGTCCCTAAGGACCCCAAAGCGCTTTACACATTCATTCATCCACCCATTCACACACTGGTGATGGCAAGCTACATTGTAGCCACAGCCACCCTGGGGCGCACTGACAGAGGCGAGGCTGCCGGACACTGGCGCCACCGGGCCCTCTGACCACCACCAGTAAGCAACGGGTGAAGTGTCTTGCCCAAGGACACAACGACCGAGACTGTCGGAGCCGGGGCTCGAACCAGCAACCTTCCGATTACAAGACGAACTGCCAACTCTGCCAACGCCCCTAATAGAGTTTATTAAACCTAACAATTGCAAGACATGTGATACAAATAGATGTTTGGCTTTATTTGTAGTTTTACTGTCCTCTTTATCAGTATTAACTTTTATTGTTAACTGTAAAATAGATTAAAATAGATTTGCTTGGTCATAGTGCATAAAATGTACAGTATAGAGCAGCACTCATGCTAGATACAGAGCTACAAACAGACCAATCGAGAAAAAACTGCAATTAACAAAAGCAGCCTGAGCGCCCACAGCTCTGCCAAGACTAAAAGTTCCCTATACAGGTTGTATAAATCAAGTCCCAAAGGACAAGGATGTCCTGATCCAGGGATTTAGTTTGATATTTTGTTGAGAACATCATGATGATGTCTCCAATTTTTGTTTTGGTATGAATTTCTAAAGATTAGATGCAAGATGACAAGTTTGCCCTGCGTCATAATGACAGTTTATGGACAAATCCAAAATGTACTGACTTCTAAATGTTGGTACTTTTCACCTCTTTCTTTATTTTTAATCCTGCAAACAAAACCACTTTGATGGAGGAAATAAATGACAAGAATAGCAATCGAGGTTGAAATAAAGTAGTCTTGGTCCAGGCATCTGAATGGTATAGAAATAATGAAGCTAAACAAAGTGGCAGTTTGGACTGATTATCAGGCTAAAAATAACTGTGTGGTGCTCGCTAAGAGCCAATAAAAGCCCACGTGGGGGTTTTAAAATTAATCAGCCGTTGTGCCTTCCTAAGTATGTGGGTGTAATATAATACACTCTCCCGGGCTGCTCCTGCCATTGCTTGAATGTTAGACAATGAATTTTCCTCCTGTTCTGCTGGGACTCTCTGCTCTAATTCACAATCTGATAATATAGCTGAAATCTGAGTGTGATGCATGCTTTTCATTGTATTTGAATTTAAATAATAATATCTTAAAAATGTTAAAAAGTCAGAGGGGTTGTAATATTAGATACTTAAAAACGTTCCAAGTCTTTATATGTATAAAAGCCAAAACAGCTTTTGTGTAACTTTTACGGCACTCGTGTTCCTCCAGGCCAAGCGATCCGGGGCTCTGACAGCCAGCTGTGTCCTAAACCGCCTCCCAAACCCAGCAAGGTTCCTCTGGCTAGGCTGGCTCACTCCTCTTGTCCTCAGGCTAGAGTTCCCTCCTCCAGCTCCTCAAACCTCACAGACACCTCCTGTGTCTCTCCCAGACTGGCTGCACCTCCACAGGAGCCCAGACGTGTAGAAACCCCTGATTCTTCCTGGGCGAGTGGAGGTATCCTTTTATTTTATATATCTTTTTTATATATTTATGCAAAGTTATTTTATTATTATTGGATGGTAAAATCTGTTTACATCAATATTGACTTTTATTTTCAAATGCAACATTATAGATGGATGTGTTTGTTATTCCACAGCCACTGCAGGCCCTCCTGTTCCTCCAGTGAAGCCCCTGAAATTGCAACATCTACGGCTTCCTGCAGACTCCTGCTGCTCCTCTGGGTCTCTAGTTTCACCTGCTGATGCTGCTAAGTGTCCCGATTCAGAGACAATAACAGGACAGGGTGAAAGACTGCAGCCCAGCCCTGCAGACCTGAGGTCTTGCAGCCCTCTGGAGTGGGAATCGTCAAACTCTCCTAACCCCATCACAGAGCACAGCCGTGAAGCTCAGCTAACACTCTGCAGCTATGTGGAGAGACTGAAGAGAGAAGGGGAGACGGGGAAAGAGGAGGAGGAGGAGGAGGAGGAGGAGGTGGCAGGAGACAGAAGCTCCTACCATCATGCTATCGCAGCCTTGGAAAACACCAGCGAAGAAGAGGATGAAGATGCAGGGAAAGATGAGGAGAAAGATAAGAGGAGGAAAAAAGAGAGGAGTAGTTTTCAGCGGCCTGTCATAGAGACGGAGTCCATGTTCAGGCCAGCAGAGTTCGACTCGCGACTTCTGCCTCTAGAAAACAAACCACTGGAGATGGCGGTTCTGAAGAGAGCAAAGGAGCTGGTGCTCAGCCACAATCACCACAGCCTAGCCAGACACCTGCTGATGGCTGACTGCCAGGTATACATACACTCTCTCTAAACCTAAATATAACAACCGTAATTTATTTTTCACATGGTTATATCCTCCTCTGCAAAGTCATTGTCTTCCTGATTTTTTTCTTTTTATAGACTGATTTTCTGGATGCTTTAGAGCTTTTCTTTTTTTAATTAGTTAGTTGGTGGTGACTCTATATATCTATATATAAATATAAAAACAAAAACAAAGGAAGCTTGTTATGAAACGACTACTTAAGTAATAGTGAGCAGTGAAAAAGAAGGAAAATAAAAGAATATTTCTATTTTCTGTTGCCTGCGTTGTTGACTGTGAGTTTCCCTGTAAACAGGAAAATGAGTAGGGAAGAGGTTTAAGTGGGATTGAGCGTGTGGTGAAACTCTAAAATCAGCTGTCGTCGCTCAGCGTGGGGAAAAGAATCACAATTTCTATTGAGGGCTGCAGTGAGTTTCTTTGTGTACAGGCTGTGATCAGCTGATCTGGGCTACTGCTCTGAGGTTTACTGCCCTTTGTGGATTTACACACCTCAATTTAAGATGTAAGCAGATGTTTTATGAGTTGTCCTGTTCCATCCTCTACACTGTTTGTACTGTGTTTATATTAGACAGTATAAAGTTGGTGAAGGTGGAATTTGATGAATGAATCTCAGCATCATCAGCTTAACTTCAAATTCATCTGTGCTGTACCTGATATAACCTAACTCTGACCGTGAAACACAGCCACTGTGCACCAGTCACACACTGTTCTTTACTTTAAATCCATCACAGTGCAGCAAACTAACCTGTTTTTATCTTCACTACCTGCAGAGGATCTTCATCCAATTCTTAAAAAAACAGTCTGCCTCAGTTTGATTAGCAGTAGTTTTCGCATTATGATAAAGCATAATGTGACATGTACACACATAATATTTGGGTTAAAAAATGAGGATTTATGTTAAAGCTTTTCCAGTATATCAAATCCCACTGAGCATCCTTACCTTTACATCTAACCTCTGTTCTTCCTCTCTTGTCCTGTCTTTCTCTGGGTGAGCTCTTTCTTTTCTCTCCTTGTGAAATACAGCAGCTGGACCTTTAGCTAGCAACACACTGTGCAACAAACTGCACACAAGCAGTTTGTGTGATTGCTGGTGTTTGTTAAGCTGATAGAATTATTAAAAAAAGATACTTGTTTTGCTCCTCTCACTCCTCGTTCCTCTTTTGCCGCACTTGTGCACACCTGCAGTCGTTCTGGTGTCGTGCCCAAAAAACACAAAACAAAAAACTCACCCCAGAACACCAGCCCACTTTAATTCCCGACTATGGTACATGATTTTACCTCTTTCATCTTTTTATACAACCTGGTGATTAATACACAAACAGAATTGTCTTTCACGTGTTACTGTTTAGGCTCAAATTGGTTTGATGTTTGAGAGGGAGTGACATAAAAAAAGGTTTGCCTCACACCTCAAAATGCATCAAACCAATAGTAACGAGCCTGTTTTGAAAATGTAAGGAGAAGAAAGTACAGATTTTTATTTAAGAGAGTAAAAATAAAAAGTTGTCAGAAAGATAAAATAGTCAAGATACCTGAAAATTCTACTGAAGTACAGAAACTAAGTATTTGTACTTCATTACTTCCCACCTCTGGCAGTAACTGATGGTTTTAGAATTTAGTAAATGTACTAGTGCTGCAAAGACCCGGCATGATTCATTGTTAATAATAACATATCAGAAAGTGCTGCAAACAGCAACACCGTGCTGGGAAAATGAAAACTGACACTAGACAGACGTCGACGCGTGCATTTAATCTGCAGGTAAACATGTTTACTGCTGCTGTGACACACAGCTCCTCTCTGTGTGTATGTGTGTGTGTGTTTGTGCACTATAGAGAATTAGATTTCCACCCTGCACCTGATGATGCTGCTGCAGAACAAAAATGATCTTCATGATGCAGAGACACATCCAAATAAAATGTTTTGCCTCATCCAAACACATGCGCTAGGCACATACAATGAAACAGGGTGGCAAACTATAATAGAAAACTGTTCTAACAGCTACTTGTAAAATTTCTTTTCTTCCCACCAGGTTGCCAGGATACTGGGAGTGACTCCAGAGCTTAAAGGTCAAATGGGCGTGTCCTCCGGTCTGGAGCTGGTGACGCTGCCGCACGGTCGTCAGCTGAGGCTGGACCTGATGGAAAGGTACATAAGTGAGAGGACAAATCACAACTTAAATCCACACACTGGCGTATATTGTGAAGTAATAGTTTTAGTCTCTTTTTAAAACCTAATGCAAAAAAAAAGAGGAAAGATAGCCGTTTGCTTTCCTGCAAGGAATAAAGATAATCTATATTTTTGTGTTTTGTACAAAAATCCACACATAAGCAAAAGCAGGGAATTGTTATAGCATAAATCTCCTTATAAATATTTATCTTCATGTACAGGTAAATACACTGTATTGGTTAGCTCTTTTGGGGTAGTAGCAGACACAATTCAATTCTCTTCTGTTTTGATTGTATAGAACCAAATCACAACAGCAGCTGCCTCAAGGGGCTCTATACTTTAAGATAAAGATCCTACAATAGAACAGTCAAATGACCCAGTATGAGCAAACACTTGGCGACAGTGGGAAGCAAAAAGTCCCTTTTAACAGGAAGAAACCTCCAGCAGTACCAGACTCGAGAACAGCCATGACCAGTTCTGGGTGAGGGGAGGAAGACAGGACAAAGACGAGATGTGGGCGAGAGCCAGAGATTAATAACAACTAATGATTAAATGCAGAGAGGTGTATAAAGACATGGAGAGTGATGGACAAAGCTCAGTGCATCATGAGAAGCCCGCAGCATAACTAAGGGACTAGTTGTTAGAAGTTTGAACTGAAGCTGACATACCACCATTAAACATGTCGTACAGGGGAACCCATCGTGGAACTCGCCCCTCCAGACAGTGAGGTGTGTAGTTGGACTACCGCACCGCTGGACGATCAGACAAGGAACAAAAGACAATGCTGTTGGGGGCTGTTTGTAATCCACCCATCTCTCCCCTCTGTCTCCTAGGCACCACACCATGGCAATAGCTGTTGCTGTGGATATTCTGGGATGTACGGGTAGCATGGAGGAGCGAGCTTCCACTTTAAATCGCCTCATTCTGGTTGCTATAGAGCTGAAGGACACGGTTGGTGACCTGTTTGCTTTCACAGCCCTGATGAAAGCTCTGGACCTGCCTCAGGTAATGGATGCCTAACCCTAAACCCTAAGCATAACCCAATCGTAACAATGACACTAAAGCCACATTTTGAGTCTCAAAAATGCCTTCAAACTTGTGGGAACTGGATTTTGGTCCTCATAAGTTTAGTAAACTTCCAATTTATGGTCCCCACAATGATATGATTACAAAAAATCATAAAACCAGGTAACGAATATGACAACTAAAATCTCTCTACTGTGTAAAAAAACAAAAAAAGGAGAGATTTAATTGTAGTTTGAAACTTTTAAAGTTGATGTTTGTTGTTGATTTAGATCAGTCGTTTGGAGGAAACATGGACGACTCTACGAAGGAATTTCACACAGACCGCTATCAGCTACGAGAAAACACTCAAGCCTTTCTACAAGAATCTGTACGAAGGCACCGGTAAGGGGACAAACACAGCCGCTGATAACAGCTTAAAGATATAATATGTATTATTTCCTAAAAAGAGAAAAGAAATTACGTCAAATCATCATTTAGAATTTCAGGAAGTGTGAGGCTGTGTTTTTGGGACTCTCTGAAAATGTAGCATCCAGGTTACATGGTCTCCATCTCTGTGTTAGTCAGGGCTGTATTAAAGATATCGAGGATGTGCATGTCACTTAGAATCCAGACACCACATGACTGACTTCATAGTTTTCATCAACAACCTTTGTTTTTCCTGGTGAAAGTAAGATGATAACCAGGTCTGGACTGGGACAAAAGATTGCCATGGCATTTTTGCTCCAGGCAGCCCACCTCACTCTCTGCTAGCAACAGCAGCCTCCTGTGACTGTGAGGGTTGTTGTTGATGCTACTGTTAACGGTACAGCAGCAGCAGCCCGATAACTAACGTGTCGGCTAATTTGACACATTTTGTTGCATATGTTTTTGCTTTATTTTTATTTTTCTCTCTTAGTTTTGCCCCTAAATCTTTTCACTTTTCTTTGGCCAGCAACCATGTTCTGCATGGACACACAGGGTAGGTAGAGGAAGGGCCGGTTGCCAAGTTGATCGTAGCATGTATGACTATATCGAAAAGAACAAAATTTATATATTATAAGAACAAACATGCCGTGTTCGAAGTCACTTAAATAACCTTGCTTTCCCATTTTAAAGCTCAAATTAAACTTCAGCAGGTCGCCTTGACCACGTCTACGTGACTAAATGCATCAAGTTGCTGCCATGTGATTGGCTGATTAGACATTTGTGTAAAGGAGCAGTTGAACAGGTGTGCCTTATACAGTTGCTGGTGAATGTGAGAATTTGGATGATAGCATTACTGTAATTTAAAAAATATATATCCTATTGTTCATAAATGAAACATCATCAAATAAATTGAGTATATTTTGTTTCGTCTTTTTAATAAAATACATGGGATATGTAGATCTTCAGCATTGTCTTATAAAAGGGTTACTGTTGCTATGTTTAAAAAAACATTTAAAAATCCCCTTTGTTCAAATTCAGCCAGTAAGGATGAACATTGCATTATTTTTTTTTCTATATTTACAGTTTAAAAAAAGCAAAAGTCAGTGTTTACGTTTTTTATGGCACTCATAAACTCTACTAACCTCACTCTGCTGCAGCCTCCTCTCCTCCGGTGGTCTGTGTGCCCCTCCTCCTGCCACTCCTCACACTGATGGAGCGTCCTTCAATTGCACCTGACGGGGTGGAGCTCTGGGAGACCAGCGACCAGGGCTGTGACATCATGCTGCGCCACCTGGAGGCTGCACGCAACGTTGCACGCAATGCGCACGGCTACACTGCCAATGCACAGAAGATCTTACAAGGTAAACACCAGAAGAGTCCACCAAATTCTACCAAAAACGGGCGTCACGTGTTCCTTTAAAAACAAATGAATAAATAAAATCCACCTGTGTGTTTGTTCTTTAGGGTTTCAGTGTGACGACGATCTGCTCGAAGTGTTTAAGACAGACTTTCAGCTGCGACTGCTCTGGGGAAGTCGCGGAGCTACGGTCAACCAATCAGATCGCTACAACAAATTCAACCTCATCCTCACTGCGTTGTCGCGGAAACTGGAGCCTCCATCTACAACACCAACCATAATCTGACTTCTTCTACGCGAACACAGCAGAACAGAAAAGACAGGAAGTGATTAGTGAGCCAATCAGGATCATCAGGAGGATCACTGTTCTCTGAAGGCGCTCAGCAGCACAGCAGGCGGGAACGTTGACCTTCAGGTCAATGTGCTCTGATGGAATGTGAACCAAAGCCGGGCTCATTTCATTCATGAAAAGCTTCAGAACATCTGTGAAAACAGAACTCCTTTTTTTCAGTCCAGATGTTCACTGTCCCATCAGGTCAGCTTTAATTATGTAGCCCAATATTACACATCCCAGGTTGGCCTGATGGCTTTTTAGAGTGAAACAGCTTCTGATTCCCTTTGTCTGAGAAAAGGATTAAGGGGAATAAATACAAATTTTAGGAAGGAGAAAGAATGAATTTACAGTACGGACAATCACCAGAAAAAACAGCTAAGTAGTTTCAGTCAAATAAAACACTGGAAAGCTCAAAAAATATTACCGCTGTCATGACACACTAGAAGTGATGTCTGCACCCAAAGACCTCAGACACATCTCGCTTTTAACTTTTTTAATCAGACTGATGCAGTGGAAATATTTCAGGAAGTGATGTGAACACTGATCCACTTTTAATCACATTGATAAGTTAATATCACATGGCTGTGTTTAACTTTGCAACAGTGGATTTGAGACTAACTTAGGTAAACTGATTCATACTCATTCATGTTCATTCATTTTCAGTGGTACAGCTGCCCATCGTTTCCAGCTGTTTTAGTCGGTCTATATCACTGTTTTGAAAATCAGGGTGTAGAGGGGGTAACAAGAAAAGGGTGTGTGTACTATCTGTACACAAATCACTTGTGCGTCTAACATTAGAATGACTGACGAGCAGCAGCACGGTGGCGCGGGTGTCATCTCACAGCAGGTGGGCCTTTGCATGATCTCCCTGTGCTTGCATGGGTTTCCTTGCACAGTCCCAAGACATGCACTTCAGGTGAAATAGTCTTTCTACACTGACTGTAGGTGTGGTTGTCTCTCTGTGTTCAGGGTTTAAATGTCCTGGTAAAAAAATAAATAAATAAATAGCCACATTGTTGTTCTCATACTGTACATTGCTCCAGCAGCTGTTTTTAGCCTTTGTCTACAGTACTCTCTTTAAGATGGCTAACGTGTGTGTGTGTGGTCATTTCTGTCAGATGATGTTGCTCGATGTTGTCAGTGTACATTAGCAGGTTGAAAAATGTCACAACACCTGCGGCACCTGAACAAGTGATAGAGAAAAAATGGACGATTTCCAACAGTCTTAAAGTTTGTCAGAATTGTATTTTTGTTTTGTTTTCTGTTAGCCTCATTAGCTTTGCACTATTATGCTGGTATGTTACATAACAACAAATATATATAATAATCAGGGCACTTTAAATCTATGTGGCCATTTGCTACAAACACCGCTCACCCAGCAATGAAAGACGTAAATATCTGAGATGATGAATTCTTCCACTCAGCAGGCAACAGAAGGAATCAGCAGGTAATCATTTTTGCGAGCAGAAAGTCATGATCTGTGTGCCTGAGTAATGTGTTTGTACAGACACACATGAAGAAATAATGGAAATATGTTAATAAGCGAGACATTAAAGCTGTACATATTTAAAGCATGTTAATAATAGACTGTAAATACTTTCTGTAGATGACTGTTTAAGAAAAAACATGCTGATAAATTTTAATGTTTATATTATTATGAACTACTGTGGTAAGATTAAATGCCATAAGCACGATCTGGAGAAGTTGAGCGTGTTACCATTGAATGTGTGCACTGTCATTGTTCTAAAATCTTCCACAAACTTCCACTGAACCAACTCCACTTCTTTTCAATGCTGCTTATTTTATTAGAACAATATTCTGAGAGAAGAAAAAAAAAAGCGTTTTGTTCACAAAGTGTCCAAAGACATTCAAAGTAAAAAGATGTGCACAACAATACGAAAAGAGAAGTACTGCAATTGGTTACAACATGGTAGAAACACAGATTTACATGTTAACATCCTGCTAAAGCACCTTGTACCTGCTGTTCTTGCATTTCTTTCTGATTTTAAATAAAAAGTTTAAACAGCTGGAAAGTATCTTTACATGGTTGCTGGATACAAAGTTTCCACAGGACAAAAACAGGAATGTGGAGAACATGTGGTTTTTGCTGGGTAGTGAACAGCACCACGCTCACAGTGTTATTAAAAAACAAACCGTTTGTACATAAAACTTACTGCAGATTTAGTATAGCGTCAAAGCTCAATTGTTATTTAGTACTTTTGCATTATATTCAGAGTTACAGCACAGTGTCCATTAGAATACACAGTTTTATGCATATATTTGGAGTCTGGTATGTTTTCTTACTTGCAAACTGCTGCATCACTCAGCAGCTTTAAAGGGAAGCACGCTCCAAACGGGCCTTGAACCAAACCAAAGTGTAGCAGTCACATTTAAAGCATCACATCTAGTTAAGGGTTTGCATGAAATGCTTACCACTCTAAATGCTCCGCAACATAAATGTCAGCAAGATTTTAATCGTATTCCTGTTGGAAGTTTATCACACTCACAACATGATTTCGCTGTCTGACAATAATGGCCTGAAGATTATGGTGGGGTAAGTTTGAATGCTGAAACAATCAGTGGAACATTCAAGCTTCTCATATGTGAAGCTAACTGGAAGTCATGTCTTGCAGTTTGTTGCAACTCGTTCATAATTGTTACATTTGACTGTCCGGCGATTAAAAACTATTAGCTGTGGTCTTCACTGCTTTAAAGCAGAAACTGGATGACCTGATATGACTGCATTAACACTGGAACAAAAAGTCATATGTACACATAAGAAAAATCACTGACGAAGCTTGGTGACGTCTTTGCAAATCAAATCAAATGTACACTGAACAAGTCCTGGAAGTATCAGTTGTAGTCCTAGATGAAGAGGGCGGGGCGAAAAGTTCAAGTAACAACATCTACAGCATTGCTCTGCACGGTTCACAGCTTCATCAAAGAAACACAGATTACAACGAAAGCATGGCCACCTGCTGTTTACACTTACGTCACGTGAGATGAATCGTTGGCGGCTTTTTACGTTAAGCAGTAGGTGTATAATTTTGTTAGTCTAACAGAAGATCGAGTGGGCCATTAAAAAAAAAACTAACTGGTGAATGAATTCAAAGACTACAAAATCATGCACAAAAAAGCCTCTTTGCTCAAAATGAGATACAAAAAGAGTATAAAACAGTCAAGAGAAATTACTCACGCTTATTTGTTTGGTTTCTCACTTCTGCACAAGGGTCATTCAGATAGTTCACGTGTCTCTCACCTTCATTCATTCATTCATCTAGTCACTGTTTGTCAGATTTAAATGCTGTAGTACTTTCGGACAAAGTGCATCGGTTCAATTCAAAACTTGTCTCTCATAAAAATGGCCGATAAACCTAAAAACAATCACCACGGAAACACATTCAACATGACAGATGTTAATATGTACAAATCATTCAATGGTTAAAAACTAACAAAAACGCACATGTGCACAAATTAACATGTTCACATGTATGGAAAGCCTATTAAGCCGGGGGGGGCAGGGAGGGGACAAAAAACTCATTGGTATGTGTAAATGTTTGGCCTTCCGTACATGTGTACATGTCGCTGATGCATGCGTGCTTGTCATCACATTCACATGTACAACCGATTAAATGGGAAACCTCTTCAGTCGCCCGAAAGAGGTCAGGTCAGCCCAGTTGGCCGATGGGAGATGTAGTCAGGCGGAAAAGCAGACGCATCGTTTTATGCTTGTGAGAAAAATCCATCCACAGGAAAACAAGGTGAAGTTTTAAGGCAGTCTTAATTGCAAAGACACCGGAGCTCCTCCTCCTCTTTCTTAGTTTGGTGTTCAGGCACAGTCCGGAGCGAGCAGAGCTGTGGTTTGGTGAGGGAAGGCCGCCATCTGCTGGTCAACTGGTGGAATCGCAACCCAACGAGGAAAAGGAGAAGAAAGAAAAACGGAAAGAGGGGAGAGAGGGCCTGTATTTCCCCGATAGTCCTGCTATCTGTCTAATGAGCCGCACGGAGACATTAAACCGAACAAAATCCCATTCATGCTGGAACATCATGGCATTCGACACACACAGAGCTGGAGTCACATATGCACAGTCACAGATGGAAGGAAAGAAAGAAAACTCGCACAGGATCATAGCTGAGACACATTTATGACACATTATTTAAAAAAAAAAAAAAAAAAAAAAAAAAAAAAAAAACCCACATGCGACTGTAAGAGAGTGAAGGCAGGCAACGAGGAGCAGAGTGGCTCAGGCAGGCAGACATCACCAACACAGCACAGATAAGGATGAGGAGTGAGCAGGGGCGGTACAGGACTGACTGTTGTTAGTGGCAGCAAATGCTGGATGAGCACCTGACCCTGAAAGATAAGAAAACCCTGGCGTGGCCTCTGACGTCTGCTGTTATTTTTAATTTATTTATTTAAATCTTGCCACAAGCTGGACCCAAAGTCTGGGAGAAAGTGTGTGTATGTGTGTGTGTGTGTGTGTGTGTGTGTGTGTGTGTGTGTGTGTGTGTGTGAGAGAGAGATACACTTTAAAAAATATGGTGAGAAAATTTTAAATAAATAAACCAGCAAGGTGGGAACAAGTTGTACTTGTGGGGAACTTATAAAAAACAACTTTGTTATTATAGGAGAAAGTTTTTAAGACTTGCCCCCAAACAGTGTGTCCAGCAGGTACAGAGAGTAATGTAATTTATAGAAAGGATAAGCTGATATTTAACACTAAAAGATAAATTCAAGAAATGTAAAACTAATCAGTTTATTAGGTTCACCAAGCAGAAGCAGAAGTGGTCCTAACCTACCTTTAAAATCCATTTCTTATATTTAGTCACATTTGTACGTGATACAGGTGACCCATCGATACAAGGTCAGAACAGGGCAGCTCGACATAAAAGCCCACAAAGTGAGCAGCGTGGCACAGAAATAAAAGATCGATGCTCAGATTTTACTGAAGCTGCTTATGATGGTTTAACAGGAAGTAGTTAGTAAAATCCGGAGCTTTCTGTAGTTTCAACATAAAGTCTTTACAATTCTCACTTAATGTCAGGACTGCATGCAGCTGAGCTTGGTGTAGCTAATAAACTGCTCTGGTTGCTACTTCCGACCCTGAAAGACAAAAACGGTCCACAGCTCAGAGGTGGGTTTGGATCTCACGTGAAGATATTAAATCCTTTATTGCTTGTTTGTGGCTTTGGCATCATCTCTTCTACCTCCCTCCTCTGAAAGCCCAGAATGCTTTGCTGCTTATGGACACGTGAGCATGCAGACATGCAAACCTCCCCGGCAGCTCGCCTAATCTCCGACCTCCTCCACCTCCCTCTCTCCCTTTTCCGCTCTTTCGCTCTCTCTCTTTCTTAGTCACCCTCCCCAGCACCAATAATCAGCAATCAGCACGAGCCCTCCACCAGCCAATCAAACCGCCCGGCCACTCTGCGGCCCCTCAGGAACCTGCAGTCACATAGAGGAGAAGAGACCGTTAATAGAAAAGCACACACGAGCTGAACCTGCTCGCACTCAGCTCAAGTTGAGGATGCTTGCGTTTCAGACACACAGTAGAAAAGTTCAAATGGCGAATGAAAATGAAGGATGATGTGGCGCCCTTTGCTGCGATAAACACTCTTCAGACACGACTTGCTTCAGCTGGCACAGACGCCGTTAATACCCGCGCTGCTTGGTTTTTATCCTCATGGATAGCGGTGGAAACACTGAGGGTCAGGCCAGGTTTCAATCAGTGACTCAAACAACAAACCAGGTCTACATCTTAGTCTCCTGAGCCTAAAAAAAGCTCTATAACCGGTTTAAAAACAATTAGGCTAACTAACTGCAACTCTTAATTTGTGAGTTAAGACCCACTGATAGAATTACAGCACATAAAAGCGCTATCCTGATTCAAAAGAAGGAAAACAGTGACTAATAATTTTAATTTACTGCTTTGCTTTGCTACAAACTACAGCTTTTAATAAAAAAAAAAAAAGATACTTTATTCATTGTGGTCTGTTGTCTCAGTTAGTCCTAATCTAAAAGGCTGGACTGGACTGAAAGTTTACAGAATGTGGGTTCAAGCATCCTTCAATAACCTGAGAATTTGACCCACATGAGGAACAAAAATTCCTGCCTCGTCTGATGAACATGCACCAGAGCAGGCGACTCCTGTAACAACATGTACTGCCCACTCTGGAAAACTAATAGGTAGAGATTTTATCCAGATCCTTTACAGTGATAACTGATAAATCGGCATTACAATGGCACAAAAATGCACGCACGCACGCACACACACACACACACACAGAAATCAGACAGAAAGGCAAAGTAAATGCAGCATATTTCATTTCAATAAACACAGACATGTCAAGAGCTTAAAATCAAGAATTTGATCATCTCCAGTTAAAAATAACATAGACAGTAAAATAATTAGAATACGTGTTAAAATAAAAATAGAGTCTTTCTAATATAATATAAAACAATCTTAATTCATTTGATCTAGGAGAAGAGGTGTAGCTTACATATAGCGGTGGATAAGCCATGGCTCATATATTACACACAAATCGCTCAAACACCACACGATGAGTCCTTCCTGTTCGTGCTTAGAAACATCGCAGGTATGAGAGGAAGACGAGTGATTATGGGGTTAAAAGAATGAGCGGGCGTGCAGGATGAAGGGATGGGATGGAAACGAGGCAAACAAGACGACAGGAGTCCATGCAGATGTTTCACAGTGATGTCTCTTTTCCTTTTAGTGGTGTTACACTGAGAAGCAGGCAGACATGGAGAGCATGACAGACAGAGGACAGCGGAGCCTCAGATGTAGGTGACGGCACCTTTGCTGTTTTTCTCCAGCGTGATTTCTACGTAGGAAGTGGGAACGTAGCCCTCCTCCCCGCTCTGCTTCCTCGCCCGCGTCCACCCGTCGCCTTTGTCCTCCTCGATGATGTACAACACCTGCGGGCAGGCAGACAGTCAGGACGTCATGTTCTCCCACGACTCACCGGAGACGAGTTTTCAAATCGCACCATTCAAATCAAACTCAAGAGTCTCACCTCGTCTTCTGCCATCACTAGCGTGCCCTCGTTCTGACCTGAGAGTCAAACAAAAACAGGACACTTAGACCACATCAGGCTTGATACTCTGTAACCAGCTCAGTTCAGACTGCGTGTGCTTACCGTCAAACGAGTAGAGCGCTTTGCAGTGTCCGATGACAGGCAGAGGGTCGTCGTCGTCGAACTCGTCGTCGAACTCGTGTGGGTCGGGGTTGGGATGTCGAGGCTGCGCTGGACCGGGCCGGTGATGAGGCGTTTGATGCTCCTGGCTGGTGTCGTCTGTGTAACTGCCCTCAGGGCTGACAGGAAACAGGCGTGAGCTTAGCGTGCACGGCACTGGTCACACTTATATTTGATTTAGAAGATAAACAAGAACCAGCGTGCATCGAGAGTACACGTGGAAAAATGGTGACCAAAAAAGGGAAAAGGCTTTACTTTGGCCCATGAAACATTTGTAGTGCTTTGCGGCAACTGTTGTTGTGATTTGGAGCTATATAAAGAAAACTGAATAAAATTGTAGAAAATATGCTGGACAGAAAAATGAAAGGACGTGGGGGCGAGACGAGCCGCTGAATACCAATTTAAGCTGCCGCAATTAAATTCAGCAAAGTGGACAAGCTTGCTGCATCAGTTTTCTTTGATTTGATTTTTGGGCTGTCTCTGAAATCTGCCCTTTCATTTCCATCCAAAGATGTGTCATCTTTTCATCTTTTAAGTTCTAACTCTGGTGCATGATTGAGATCTGATGTGTTTTCAATCTGTTTCTTTAACTTTTCTGAACAGTGAAAAACAAAGGTCCATTTTCAGTGAGGAACATAAGTCCTCCAAAGAAAAGACGGGAGATTTGATACCTCTCTCTGCCTTGAGGACCATGGTGATGGTTATCAGCGCTGTGCCTTCTGTCTCCTCTGGAGCTTTGCTTTCCCTCCACCTCAGACAACCACGTCTGTCAGTGACACGGTTCATTAGTATACATTTCAACAGGTGGCCAGAAGCTGCATGTAGATAATGACTGAGACCTTCTTGTCCTGTCTTTACCTCATTTTTGTGGATTTCGGAGCGCAGTTTCTCCATGTTACAAATGGTCTCTGATATTTTGGGCTGCAGGCTGTTGGGGTCTCCCATCTGAGGATTCTTCTCATACACGTCCTTCATCTTGTTCAGAGCATCTCTGACAGAAACACACAAGAAAGCAAGCGAAGCTTATAGAGCAGACTGATGGCGATAAACAGTTCGAGGACCATAAAAGCGAACCTGGATCCTGGATGGAAATATCTGACAGTGACATCATTTAACAGTTGCAAGATCCAGAGCAGGTTTACTACAATCTTGCTGGTTTGGATGGCTTGGCCAGTGTCTTACCTCTGATCCATCTCTTTCTGGAGCTCTCTGTTGAGTTCATCAATCCTCTGCTGCAGTCGCTTCCTCCTTTGCTCAGGAGGTAAGTGGCTGAAATCCTCCAGGGACGGTGCCTGGGGCAGGAAAAAACAAAACAAAAACAGGATTAGACTCTGTCGTGGAATTGATTAACTTTAGATGAGTGATGCCAGAGAATGATCCCCAGAAAGCACAACAAAAGCAACAAAGCTTATTGCATTTGCTTCTTTGTTAAGATGCAATTACACCAGCGACTTATTTCCATCAGGAGCCCAGATGCTGCAGCGTGAGCTGGTTTGTTGTGGAAATAAGCGGCTCAAATGTTAGAGGTGAAAGAAACAGCAGCTTTTCTAGAGCCTCTGATCCAGAAACTGTCAAAAGAGCTTCATCGGCAATTCATTTGTTCGGTTGTCATGGAAATGTTCACATTGCTGTTTTCCCTTTCTCTGAATTTTAAAGAAGACCACCAAATCAAACCTTTGATCTTCAGTTATATTTATCCATCTAGAGTGCTTTGATGCGAGTCGCCTCATCTTGAGACATCAGCTGGAGAGATGTGTGCCTTCATTTGAAAAAAGGGGAACTAATCAACGTGACTTTTCCTCAACGCTCAAAAAAATATACATTAAAGAATTTTTTTTTTCTCCGGCTCGTGACGGTATGCAAATACTGAACTGTAACGCTAGCTAGCTGCATGCTTCACTTGCTTAGCTGGGCGACTCACACCAAAATAATCTGCAGGGATAAACAGCAGCACAGTGTAGAGGGAAAACATGAAGACTGGATTAATGTGAGCTCAAAGGGACAGCTCACACACTCTGTGCTGGCCTTAAAGTCCACTCATGGTGTGATGAGTCTGCTTTATCAATTCCATAGCAGAAAATATATAAAGCATGATAATAATATTAATAATTTATATATAGCCTAATAAAGAGCTCTGAATGCAGGTGACAGGAACAACAGCTGTTCCTCTAAAACTGAGGAAGTCTGTACTCGTGAGGATCCACATGTACTGTTTGTACTGACAGACAACAGGAAATCTATTCTACCTGGAGAGGAAGTGGCCAGCTAGCACTACTGGGCTGTGCACTGTGTGTTGGACACTATGGGAGTCCTACATGGTGAGGTTAGATGCACTGGCATCTACATGGCCGGGTCTTCTCAACAGCACTAGTCTACACACTCACACAGACTCACTTACCATCTTCACTGACCACTGAGCCGTCACACATTAACAAAAAAGAGAGAACAACAGTGGATGCTGTTAGTTGTCAGAAGAGTGTTCACACTGGTTACTGGATGTGTTTACTGTGTGCGTTCTCAGTGTGGTCCAGCACCTCGTGTTTACTAAACACAGCAGCAGCGTGTGTGTCCCCCCCCCCCCGTGAAACTTCCCTCTGATTGTGTTTCACGCTTTCACAGGTACACACCACTCCTGCTTCTTTTTGGTGCAAAGTTACAGCACTTTCCATAACTCAGGAGATTCTTATGGTGGGAAGATTTCTTGCTGATTCATTAAGGGACAAAGAACAAAGAAAACAAAACTAACAGAGAGCAACAAACGTACTGGTAAACTAGTTAAAAACATGTTCTTGCATCAAATAACAACATCCCAACTACCCAATGTGTGGGCCTGCAGAGCGTTTGAGTCACAGTTCACATTTAAAGGAAAATCTTGTACAGTACTGCATCCTGCTGCTGGCTTTGTGCTACTCTGCTTTTTGACAGCAGGTGGCAGTACAACAGTCACTGATGCACAGTTCATTCTCCACATAAAGCCGGGCTCGCTGCTGCTGCTGCTGCTGCTGCCATCTTGCTCTGGGAGGTCTGACTGCAGGCTCTGACCCAGTCCTATAAAATGTCATATGCTGTGCTGCTAAATGGCTCATCGGCAGCTTCCTAACCAAGTCAAACTCTCTTCCACGGTGTGTCTTCAGTCTCGTCTCCCATCCCTCACCCCCAATCGGTCGCTGCATATGGCTGCCTCTCCCTGAGCCTGGTTCTGCTCGAGGTTTTCTTCCTGTTAAAAAAAACATTTTCCTTCCCACTGTCGCCAAGTGGTTGCTCAATAAATAAAAGTTAATCGTATTGACTTGATCCTGTCCTGTTTTACATTTCACGGCAGAGCCTCGCAATAAAAGCAGCTGCAGAATAATATGGACCTTGCACAATATTTTATAAAACTAATACTAGGTCTACAAAAACAAGCATTTTCTAACTGAAATTTTTCATTTTAAAATGTCCTCACATCATCTGTAAAGTAGAATGAACACCGTGCTCCAAATTCAGCAGCATATAAGATTTCTTTCTTTCTTTCTTTCTTTTTTTTAAATCCTCTGTCCTCATTCATACATGGCTGCACCTAAGCAATAATGCAGGAGCACAGATGCATTTTTCCAAAGATCAGCAGCGAGCAGTGTGTGTTATATTCACAGGCACAGTACCTGTGAGCGAAGATGGCAGATTCATGCTGGCAGACATGGAGGTAAACAAAGTAGGATCCAATAACAGGGCTTCAAATTGCAAGATATTATGACACGTTCCATACTGTTACTTCATCAACTATCCATCTATCCATGAATCTACTGTTAACAGTATACTGCTTTGTTTTTACCCTGTCTAAGAAGAATAAAGCGGCTCAAAGAGATGCACTCAAAATGAATCCATTATCATAAACACTTGCTAACATATGCTGCCTTGCACATTTGTTTAAACTCTCAGATTGTATCAAATTTAGTAGACCAAACAAAAAGCTGCCAATCACAGATGAAGCTGACAGACCTGAAAGGAATAAAAGCCAATCAAAGCTGAGGACTGAAACAGAGTCTGAATGTTATTCACATGTTGGTGTTAAAACTGTGGGAGAGCAAAAAGCTCTGTTTGACAGCTGAATGAAGCCATTAGCAGAGCGACACACACACACAAACACACTACAACTACAGCCTCAGACCAACATCTGCACAACACGTCTGATGTTGGCATCTCTGTTTTTATTTTGTATGCCTCCCACAAACACAACACTGCAGCCACAATGCCAAAAATACCCTCTGAATCCCTCGCACACCGACACACCGTCAATCACCAAGGATCGTCCGTCTTGGGATTAGAGCAAAATTCCATCTTATACATGAAGGAAGCAAAATAATCACACCAAGAGAAAAAAGAAAGAGAGATAAAAAGAAAAGCAGAGGGTGGAGGATATGGGAGGAAGGGAAAACAGGAAAAAAAAGGAGAAATGAGAAGAAAAAAATCATATTTTAGGGTGTCTGCAAGTTTCTCAAGTCAAATGACAACGTATGGGCTCGATGTATTCATCAATCGAGGACAAAAGTAGTTAAACGATCCAGGTCAAAACTGAAAGTGTGCTTTTTGTGCTCATTGTGTAAGTCAAGATTGTTATCGTCCACAGAGGGCCTGCAGACAGCCTGTAGAAGAAGTGAAAACCAAACAACACATCAACCTGCCTCACTCGAACACACTACAGGCACTACTGTCTGTCTCACCCCTCTCCTCAGGCTCCGCAAATTTTGCGGGATTCTGGGAACTGTAGTCTTTATCTCAGATAGGTAGTGGCTGACGAGGTCAGAACTAAACCGGCGTGCAGGGAATAACTGGGAGGTGGACCAGGGACGAGAGGAGGAAGGTGGTGGAGGAGGAGAACAGGCGGGGGACTGGGTGAGGAGCAGGAAGAGAGGACAGAGCCAGAGGTCAGGATGACTTATTGGATTCATGGTGCAGTGTTTCTCCTGACGGCAGGTTGTTTTAGCTCAGAATACAATTCTGGGTTTTAATGATCGCTGGAACCTCTACATTTAATTAATCGCCAAGCCCTTTAAACCTAATAAACTTTGAAAATAAAACAGGAAGTAAGTTTATGACGCCAATTTGTTCAAAAAGTGACACATACACAAATACATATTCAGTTTATCTGATGGGAATGCAAACAATCCAGATGAAAATGGTGCTTTCCCCACTCTGCTGTGAGTCCTTTAGTGGTTCAGCCATCATAATCCATCCACAGTCGAATCCTCTAACTCAGCACATTTTTGTTGTAGAGATCTACCAAAAAGCTCCACATGCAACTCATCAAATCTCCTGAAAAATCAATCTCAATCAGCTTCTTCACATGATCGCTGGAGCCCGGCGTGGACGCTGTTTATTCCAAACTGAGATCAGTTTCACTTTAACATTTTTCTGTCAACGTGGATCGGGGGAGCTCTCTGTTGAAAAGAAGTGACGTCAAATCCAAGCCACACAGCCTTTAAAAAGAAATGATGACGCTCAGATGAACCAACAGCAGGCAGTTAATGATTGATCAATACGGTCTTTATGGAGACGGGCAAGTTCCAAGAAGTGTGTTGTAGGAAGCATTTGAGGGTGTTGTTATTGGAAAGGTGACAAAAAAAAAGCTGCAGCTCAACGCGAGCTGAGAATACAAGCTTGGTCCAGAGGAAGTGATTAAATATGGGGGAATAACATTAATAATATCTGAAAATATGCAAAAAAAAAATGACTGTAAGAGAAAAATGTATGATGTAAAGGGCAGGGACGGTTAAAATCAAATGAGCTCCTAATAAAGCTGTCTGACTGTTTGTATGAAGTCTGTTAAAGAACACGCTCTAGTGCAATGTAGGTATGTAGGTCACTATGGAGAGCCCTTATAAAGGTCCTACTGACTGATAAACATCTAAGGATTATGGGTAAATCACTGCAAATTCACCTGCAAACAGAAATTTTCAGATCTTTTCTGTATGTTTTACATATGACACTATTATTTTTTTAGGTCTATATTTGATAGACTAACATGAACAGGTCCACAAGAGTGAATTACTTTGAAGCAACAAGAATTATTCATCACTTCCTGTACCTTTGGTTTCTTCCCAAACAGCCAGAGCTTGTTCTTGGTTCTGCTCATGGGGTGTTTCGGATCAGATCGTGGCCCCGGTGCCCCGTCTCGCTCTCGGTTGTCTCCTTTGGGCGTGTTGCTGATGGTACCATCTGAGCCCGTTCTGCTCAAATTCTGACTGAAGTCCTCGAAGGGGAAGTCAGCAGGAGGTTCGAAGCCAGATTTGAATGACTCCACAACTATTGCTGAATCCTGGGAAGTGAGGAGGAAAATAAGTTTTCCTATCTTTATCCAAACACCAACCCCACGTCTAGACTACTACCGGCTTATCGGTTTCACAGATTTCTGAAGATGCTAGCAATAACCGCTCTTTTTCCTTTCTTCCTACACTTACTCTTCGCTCGTCTACAGCCTTGGCAGCTGAAACCATTCCCTCTAGACATTTGGAGATGATGGGAATAACTCTCCGCTCTGCCTCAGCAAAGCTTCGATATGTCTCTCCAAGCTTTACCGTCCGACGTTCATCCATGTTCTGCAGATTCTGTTACACAGAGCACAGGAAATGGAATCAACACTAGGAAGTAGCCAAGTACGACACACACATAGACACAGGTGCAAACCCCTGCAAGCAGATCCTTTTAATGACAAACACTGATACCTGGTTAGAAGATCAGTTAAAGCCATGTGTTAAACATTTAATGGGTCACTAACACAGAGCACTATGCTTTCACTGAAACATGGAAACCTTTATACAAAGTCATTGAAAAACAATGAAAAAGAATCAGTGAGATTGTGTCAGTAAATAACAACGTGGACTTGAAGGTACAATTCCCTTCAAATCGTTTCAACAACCTCCTCATGGTCCTTTATATTGTAAGGTAAAGACCCCTCAAAAAAAATCAAATGACCCCCCAACACCCAACCCACCCCCCTCCTCCATGAGCACGCCCTTGGCGACGGTGGGATGGAAAATCTCCCTTTAAACAGGAAGAAACCTCCAGGCTCATGGAGGAGTGACTATGTGTTGTGACAGGTTCTGTGTGAGGGGAGGAAGGTGTGCTGTAGAGAGAGAGCTAGAGCTACAGTTCAACATGTCTGAGTTACCTTAAAGATCTGTGGTATGGCACTGTGGAAATGTTTCCACTGCTCTGCATTGAAGCTCTGGAGCTGAGCGGCGTACTCGTTCTTGCTCTCATCAGCCGCGTGAGTGCGCATGTAGAACTGAGCTTTGGCCTGAACAGATCATACACACCAACACAACATCAACAGTCACTGATGTCCCACCAACCTCCAGTCTGTCCACATTATAAATCACATGCATCACGGTGCTACGACTAATTCGGAAGCCATAACAAATTCAAATACTGTGTTTTCCAATTTTCAAAAGGAGGGAAAAGTCACGTCATTGCATAGATCCCACAGTGCAAACAAGCTGAGGAGACTGCTACCACAGCATCTTACAGTTTAAGGCACATAACGGTGTTATTACAGGTGGGGGCTTCCTACCTTCTCCACCTCTGATTTGGTGGCGTTGATGTCATTATCTAGCCGCTCGTAGGTGATCTGGGACTTCTCGGCTTCTTTGCACTCTCTTTCAAATTTCTTTTTACTCTGAAAGGGAGAAAATAAACGCACAATTTTAAGTAAATTGAGTAACTCAAAAGATTATATAACATTTTCGCAACCTCTCCATTTCATGTCTCAATAAAAAAAAATTTAAAAAAATATGTGAATGAGAGGGAGATGAATCAGAGAGGAGGATAGTTTATTTCCTGCCAAGCCATCTGGGTTACATTACCAGTGAAGGAAACGCAGCGAATAGCTGAGACATTACAGTTCAGTCACCAGGTAGTCACCATTAAAGTCACGCAGCCCGCACACTGAAACACTCGAATGGTTGTGCAGCACTGAACTCAACCAATGGGCCTCGGGCCAGGAAATGTGAAAAGATAAGAATTATTTACTTTTTTATTTACATTTATTTTGGAGTTGTTGTGATTACAGACAGGTCTTGTAATGAGCAGTGGTGTAAAATAACTCAGCTCACGCAAGTGAATGACCTCAGATGTGAACAAATGCAATCTCTCGCTCCTTCTTTCTCTCTCTGGAGCCCGTAAAGAGCCAAAAAGCAGGCCTGTCAGGGGCCGAATGCGGCACATGGGCCTTGCCTTGCTGTGGGAGGGGTTGGTCTGCACTGAGGTCTCTGTGTATGTGTGTTTTTTCAGTGTGTTTCCTGGTCTTGGCCCCTGTCTTCAGTCCCTGCAGACTGGGAAGTTTGCCAGGAAGAAGAAAGGAACCCAGCTGTCTTTTCACCCTCAGAAACATGTCCTTTAATATTACAATATTACATATACATACATATATATGTGTTTATATATATATAAATTAGCACAGATAGTAAAATGCTAAAATCAAATGCAAGTACCCTGAAATTGCATATTTCATTCTTGTATAAATAATGTAACGTGTGAAAGTGGGGGATAAAGTGGATCCTATTTGTCCTTCTGTTACCTTTGTTAACATATCTTACATTCCTCATGCAAACAAGTATGAGATGAATAAAGCCGGCTGTCCTGAGCAGATGATATTTACACTAAACAGTACATTTTTCTACTCAAACCTCCTCCTTCTCGCCTCACTTACATTGTCCATCTGTTTCCAGCAGTGATCCAAATGCTGCTGGGCCTTTCTGCCCTCCTGTAGATGCTGCTCGTTTATGCACACACACAAACACACACAACGAGAACACATTTACACAGAAACAGAAAATACATATAAATATGTGCACAAATACAAAATTACTGGACTCTGTGTCACAGTCACATATAAAACAAAAATTACTTGAAGGAAGAGTTGAGTTCAGTTACTAAAGCAGTAAATGTCCTCAGCTGTACCAGACGCCTTAGTTTGTGCGGTTGTCATGGAAATGAATCTATTGACATGCATATTGAGAACTATGTGATGCACTTAAAGGTTTATAAGACTAATACTGCAGTGGCCGTTCAGCTGGGATTGTTGCCACACTAATATTAGTATATTTGTGATAATATATTATAAACGAAAGAATGGACAGCACTTCTCTGCCAGCATTAGAATCTATGCCAACCTTTCATGCTTTTCAATCCTAAATGTACAGTTACTCTGTTCAAAGATTATATTATAGATGGGAAAAGACTTGAGCTGCTCTACTCTTGCATCTGTTTGATTTCAAACAAAGTGAGATCCTTCGTAGGGTCGTCTCTCTAGCTGCAGCCCCACCCACCTGCTATTAAAACTTCCTGATCCTAAACCTATATGTAATCTTTAAACATCTAAATACAAACAAAAACCATTATCATGTTGGTGTAATCCTAAGATACTACTGTCCCTACAAAAATGAGTGTTGGATTTCTATAGAGCACAAAACCAGCAGAGGGCGCTGTTTTTCCCCAAACGCATGGCTTTTAGCCTTTCACTTTTTGCCATCAGCAGATGGTGGAAAAGACAGATGGTTAACATTACATCCAACATATTTATCCTCTTAAGTAAAGCCAAGCAGAACACAAATTCATGAGAAGGCGACACAGCGGATGTTAAGGGCAAACAGCAACATCCGTTTTATGACAGGAAGCAACAGTTTCTTTGACAAATGTGATCTAACAGTGAATGAGCTGAAAACAGACAGAAAATAAAGCACATGTTTGGCTTTTGTTCAGTGGCACGCAGCGGGAGCAGTGAAGTATGAACATGTTAATGTACTCACATGCTTCCTCTCAGCTTTCAGGTCCTGGCTGTACCTCATCAGCTCGCCATAAACCCTGTGAGCCATCTCCTCCGCCACCACCTCCCTCTGACCAGCATAGTCATTAAGCTCATTGAGTATGGAGTAGAAAGACAGACATGACGTGAACCTGCAGGAGAGCCACATAATTAACACGTGATTAAGACATAACATGTCCCGTGTCTTCTAGTGTACTACACGCATATGCACAAAAACATAAACTCTGAGCCAGGGACATCAAACTCATTTTACATCATGGGTGCATCTCCCTTTGATCTTAAGTGGGCCGGATCAGTGAAACTCCCTTTGTTTTTTATAGTGCAAAGAAGTTTATCTACACATTTAGTCCTGAAATATCTTAATATAAGAAAAAGAAGTGAAACTGCAACAGCATGTCTCGGTTTTGAAAAAATATATATATATATACACGGCAGTAGTAAATGAAAGAAATGGGCCAGCACTGCTCTTTAGGCTTAAATTGTAAGAAATAAATGTGTAAAATTACAGGAAAGGATCAGGTAGCTCAATGGACATATTTAGATAGTGAAATACAGGAACCTGTCAGTCATTCCATTGTTTAATCTATTACTTAATTACATTGGTGTATTATCAATGGCCATGTGGAAGGTCTTTATCGCCTAAATGTATGAAAATGCAGTTACAACTCCAGAATTTATGCTCTTCTTTACATTTTCCATAGCTGTCCAGTGGGCCGGACTGGAGTCTTTGCTAGGCTGATTTTGATCCCTGGGCCTCAAGTTTGGCACCCCTGCTCCAAACAAACTACATCCAAACATTCTGCACTGCTTTATTTAGTTTTTTTTATTCGCGTCATATTCTTTAGGTACATATAAATGACACTCAAACTGGTGTGGAACTCATTTTAACGTATCCCGCTGCAGTTAGAAGCTTACCTACATTCATCATGGAGGTGAATGTTTTGTTAATATTAGCCTTTCAAGCATTTCTGTGAACTGTTGTTGTTTTGAGGCTGAATGATTACACTGCAAACATCATTTAAATCAAAGCTTTAATTTTTGCAGAAATAAATACAGGGTATACATACTTTACATGCAGCGCACCTGATTTTAAAAAAAAAAAAAAAAAAAAAGTGACTCTCAGGAAGCTGCACTTTTACCAGGCGCTTCTGGTGTCAACAAGTTTCTGGCACAATTTCTGGTTGCTCTTCTAGGAAGGATTAGTGGAGTTAAATTGAAATGGTTGTTTTCCTGGTAACTGACTTTTACTTGTTTTATATATTTCAGAGGCAGCCTTAATGTGTGACTGAGGTCACTGCCCAGCTGAGTCCAAGCCTCAAATGGCAGTTTGAGGTTATGCTGAGGCAGTCTACCTTCTTCATTATCATGGGTACAGTGCTCTCGGTCCTCACTTTTACGCCTACAAAACAACGTTGCATCTAAAGGTGTGACTCATCTGACCATTTAATTTCCAGAAGCTCTCAGTACTAGAGAACATGCATCTTTCTTGGACAACAGCCTATCAGTCCATGGCGATGTCAAGCTTCTTGACAGCAGACTGTGACGTTGATGTTTCACTGATGTCTTGGAGGATTTTTTTTTTCTTCTGACCATCTGAACCAACTCATCTCAGGGTGACAGCCAGCCTCTCTTTCAGACCTAAGCTAAATGGATATCCTCCCCAACAACTTGTACTTTTCACCTGATGTTCTGCAAACATTAAACTCTGGAGCTCTCAGTCACATGGGCACAGAAACCAGTTGGCAACCCGCTGGTCACGTCATGTCCCAAGGGAAGAATGCGTCGTTTCTGAAGGCTGTAAGCTGGGTGAAATTAGACAGGCGCAGAGAAGCTGGTTTCTTCTATACAAACTACAGACAGCTGTGGCAATCTGCTCTTGCTAGGAGGTTTTCACTGCAGCATGATATACCTCTAAGACCAATTTCACCAACAACCTTCCACAACCGTTCACCAAACATTCAGGGAATGCACATTGTTCCCCAGTGTCCTGTGGCTACCAGGCAGTCACTGACCAGTCTCTTGGCCTGCATAACTGGAGCTTTAACAAGGGATTTCCCGACAACTGCCAGGAACCATCAACAGCCACTCACAACTGGTCAAATTATACTCATTCTTCCACAGTGCCCAGTGGTTGCCAGGCAGTTGCCAACTGGTCTCTAGGTCTGTGTGACTGGGGCCTTAGAAATGGCTCCAAGAAACATTATAGACGCGTGTGAATCTACAGTTCTCCTGTTCAGATCTGAACTGAGCACCCTGGACTTTTTACTGTTCTTGGTCAGGCCGACGAGTGCAGCGAAAAGAAAATCTATAAAAAAAGAAGCTGCAGCTGTGATCAGTCAGGATCACTCACAGGAATTGTGAGTGCCTTGTCAACACATTTTGAAACTTTTAGTACCTCTGAAAGACAGGGCAAGTATATTGTTGGCTGTGTATATTTGATTTCAACTTAAAACATATTTTAGGAAACCCATAATAAATTCCTGAGTCATTTGCATGTTATGCAATTAGTCCAGCATTAAAAAACGAAAAAAAGCAGTTCACAGAATTTATTGAAACCCAAGATAGCGAAAATATTTACATCCATGATGAGTGTGTGC
Source organism: Neolamprologus brichardi (assembly GCF_056152115.1). Lineage (NCBI taxonomy): Eukaryota > Metazoa > Chordata > Actinopteri > Cichliformes > Cichlidae > Neolamprologus > Neolamprologus brichardi. Next base: position 29,234,075 of record NC_142120.1, on the reverse strand, counting down.
CAACTTTCTAAAGAAACTGTGTCTCCAAACCTTCAAACAAAGAAACAAAGAATCCACATTCTCGCAGACTTTTGTTTGTAAGACATCAGCCTTCACAAACTCGCAGCTTAATGGTGTATTATCCTTTTCTACTTAATGAAAATCAAAAATCAGTCATGTGATTCGGCTGTGGCTTTTGCTTACAATTAAAGAACAGAAAAACAAAGACTGAACAGTTTTGACATTTTTTAGTAATTTTTTTTAATTTTTTTATTTTTTTAGCACACGTATGCCATGGCATCAAAGCCGGCGTCTGGGTCCTTCCAACGGACAAACAGTATTTATAAAGTGTCCGACAGGCCTTTTCCGCTCTTACCGTCTGCAGACATCCGACAAGTAAACAAAAGCAGAAACACAGACACTTAAGGTTACTCACCTCGGCTCCTCATCTTTGGAGCGCTTTGGACAATATTTCTTCACCAAGTTCCTGACAGACAAAAGACACAGAGAAGCAGACTTGTGTAAGACATTTTAACTCTGGTAGAGAGACACACAAATGTACACACACGCACAAACACACATAGAAAATAGGCATCATAGTTTATTATTAGAGATGAATAACACATTTAAACATCAAAGTCTCTGCCTATCCACTCCCTCAGGCTCTGCTAGCACAAACTACAGTTACAGTGTGATTTAATTATTTAGCTAGAGTGCAGAGGAATGTGTGTGTGCAACAAACTCTGTGTGTGTGTGTGTGTGTGTGTGTGTGTGTGTGTGTGTGTGTGTGTGTGTGTGTGTGTGTGTGTGTGTGTGTGTGTGTGTGTGTGTGTGTCACACACGCATGCATGCGAGTTGTCTTGCTATCAGTGACAAAATAAGGAGTTTCTGCCTGATTTCCTGGAAACATGTTTCATGCAGACCTTTGATCACTCTTCACTCTTCACAAATCCTCAGCGGTGTGCGTCTTTTTTTCATCTATTCACAAGAGATATCCCCCCTTTGGAATCCCAAATGCGCCGCCAGTGGGACTCTACTGGTTTTTAAATGCGAGTTACTAGGTCCGTGCCCGGTGAGTTTTGAAAAAGGTTGAATCAACAGACAGTGAATAAACACACGAGGCACTGTTCTAATAAAGGTCTGCACTGCAAAGTGCTGATGCTGTTATAGCTCAGATTTTGAGCATGCTGGAGACAAAGACAGGCTGCTGTTAAATACATACATTTACCCTTCTTTTAGTTTTATATCATTTCATCTCATGACTTCATTCCTATTGTCAGTGCATTGCTTTAGATGCTACATGTAACTATGGCAAAAAAGAGCAAAAAAAACCAAGCAGCGCTTCATCTCTGACCTTCTTCATCTTCCATACATTACTAGAATAAAACTTTTATACTATTCTAAGTATATTGCATTTTTTGTCTTGAAGAAAGGCTTTTTGCTGTTGGTGTGTTACTGCTCTTAATGAACCGAACAGTGCACACGCAGCTGTATTATACCAAAGGATATAAATATTCATTTGGGATTCAGTCCCAGGAGTGGCAGCATTTACATTAGCCTGATCAAAGGCACAAAAAAAGCTTCAATATAGAATCTTCAGCATCAAAGGATTTCCCAGTATGTGTATGAAGGAAAAGACAACACCATCACACTTAATCTGTGTCTCATAAAGCTGCATTTTATGCTTTTTTTTGTCTTAAAGTATATCAATATAACTTTCTGTATTTGACATTGTGTGTGTGTGTGTGTGTGTGTGTGTGTGTGTGTGTGTGTGTGTGTGTGTGTGTGTGTGTACCGTAGCTGCTTGGCATAGTTTTGCTCTATCTCCAGTCTCTCCTTGACAAACTTTGCATAGCGCTCAAGAAAGTCAATCCCCCATTGAGTGTGTTTGTCCAGATTCTCGAACTGGTCCTAAAGACAAAAACACAGTAAGACAGAAAAAGACACATTTAATAAGGACTTTCAGGACACGGTGAACAAAGGGTTCAAATTCAAAGATTACTCAGCAGTCCGTGTGGAATGACTCTGAACATACAAATGAGATACACATTTCCTTCTGCTGGCTCAGCTCTAAAAAGTATTAGTGAGCTGTGTACATCTCATGCATCCCTGATTTAAACCACCACATGTGGACAAATTACAATAAATCAGCTGCAGACTCGACATCAGAAGCAGCAAAATTAAGATCAGCATGAGGACGGACTAATGATTGATTCATACAAATTACATATGACATACTGTTTCAGACTTCAGTATTATTGATGGTTTGATCAGGAACCCAAAGGCCAGTGAAATCAGTGCCTGTGGCCACATGCCCACATTTGATCCATTCTCATTGAAATCCATCCAGCTGAAGGTTTTTCGGGCCAACTGTTTACATTTATTGTGAGTGAACAATGCATTTTCATGTCCAGATGAGTTGAATCAGCATGATGCATGCAACAACTGTCAAACATGTCCTGCATCATTCTTTTTCACGGGCTACCAATCATCTGTTCACTGCAGTAGTTGCAGTTATTGTCCTGCTCCTGCAGTCAAAGGTTTCTGACTCTCCAGAGGGGATCAGTTCAGCTTGGAAGAGGAGATGTTAACATCTCCATGCGCTTACACAGACGGAGGATACGCATGCAAAGAATGCAGACAGAAAGCAGCCAGGGCGAACATTTACATCCCAGAAATGCTCTTTATAGTCAATCCCTCTCAAACCGATGGAAGCTTCATTGGGTTTGGGTTCTGGTTGCTTTGCTTGAGGTGTTTTTTGAAAAGGAAACCAAGACTTCACTGTAAACTGGTGGTGCAACAATTTTAAACTTTATAATTTAAGATATTAGCTTGTTTTGTTTTTTGTTGCATTGTAGATTATTTTTTCTATCCACATACTTCAACAGTGCACTGACTCATGACGGTAAACGATCAAGCATCCTGCTCCACAATCACCCCCATCAAACACAATCAACCCTGGACCCTGCCCAGGACAAACACTCTTATCTATAGCCCACATTGGTGGTTGCTGGTCACTTAATTGTTTTGTGTACGGCCACCACAATGGCTGTAGATTTGCTAATGGCTGTAGCAATTCTTCAGCTGGAACCAGCTTGCACTGTTACTGCTTTTATAGTGGATCTTACTCTGCCTTTTTCACTCAAATACTGAACATCCTTGTCACTTCTGTCAACTCAGATGAACACCATGACTTTTTCAAAGTACTGAAAGCTCTCCATTAAGACAAAATCAAACCAAAAAGGTGGAAATATGTCAACTACTGTGGACACTGACATCAAAATACCCATCAAGTGAGCCACATGGGCTACTGCTCTGTGTGCTTTAGGCTGCATGTGGGTGTGTGAGCGTGTGTGTGTCAACATGAAGCTTGAACTGGAGAAAAATAAAGGTCACAGAGGCAAACATGAAACAGCCAACCCTTGCGTGTCCAGTTATTACTTTCTTCAAACACAAAGAGAACAAAAGGAAGCCGAAACAATACTGCAATTTACCTTGCTGTGTACATAGAACAGCAGTGTCAGCAGCAACTGATACCCATACTTAAATGCCAAGTATGGTCTTAAAATCATTAGCAATATGTTCAGAAATTAACTGCCAGAGTTCTCACCCACCCTTATGCATCTTCACTGGCTCCTGGTTAAGTTCTGTATCTCCTATAAAATCCCCCTCCTCACCTACAGATTCCTACACAGCACCCTAGGACGTCCTCCTTCCCTTCACATCATCCTGGAATCGGATTTCCACCAACAGGGATCTACTGTTCACCCCACACACCAGCCTGCCATCCTAAATTTGGCAATGCCCCTCTCTGGCAATTTCAAAAAGCAATTATTATAATAATTATTATTATTATAACCTCAGTTCACACGCAGAAACAGCTTCTCTAAATCATATTTCTCTAACCAATGTGGAAAAAACTGCATGTTACTAAAAATGACACAGGCATTTTTCCCTCCTGCTATACTCGAATTCAATGTATCACTCTACTATTCTGCCACGTTTTCCTCCCCACTGTCCACTGAGGTCCATAATAAGTGCTTCACTAAAGCTTGTAACATCGTGTTTCCACTGAGAAGTGTGGAAGAAATTCTGTCTGGTTCAAGACAAAAACTGCAAACAAGAGGGGGGGCTGCAGTCCAAAAGCAGCCATCAGTCAAAGAATATGCTCACTAATTACAACCAGTGAGATAAACAAAGCGACCCCAGCATGTTCACACAAGCAGCAGGATACAACACAGAGTTCCCATCGGTCTCTATGGAGCGTGTTGGCAGTTTTCTCTAAGTGAGAAATAAACTGCAAAAGGGCACATTTTCTTATTCAAGCATAAAGATTTCACCCAAAACCGAGCAGCCAAAGACAAAACAAGAAGCCGAGCAGCAGGGTGAAAAAACAAAAATCAAAGAACGGCAATCTGCATGTTTTGGTGGAGCTTTTGGATCAATATTTTCTGCATCCCGTCTGTCTGGCTGCATCTGGTTAATGCGTACCGGCCCTGTTTCTTGCCAGCCTGTCTGGCTCGTTTTAGCAGCATGTCTGTCTGTGGTTGCGTCAGCCTCTGTGACGGTGCCTATGAATAAGTAATACGAGTATGAGCTCATCCTGTAGTTTGTGGCAAGCTGAGCACAGACTGCCTCACTGGGGAAATGACAGCATCTTCCCGGTCTTCTCTGGGATGAAAATAACGCTGGCTGAAGAGTTGCAGCCTAAATCTGGGATCTGCAATGTGGCTTGGTCTCAGTAAAGGCACCTGCACCACTCACACTTTCTCTGCAGTGAGTCAAATATCAGTACTAAGTAACAAGACCAGCAATAGTTTTTTTAACCCGTGTATCCAGTCCCGTGTTAAGCCAGTCAGCCGTTATCAGAGTTAGACAGCAGTCTAAGAAGAGAAACTCAGGCATCCCCAGCAACCTCTTCCAGCTAGTTCCGGGGAACACCAAGGGTTCCCAAGCCAGCTGAGAGATCTCATTTCTCCGGAGTTTGTCCCAGGTTCTCTTCCCTCACAGAGGAGACATCCAGGAGGCAACCAGTCTCCAAACAGCTGCAGTCTGACTGCAATCACTCTGAGACAGATTGGTGAAGGTTTGCAAATAACTGCCGTCCAATTTGTAGATGGAAACAGACTGCCTACACAATCAATTAGAGTCAGTCTGCACCAGTGATCATCATTCTGCAGCTGAGGATGTGCAGGTCTGCAGTAGTGGAGACAGTGGATGAAAGGTTGGGGTTTTTTGTTTTTTTACAATAATTTATTAAAACGTCTTTCTCATTTTGATGTAGACAGCCGTGTGGTCAGCTTTAAAATGCAAGCAGTGACTGGTTCAGTGTTTCGCAGCGTATTTTAGCCCAACTCGATCCAAAATTCATTTTGAACTTTTCAATGATGATATTCTACAATGAATTCCTGAGATGTGTTATGTGTGTTACTTGTTATACTCTTTGCTCTTTTATACATTTTACCCATTATGACCTGTAATTATATTATCAGATTTTAATTTTTTATTTTTTGTTAAACAAATACAACCACTAAAATTTGAATCTTAAATGCTTATTTTGTTCATTCTAACTTGTATTTGGAAAAATTAGCTGGAAATTCACAACTTAACTTTTTTCAGGAAATGACTTCTTTATCACTAATGCTGTTGTTGCAGGACGGGGTCAAACTTTTCCCTGCAGTATCGAAAACGGTATTGAGTAGCAAGTATTTTCCTCAGTATCAAGTTTGAAATTCTAGTATAATGACAACTCTAGTATTAACACGAGCAGAGGGAGCTCATTTCTGTCGTTTGTATCCGTGATCTCTTCTTTTGGCCACTGCCCAAAGCCTGCAGACACAGGTGAGGACAGGCAGGTAGACTGACCAGTAAATCAATAGCTTCAGTTTCACACTCCGTTTTCTCTTCACTTCACATCTATCAATCTCTCCATTTCTTGTGAACAAGACCCCAGGGTACTTAAACTCCTCTACTTGAGGCAGTAACTTTTCTCAGACACAAGACTCCATCAGTGCTTTTTCCTGCTGAGATGTCCTTGGACTCGGTGGTGCCAATTATCATCCCCGCAACTTCACAATGGGCTTCAAATAGGGCTGGGCGATATGACCCAAAATTCATATCTCGATATTTTTTACCTGGACGGCGATATAAGATATATATCTCGATTTTTTTTTTTTTTTAAGCCATAAAGTAAGAACAAAAAGAGAGTTCTTAGTCAAAGCTGTGTCCCAGATGTCACACAGGCACTTTTATTAACATAGAACATAGATGTACATAAAATTTACTCAAAAATAAAGTATGAGCATTTATTAAATAATAATGCTCCATAAATAAAAGAAAACAATGTTGTTTTTGTGCATAACAAAAAGCTCACAATTGTGCAGTCAAAATGTAAACTAAAAGACGCAGAGCATAGTAACAAAGACAGATTTCACAGCTGCTCTGTTCCCAACTTCTACTGCGTGACTGACAGCCTGGAGTTTGAAATCCTCTTCGTAACCACGTCTCTTAACAGGTGCCATTTATGGTCCTTATACACAGTAAGGTAATATTACGTTGAAGCACAGTACGTATCACTCCGCGAGGCTCCTCGGTACAGTGTTGCCAACTTAGCGACTTTGTCGCTATATTCAGCGAGTTTTCAGACCCCCTTAGCGACTTTTTTTTCTAAAAAGCGACTGGCGACTTTTTCTGGTATTATTGGAGACTTATTTATGACGACTTTTTGACGTGAAAGCGCGTATCGCTGGCACCTCACCCGTGCCAAAGCGCTCACGGGCGGAGGATAGTCCTCCCCCAGCTGCTATCAGGGCAGGAGACGTTCACACCTGTGCGTCCAAACGGCAAATGAATCGCGCATGGGCGAAGCCGCTGCTCCCGCACTTACTGTAACGCAGTCAATTCTTTTACCGGTATGCTGTTTTGTGGATCACAAGGTTTAAAACTACTTATAAACACACACACACACATAAAGTAACTCCACCAGAGTGCCTATTTCGGGTCACTTTTGCCTGTCCAGGCCTGGATAAAGGAGCAGGGTTGGAATTGTGACATTAAAAAAAACAATAATTGCTAAAATAAATTTAATTTGTAGTATTTGAATAAATTCAAACTGCATTTAGGACGTTTTTTACTCACTTTATGTCTCTTCCACGATGTAATTTCTCTCTCCAACAGTGTAGGTTACAATTACATTAGCATGACCAATTATGCAAATTAGGCGATGACGTCATTTGGCGACTTCTAGCGACTTTTAGGACAGCCAATAGCGATTTTCCTTACTGAGGAGTTGGCAACACTGCCTCGGTAGCCGTAATGCTCTGACAATCCATCAACAGGTGCAGCTCCGTAGCTTACCAAAGTCGTACTAAAACATTTTTGACAGATTGCTGAGCGCCGTGTACCACATAAAATCGGTTCGCGGTCATCAAGCACAACCAGAATTCATACATAAGGCGCGCTGTCAACTTTTGAGAAAATGAAAGGATTTTAGGCTGTGCAGCGCCTCTGGGCTGCATGGCGTTAGCGTGGTTAGCTCGCTAACACGTTGACGGCGTCCAGCCCCACGCACGGGGCGATGCGCAGTAACTCGTTAACGGAGATTTGCCGTGTCCATCTTGTCGCTTCCTGCAGGTGAAGCGATGGGGGAGGAGGGGGGAGTTGTGTTCAGTGAAGGAGAGGCGAGGCCGAGTAATGTTGCGTAAAGACAAAAGTGGACGAAAGAGAGGCAAACTTGCGGCTCCACAAGTATAGTTATAACGTAACATAGACTATATCGATATAAAGGATATTGTCACATCTTATATCTCGTATAAAAATATATCGATATTTTTTAAAAACTCGATATATCGCCCAGCTCTAGCTTCAAACCTCCCCAGTATGAACCAAAAGAACCACATCATCCACGGAAAACAGAGTGCTGCTTGGCTGTGCCTATCAACTAATCAACTAAGTTTAATATTTAAACTGCTGGTACATTGATCCAAAACAATGTTCATATGTACAAATTAAATATTAAAATGATGAACATATACACCTTAGGATTTGATTTCTCCGTTTCTGTTTGTATACTATGTGATATTTAAAAAGACTAGCTCACAAAATAACACACATCATACGAGCTGAACCCTGAAAGCAGCAGAAAGGTGAACTAACAGCAATATTATCATCAGCAGGAACACAACATCCTGTCACACAATCCCCACATAATCACAGGAAGAGGTGCCTCCACAAACACAGCAGTAACACTAGACCCCTCCATCACAATGCATTTGGACTGTTGTACAGTGTGTGCTGGGGATAAAAATACTTGCACTGAAAGCGATATCATTTAGCCAGAGCGAAAAGTACTTTAACTGAAAATCTTTTAACAAAATAAATAAACCATCCTATTTTTTTGGTTTTAAAGTCTAAACTTTAAAAAGACAGAAAAATTAGAGGAAATGTTTTTTTTAAGTCTCACCACCCAAACTAGCATAGATAGCATATCAAAAATAAATTAATGTTGACCTTTGGCTTCATGCACAAACCCAGCTCAGGTAAATGTCCTCTGCTTAACCCATTATGCCCATTAGCCCATTATAACAAAATTCCAGACCAGAGAAGGTGTAACAGTGTAAGTTCCCTATCAGTTAATTACAATATGATGAAAGATTATTACAGATTTTTTTTTCTGTCTAGTCAAATCATAACACACTCCACTTTTATGACTCACTAGTGGAAAAAAAGATTGTCATTATCTTTATATAACCCATACTGAGAATCATTGATGACATCAATAATGCTGCAGTAATGCTTTTGAATATTAACACACATGAACATTTCACTATAAGGAAACTAAGGAGCAAAAAATAAAAATAATGGCAGCCAATTCCAGTTAGCCTTTATTTCTGCTGGGAGATACAGATACAGGTCCTAGTGAACAGTCTGAACATAGCTGGTTGATTGGTAAATTCATAATATCAGTAAATGTGAAGCTTCATGCTGTCCTTACACTGTACTTTAAGATAGCTCCAAGGTAGATAAGCTTATATAGCCAAGGCTTGTTTGCTGATTGAAAATGTTCATAAAGTCGTTGTGGGTAAAAAGGGGGTTTTTACAGGACTCTATGCAATCTTAAAAAACAAAACCAAAACAAAACCAAGTACACCCTCGCTGTTCCATAGAAACTGAGAGCGGTAGTCACGTAATGATAATCAAAAACACTTGAATAATTGATTATAAGCAACTGTGAGAACTTCTATAAAAGCAGATGCAGCGATCTCAAAGTAGCAATTGTTGTTGCCCATCAAGCTAGGAAGCTTGTTTTAAGTCCACTTCCAAACAATTTTCCAATCTTTCCACAGTTAAAAACAGAATTCATAAATGGAAAACATGGACGATAGTCTTTCCAGGAGTGGATGTTCCAGCAAATTCACCACAAGATCTGATAGTCAGACTTTACAGGCCTCCGTTTGCATGTTAAATGTTCATGATGGATTCATGATAATGCACTTAGAAAAAGACTGAACAAGTATGGCTTAGTTGGATGGGTTGCCTTGCTTCTTCTCTCTTAAAACATCGCAGCACAGCTTTCGGTTTGCATGAAAAATATACTAAACTTCTGGGACAAAGTCATTTGTACAGCCGAGGCCAATGTGAAGCTGTCTGGCTATAATGCACAGCATCACAAAAACCCCAATCACAGCATATCAGCACAAATAAAGCAGGGCGATATGACCAAAAATATTTATCACGATATACATTTGAAAATTTGCGATAACGATATAACTGACGATATAATTGACACTAGACAAAATACTTTACAACTCCACAACTTTATTAGTGCAAAAAAAAAAAAACATCAATGTATTTTCACTTAAACAAGCAGCTGTTTTTTTTATGTGCATTAAAGTTATATAAAAATTTAACAGTGCAAATGCAAATTCCTTGCTGACAGTTTAACCAAAAGGCATTTCCAGTGGAAATTGGCCGACATATCCTCAGCATAACCATGTATAACATCCACAAAACTTAAAAAGAGGTTATACACACACAATACAGTAATATTATGTTGAAGCACAGGACGTATCACTCCGCGAGGCTCCTGCCTACAATAGCCGTAATGATCCGACAATCCATGAAGCGGTGCGGCTTCGTAGCTTAGCAAAGTCGTACTGAAACATTTGACAGATTTTCAAGCGCCGTGTACATAAAATCGTTTAGAGGTCAGTAAACACAACCAGAATTCATACATAAGGCACACGGGATTATAAGGGGCACTGCTGATTTTCAGAAAAATCAAAGGATTGATTTTAAGTGTGCCGTACTTTCCAAAAAACACGGTAATAACGGCGGCCCGCTAGCACGCTCTACCAAAAATAGTGCTTTGTTGTGTATCTGACGGACGAAAGCCAAACCAGTTCCACTCTACTGAAGTTGCAGCATTTTTACAAACCAATTCTGGTTTATCCGTTTCATTTAACGACCCGCTTTCGCCCTTCTCATTCTCCGTCATGTGCGTATGAAAACAACGGCACTGCGCATGCGCGTTTTACCCATATTCTATTGCGATATTTCATTTTCTTATCCTTGCCCAAAATTATACCGGTATTACTGTGAACGGTATCATATGGCCCAGCCCTACTCACAAACACTTCATCCAAACTGCACGGTGGTGGAGGGGTGATGATTTGGGTTTGTGTTGCAGTCACAGGACTTGGGCAAAGTATTTTAGAGTCAAATGTGATTCCATACAAAGAAAAATGTCGGCCAATATATCAGAGTCAGTGTACAGGTGAGGCTATTACAACTAGTGTTTAACTTTTAGGCTGACACATGACTAATTGGACACATGACACTGTAGCTGGTATATGGTGAAATCTCTAAAAAAATGGCTCACAGGATGATAAAAATGGGTCACAAATCTACTTTTGCTGAGATTCTCTCTAACAAAGCACTGCTCTGCTTTAATGAACTTAAATCTCAGGGTGAGAGAATAAATTAGTCATTTAGCTCCCAGTTGCGAGGGGCTAAAGATTCTTTGTGTGCAGATTATATAGCAAATACACCTCCTGCTAACCAATCAGACGGCCACACGGCACTTCCAAGGCCAATCAGATACTCAGCCAGCCTGGGAGCATTCAACGGGATAACGGGAGGTTAATTAGCATAGCGAATACTACTAAGACAATAGACTAATTACACACTGTTTCATTCTAGAGCGTGGCGCACGCACACACACACACAGACACACTGGTGTGCACAAGGCAGACACAGACGCAGACACACACGCACACGCGCACACACACACACACACACACACACACACACACACTGGTGTGCACAAGGCACAGACACTAGGTGGGAAATGTCAACTTGTCTGAAATACTGGCATCACACTGAAGACCCTCAGGCTATGTCTGCACTGTGTGTATGTGTGTGTTTATGTGTGTGTGTGTTTACTGTGTCTATCTGCGCTCACGCTACCCAAAAACAACCAAAAAAAGAAAAAAGAAATTTCTACCAGGAATGTGTGTGTTGGAGGCTGAAGAGGGAGCGTGAGGGAGGAGAGGCCTGGAGAGAGAGAGGAGGTAAGAAAAACAAGTGGATAACAGGAGGAAGATTGGTGCATGAGCCCTGTTTGAGATAATTATTTTGTCTAAGTCTGCATACAGGGACGCAGACGGTGAGCCATGACACAACCACAGCCCAGCAGAAGAAGCCTGAGCCATAAGCAGATTTTAGATTTATTGAGGATACTGATCAAGTCAAATACTAAAAAAAACAAAAAAAACAAAACAGGATAGCAAAATGTTTTTTTGTCTTTTATTTTGTTTTATCTCCATCAAAAATAAAAGTGGGTTCATTTTGAGTGTAAAACTCCTGGCTACCTTCAGCCCTGTTAGAGAGCAAGAGGTAAAAACGCATAGTGTGTGTGTACCTGAATGTTACACAAACACACACACATTGCTTTTTCCCTTGATGTGAGCATGTGGATTTGAATAGACTTGGGTTTGTTGCTGTAAGGTTGTTGGGTTGAACAGCATCCAATTGCCATCTAAGGGCAAAGCAGACGGGGGCTCTGGCATGCCGTCGACTTTACCTCCTTAACTGTGCTGCAGACAGCAGGAACAGCCAGCTTCTTGAACCCATTTCACTCTCTGCTACAGGTTTTATTCAGTTTTTTGAACTCTGACTCCCCAGAGAGCACTCAGAGAGCTCTTCTATCCCATTAGTATGATTCTGTGGTGGAGGGTTTACTAAATGCTTAAGTACTCCACACAGCACTGAACGTTCTTTCACGTGTTCTCGTACGCAGCTTCTAGCTTTCAAACCAGCAACAAAAATACAGTACGGGGGGTTTGGATAGATTAGCCAGGTTGCACAGTTAATTGAGATATTTAATTGAGCCTTTCACACAGTTTTTATCTACACACTGTAAACACATGCGCAAAAACACACCTATACCTCTACTACTATTTGTTTTGCTTTGCAGGCCTCATTCTTTGCCCAGCAGAAATAGAAACCAGTGCATGCATCACTGTGACCCTGCACAAACAAACCTGCCTATCCACACAAACATTAAAGGAACTCTGTGATTCACAAGTGTCCAAATTATAGATCATTTTGGTGGATTAAAACGAATCGGTGAGTCTTGTGGATTACACTCTGCTCTGAGTCAGTGAGCTGCTTCAGGCCTGCAGACACACACTGAGACTGTTTTCCCATGTAAACCCGCTAAGCTCTTGTCCAGTCAGGGTGTGTGTTTTTGTTTACCACTGCAAATGGTTCGGTTGAGGTGAGCACACGGGTGTTTCCTCTCATGTGATAGTCAGAGCATTTGTTTTTCAGTCTGCGTGTTTACTGTCAGATTTGAGGATTATCTCCAAGAGTTCACAGCTGTGTGCAGTTTTTACAGAGGAAACTATTAATTGGTTTCACATGACTGCAACCATGACTTGGCATCCGCGGAGATTCAAAGCAAAGAAATTGGATTGTAACTGAGAATATTATTAACCACTGACAACAGATACTTCTCTAGCATATGTGCTCTCGATCCTTAAGTGGCTCGGACAGGTCATACATTTTTGGCCCATCATTGGTCCTGGACCCCCTTTAATGGAAAGCAGCATTTGCTGTGTGCCAGCAACTGTGACTTTGAGGAAAACATCTAGAAAGAAAAAAAGCTTTACAGATGCTTAAAAAGGAAAACTCACTACAAACACAGATGTTTTAACACAAACTGAAAAATGGAAAGTTGGAACAGATGCTGGTTGAAAACACTGTACTTTTACAAGTAAAAATGCAACAGTGCAACAGTGGATGTCCACCTGTTTCCAAGCACGTTAAGAGGTCATCAAATACAAGATCAACGTCCATTAACCCATAATATATAAATATATAAAGAGGTTATCTTACACGTGTAGGAACACCTTTACCGTATTTGCCGACCATAGGATGCAAAGGATTATAAGGCGCACTGCCGATGTACATAAGGCATACATAAGGCGCACCAGATTATAAGGGGCATTAAGCGAAACAAAACAGTCAGATAAGTCAAACTTTACTCAATTCATTCTTCTTGCTTCCTCCACTTCCGTACCATTGATTCATTAATGCTGAAATCTCTCGCAGCTGCTCTATTCCATGTTGTTGCAGTATATTAACGACTAACCTCGTATTGTGGATGGATTATCTCAGTTGTTCTTCTGACTGAAGTTTGGTCTGTTTACAGCATCCTGCCATGCGATTGCATTTGTCCCTAACCATTGGGAACCCTTGCCTTAACTTTTACAGAGTAGAAAAACGTTGGCGTTCATTCTCCAGCTTCACTGTGCTAATGTTATGCTAACATAGCTGTGTCGCTAGCGATCACGTAGCACATCATTATATACCAGCTAGCCCAACGTCAGTAACCCTACAAACATCACTGCTGTTTAGTTTTCTGTCTTCATTTATGGTAGAAGTGATAGCAGAGCTGTAAGTTTTATTTTTTTCAGAAATCTCTCAGTCAGAACATGCTTATATCATGTTTAGGTGGAAACTAGCGAGCTAACTTCCTTCTAACTTCTAACTCTTAAATTTCATAAATTCTGTTTTTATGGATGCCTGGATGTTACACTTAACTGTTACACCTGGTAAAGCAGCAACGCTGATCATTTTATTAAAGATGAAAAAATTTAGACAGTTTTTAACTCTCAGTGATGCTGCAGTGTTCCTTTGACTTTGGGACCTGAAGTGGACGGAGTTTTGGACCCACATTACTCTGCGGGGCTCCCGACTACAGTAGGCGTAATGCTCCGACAATCCATCAAGCATTGCAACTTCGTAGCTTACCAAAGTCGTACTAAAACATTTTTTGACAGATATTTTAGCGCCGTGTACCACATAAAATCGGTTCAAGGTCAGTAGGAACAACCAGAATTCATACATAAGGTGCAATGTCAATTTTTGAGAAAATTAAGGATTTTAAGTGTACCTTATAGTGCGGAAAATACGGTAGTTAAACACAGTGGCTAACTGTGTAACTTATGCAACTGAAATTGTGCTGAGATCAGTCTGCTGAAGGTGGAAGTAACAAATCTGTTTCAGCTCTTGAAACAAAAACACACCATCAAGTACTACCAGGCTATGGAGGAGAAAATGCTAGCAGGTGCTCCACTGAGCACAAGCTAGTTACACTCCAAAAACTAATGCAGGACTTTAAGTACATTGCTAAAAAGCTTGAACCAAGATACAACCCAACTTCAAAACTACAGCTTTGAGACTAGCTAGCCTAGAACATTGTCATTTCCACTCAAACTACAACCACAGCAATGTGCTAGTGACCAAAGAAATCACAAAAAGGGTTTTGCCAACCAGTTAAAGGAATACACATTTTTCCCGTAGCGACAAGTGCTTGCCAAGGTGTCACCGACCAGTCTGTAGGCCTGTATGACTGGGGGATTAACAGTCATTTTCCCAACAAAAGCCATCAACTTCCAACTGATCGAGTAATACTTGTTTATTACTTCATGACTGATGCTTGCCAGATGGTTGCAGAGGACTCCAGCCTCTGTGACTGGGTTCTTAAGCAGTCCAAAGAAATAATAAAGAATAAAAACGACTGCACACCAGCTACACTTGAGCTAGTGAGCCATTTTAGATAGAACATTGAGATGCGTTTAAACATTAACCAAATGCTTCCCTGCCACAGAAGAACACCCCGGCGTGTATTACCCCTGCATCAGTAATTTAGCCACTGTTAACTCCAGCAAATAATGACTTTAAAAAAACCCACCTAAAAACAAACAAAACTACGTATTCAGTGTCTTTTCATAAACTCATGTAGTGCACTTTTTCTAATTTTTCTTGTTCTTGCTTCTTATACCCACATCTGTTTTCTGGTCATGTCAAAGAAAAGCTGCCTCCCCCTCTGCCATTACAATCCAACCATAAATCACTAACAGTTACACTTTAACCACATCAGACTTACTCAGTGCATAACATGCTTTTGTTGCTGACAGACGAAAAAATATTAAACTAGTTTAAGCAGAGTGCACGTGTGTGTCATATGCTGATCATAAACATGGATGGATGATGCTGTTTTAATCATCTGACCACATTTACCACGATACACACTCACACACTGTTTTCCTGTATTCTTTTCATATCAGCAGAACAATATATGAATATCTTTGCGCCAATGTGTCCCATGAAAAAACAACAATCCCTTTAACTTATTTTCTTTTAACTAAAATAAAATAATAATCAAAAAATAAAATAATGTCTCTTCCTTAAATTTTCATTTGTAGGCCATTATTAAAGCTAAAACTGATAGATAGCCTAGTCTAGTAGACTGTGTGACTTGTAAAAAAAATGTTGCTTAAATTCAAAGATATATAAAGCAGCATTTTCATAGTTGCATATTTTTACTATGAAATTACACATTCATCGTCTGTAGCTACACACAAAAATGCTAACAAACAAAATAAACCTCGCATTTTGTTGCAACAAAAAAAAAGAATGAACACACGAGGCAACAATTAACAATACCAAATAAGTTACGGCCTTTGGTCAATGTTGAATGAAACTATTTACAGCTGGTATAGATAACTGGTAACACAACCACCCACTCATTTTAATTCCAAATACTGTGGTTTTGCTCTTACACGTCATTCATGTTATATTTAATACCTGTACGAGCAAAACAAACTTATACCTGGGCACTCCTGCATGGGCCTATCTAGTCTGGTTTCCTTGCAACCTGATCCCTACCATTGTCTAGCTACCCTGCTGCCACGCATACACACCCTGATAGACTAGTTAGACCAGAGGGAGGGAGGGGGGGTAGAGAGAGAGAGAGAGAGAGGGAGGGGGGGTAGAGAGAGAGAGAGAGAGAGGGAGGGGGGGTAGAGAGAGAGAGAGAGAGAGAGAGAGAGAGAGAGAGAGAGAGAGAGAGAGAGAGAGAGAGAGAGAGAGAGAGAGAGAGAGAGAGAGAGAGAGAGAGAGAGAGATGAATCTAATGATATGATTGTGTTCTAGCAAGTTCTGGTTATATAGCACATTTTTAAAAATGTAACCATGTTACCAATACAAGCAACATAGTCCATGGCCAGTCTTTCAATGTCAACTGAAAACGTGCAGGTATGATGGTGCTGGTGACAGATCGTAGTAGTGTTTCACAGGAGACGACAGAAACTTTATCCCTTTTTTTGGGAGGGGAAAGGACCGCTGTTTAATTTTGAACATCTTGTTGGTCAAGCTTAAAAAAAACAACTAAATAATTAAGTGCTATCAGTTTGTTTTCAAGACTGAAAGGGAACAGAATTTTCCAGTCAGTCACACTTGTCCTGCAAAATTTAATGAAGACAAAATGTGAACAGAGAAAAAGATGCTTGGGGAAAACGGGCGACCCTTTGACACTGAAGGGTGATGCTGGGGTCACCATCTGACTCTGAAGAGGAGCAGCAGGGGAAACCCTTTGGACAGATGTGTGAGGGTCCTTTTATTCGGAGCCTTTAAAAGGCCAGATGTGTTAGAGGATGACATCAGTTCACAGAGCAAGCAGATGTGCAAAAAGCCATTTTTTTGCACGTGATAGAATGGACTGAATATTTTTACAACGTGAAGCCACCAACAGTTACACAGTCTTTCTATACATGTTCTCCCTCAGCCCACAAAAATATTATAGTGGCTTTCTTGTGTGGTTTAACTCTTTCCCACAAAAAAGACAACATTTGATGAGCTCCCCTGTACCCTTAATGATGACTTTTGAGACTTCCTTACATCAGTTAAAATGTTGATATATGTTGTGTCGTTGATGATCATTAGAACAGGTTCTGGGTTTTTCCAAGGTTTTCTCTGGTAAGCTGATCATCCTCATTAATTTCTGATCCATCGTCAATTTGTCAATGAAATATGACAGAAACCATTCAGTTCAGAAAAGAAAAGCAAGGGTTACCCTTAATTCAAGGTTTTCAGTGTTGCACATACATGTATGTATGTAGGTACTCAAATCCTGGGTTGAATTCAATCTGATGAAACATGACTATTACAAAGCTTGAACAGTTATTGGGCTCATTACGTTGTCTTTTTAAGGCTTCTGTAATTTGTTATATTGAATATGAACAAATATAACCCACACAGAACAAAAATGGGAAAAACTTTAAGTGCTTATTTTACATGAGCATGCATCTCAGACTTAAGTCTCACATCATTACTCATGATTTGCTCATCGAAACAGCTCCTTTTCCATTTTTCCAGTTCAGCATAATTAAAAGAATTCTGTATGAATCAAGTAAATGTAATGTTACATTAAAAAAAGGCAAAGGGCCAACTTCCATGAGTAAATCATGAGACATACAAGTCTTAAGAGACAATTATGACTTATACCGCATAAACATGGACTCCAGAAGCTTTCCCAATATATACATCCCGGTGAGCTGAAATTTAGACTGAATTGGGGAAGAAAGGTGATTTAAGTGACACAATTGTTGGCTGTTAATGGCTGTTCTGAGTATTTCATGAACTTCGAGTAGATCAGAAGTCACCACCCAGTAGGGAGGGTAATGGTTTTGGCAAAAAACATTTTTCTTAAAATGGTCCAAAGACAAATTTTAAAAAGCATTCATTGGAGATCTACTGCTAAAGACCACTGTAAAACAGCGGTCCCCAACATTTTTTTGCGCCGCGGACCGGTTTATGTCAGGGACCGGCCTTTAACCCTCTTGAGGCAGGCATTGCCAATTTGCAACAGTTAAAAGCTAACAACCTGATTACCCCACATACATATTTTATGAATTTTTTTTACTCAGAAGTACCACTGCAGGACTTGGTTGTGCATTAGCAACAAAAAGTTTAATTTGAGCCTGAGAGGGTTAAGGTGTCGCGGATGAATACAACAAAATGAAACCAGTACGAGTGAGTAAACAATTTAAAAAATAAAAAAAAAAAAGCGATAAAAAACGATAAAACCCCTGAAAACCATACATTTTTCACCCTAGCCTCAACTCTCGCGGCCCAGCACCAAACGACTCAAAGACCGGTACCGGACTTTTGCTCAGTACTGTAGCTTCAGGTTAGCTCAGAACAGCTGAAAGCATTGTGTTTATTGTTTTCTGCACTACTGAGACGGTAAAAGTTTACAACTTGGAATATATTAAGCATATCAGTCCATCTGTTTTGCTAAATTTGTTGTCAGCATCTTTAACTGGTGCCACGGCACATTAGTGGTATCTCTATTACAAAGAGTAAAAATACAGATTTTTGACAGCTCTTTTAATACTAACACGCCTTCTCTCAACTGAAACTACTACCAATCCCTTTAGGTGATGACTATTCTATATCCAAGTTGTAGCCTCCTAGTATATATTAGTCATATCAAATAGAGTTAATGGTTAAACCACATGATCCACATTCAGTGGGCTGGCCTACACAAGTCCTTTCAACATGTAAACACCAAAGGGGGGAAAAAAAACCTGTTCACAGTCACATGATGAGTGCAATCATGCTCAGGCACTCCCTAAAGAAGGGCATTTCTGCATACTTATGCATACCAGGGTAAAGAGTTATCTGAGGAGATGTTTCCACTGAAGGCATGCACTTTCTGAGTTAAAAAGCTATTTAAGGAAATTTTCCACTGGCTATACGGGAACACTGTGGTATCATTGTAAGGAATATTCCAATGATACTGCTATGTGAGGCGCTCTTCATTTGCGAGGCACACACAGATTTAAACATTTACTAAAGTCTTGTCTGAGACTCTGAACTATTTTGCTGAAAGGAATGGGTCATAATTTTGTCTAGCATTTTTTAAGACAAGAGCTGCATAAATAATCGACCCAATCCTTGATAGTAACTCTATGTTATTCACATTTCAACAGAGGTAAACAAACACAAGCGTTTTCCCATATCAATAAAAATAATTGGGGTTTTTTTTTTAGATTTGAGTGGATTTAAACCGATGTGATGTGTTTGTTGTCTAAAGAAAAAACATGCCTGCTCTCAGCACCCAAAACAAGCGTCATAACCTGCAGTCAGCCACATTAACCAGTATGTGTCCTGTGTTGGGTAGGTGTCATGATCAGTACACACACTCTACCACACGCACACACAGCTGGACCCTCATGTTGAACCCTGACTGTGATATTAAGGCCCTTTGCAGTTAGCGGTTGGATAAATTGAGCATGCTTGAGCTTTTTTTCCCAGAGATGAATGAGCTGTTTGTTTGTGATTGTACACAGAGGCCTGATGACACAACTCAGTGGACTGCTGAACAGATTTAGTAATTATCACATCCTGCACTTTCATATTGTGGACACACACACACACACACAAACAGGATGTGTGGTGGTTAATGTGAATAACCACTGAAACTCTCTGTGCTGAAGTCGTGCGCGCCTGTGTGTGTATATAGATACTCAGATTTATTTTTACTCTTTTTACTCTTTATCAAGTACTTAGGCTATAGATAAAAGACTTTAGGCTGTTCTGTGGTTGGTGGGCAGTACCTGTTCTCAGTCACATACTCTTTATGAAGCAAACCCCACTATGTAACACAGACAAGTAAATCGTTGACTTCTCTTTAGAGAAATGGTTGCATCACTTTTTTAGGAGAATTTCCCGTGAGTAAATTGACTGACATATCAGCTCAATGACTGTTTTATTGAGCTCTTTTCAAGAAATCCCTCCAGGAATTGTGGTCTGGCAACAAAAGCATTTGTGCAGTGTTTTCTGATGGCGTATCTATCCAGCCTGTACTCCACCTTTTTGCCAAAAGTCAGCTAAGACATGCTCCAAATCCTCTGTCCAAACCCTCTACGGAGTAAGGGTATGGCATGCGCTTTAATGGCCAACTAAATGTCAGTAACTGTACCACTTTATTAGTTGACCAAGCTAAATGGTCAGTTGAACATGACTCAATCAGAAGATTAGGCTGGAAAATTGCAGTGTGTGAGCCTGTGGTGGTGACATGAAGCGTCTGCAGGCATACATGAAATATGTGGACTTCAAACACAGATTTCAATTAAAAAACATGAACAGTCTGGATTTAGCCACACAGTCTTATTATTACAGTTTAAAATTTCACTCAGTTGTAGGACGGTGTTAAAAATGTAACTTGGAACACTTTTTATCCGACCTTTATCCAGTGACTAGGAAGCCATTTCATTTTTGCTAGGGAGTAACAATATAGTACATGTTCATATTAAGTGCTTGCATTATAAATAAAAGGTAATGTTAAAACATTTCATTGATACTTTTGGTATCATACAATGAATTTTAATAGCACTGGTAGCAACAAAGAATGGTTTGGATGCCTTCCTAGTTAGTACTAAGACCATTACTAGCTTTACTGCATCTCTTTTTTTTTTAACCTTTTAACATTGTTTCTCTTGCCAAGAGGGTTTAAATGAACAATGGAGAGTCTAGACTAAATGAGAATAAAGTAGTGTTTGTTGAAGACTGCCTTGAGACAATACAGGGTCACAAATGGCTTTAAATTGGTTCACAAATGGCTTCAGTAATATGAATCCTGTTTGGAGGCTATTGTTGCCATCTCACTAGACTGGGTTTTACACAATATCAAGTACTGGATAAAAAAGGCTGTCAGAAAAAAAAAGAGCTATAGTAAGTATATTTCCCACTTTTCAAAGAAAGAATAACAGGTCTTTTACATGCTCTCATATCATGTTTCCTGAATTTGGAGGTAGGCTGCTACTCTCAGCAGTCTGACTACCTGATATATTATGGTCTGGGGTGCCTGCTGTAACCAGGAGGTACTTGGTAGATAGGTTACCAAGGTAACCAGCAACCCTCCATGCTGAGCAGCTAGTGCAAGTATGTGCAAATGAGCAGCTCAGAGTGTAGCAACACAGCATTTTTATGGGCCTCTGAAACTTCATTGGCCAAATAAACAGCCTGGGAAAACTCTTGCTGCTAGAATGAGCATTGTTTCCTCATATGCAAGCAGGCTGTATGTTGGACACAGGAGGGAGGGTGAAAGAAAAGAACGACAGGAAAGGGGAGAGGGGCCTGTCCTAGTTTCACTTGAGCCATGTATATGCATTCTCTAAATATGTCACTATATTTAGAGTATGCAAAATATGGCAAACCTCTGACAAAGGCCAGTGATTCCCATACATGCTACGTCACAACAAGAAATACCCCACAAATACATCCACTGTATTTTTCCCATGCAATGTGAGCAGCAAGCTAAACAATCGGAATTTATAGAAATCACTGAGAGGTTTCTTGTAAACCACAGCTGATATCAGACCTGTGGGACTGACATCTAGTTGATGTCATAGGAGGCTTGGTTTTTGTTAGAAAATATTGCACTGACGAAAATGAATTAGGAGCCAACTACACTAGCCCTGAACAAAAGTTTTCATAAAACTCTTCATCATCTCAACATTAAGCTCCGTGATCCTGGAAAATATTCCAATAATTATGCAATTGTACACTTTGCTCAACATATCAAAATTTTAGGCATTTCTCACAATTTCCTGACTTTACACATGGATCAGTAAAACCAAATAAGTAGCGTTTTGTTGTGTCTTTCGCATACTTTACTCACACCAGGATTTCATCCAGTTTAACTCAAACAGACAGAAAAAAAAACATCTTCCCACATGCAGCCCATGGGAGAAAACTTCTTTGAAAAGCGTTTCACCATCACTAAAGTCTATTTGAGGCTCTGTGACATTAAACCATTTTGAAAGACTTCCTATTTTATCTTGGCCCGTGGGAAACCCCTTACCAAAAGTATCTGTGCTGGAATTGTTCAAACATGATCCCAGAACAGAAGAGGATGGGTTGGATGAAGTGCGTTAGCATAAGAATGGAGAAGAATGGAGTCATTACAATTACAGTACAAACCAATCAGCCATGAGATGACAGCATTCTGTCTCCAAATTTTACCATTTAATCCACACCTTCGATGCCATAACTTGACTGTGAAGTTGGAATTTCCATAACAGTTCATCTTTTTATCTTCTTAGAGCAACAGAAACCCCTCCCCATTTGTTGCTTCACTTGCCGTAGCAACATCATCACACAGTTGTGTCTATTTATGCCAGCCGTTAAGGCATCATAAGCTTGCTGCGGTATTCTCCTGAACGATATTTGTCACCACTCAGACAATACTGCCACATACGTGTTGATGTAGGAAGAAAATATCTCAACAGTGGAAGCAAAGACTTTGCCAAGGGTTTCCTCCTTACATAGTCTCAAGTTTACAAACTGTTGCAACCTCTCCCTCTGTATATAGAGGTAAAAACCAGCATGATCCTGCACCTGTGTCTTTAACCCAGCTGCAGTGGCAGGTTGCAAAAATCGAGAGGCCCACGACCGACCGAAGTACAGC
Source organism: Neolamprologus brichardi (assembly GCF_056152115.1). NCBI lineage: Eukaryota > Metazoa > Chordata > Actinopteri > Cichliformes > Cichlidae > Neolamprologus > Neolamprologus brichardi. The sequence continues at coordinate 29,211,271 of NC_142120.1, read as the reverse complement.
AAATATTATGCCACACAGCACATGATGTAACGTCAAACTCAGCAAGCGCCATGCTTGCATGACAACCATAAAAACACCATTAGAAGTTCCTCCTTCTGTAATCAGGGATTACAGTTATGGATTGGTGAATAGTGAGTTTCCCACATTCATCACCTGATTGCCAAGTCAAGTCTCAGCCTGCCATAAATCGCTCAGGGTGAAGACGCCTTTAGGGAAAACACTGAGAAAGATCACTAAACTTGAAACTGAGGACAATGAGCGTCTCGATGTTGTCCTTGTGAAACACTGCAAGTCCCGGTGTTTTGTGTTTAAGTCTGTAGCGATTTGGTATCGTGTCCAGCCGCACAGCAGATATCATCAGTCCAGCAGGTGAGCAAGTTTAGCCGGCACCTGACATGTTTAGTACACAACAAGCAAAGGACATCAGCTGGAGGGCATTTATCATTTATGAAGCCCCCTCTGCATGGTCTATCAGGCTCACCAAAGACTCCACAGCCTATTAAAACCTTGCTTGGATCTATTTTAATCGAATTTATCAAAGCATGCTGCTTCTATGTAAAGGCAATAATATAATTATATAAAATACTATATTACATGAAATAGTAGTAGTGGCTTCTGTGTAATCCATAGAGTGGTATACTGAAAAATAAAAACCATGTCATCACAGTGATGTAAACAGAATGTTGATAAAAAGGACCCTGCTCACTAACTTGCAACTGAGCTGTTTCCCTAACAGGTAGATGATCTGCTAATTATTTTGTTGATTTAATATTTAATAACAATAAGAAAGAAAGAAACCCAGCAACACCACACAAGCAAAAAGATTTAAAAAAATTAATAAATAAAAAAAATAAAAACCTGATTTACAAAGATTAAAAAAAAACATTATATGACTAAGTCAAGTTTTTACAGCACACAAAAAATGTATACTGTAAGTAAAAGAAAAGAAGCAGTACCCAACTTCGTGTATTTTACAGGAAATAAGAACTAATTAGAAGGTAAGTAAATTTAAGTAGTGAATGAGTCATTGTAAGTTGAGTAAGTAGTATTTTAGAGAAAAGGAGAAAATTATACAAGAAGCAAGTAGTTTTAAATACTGTGTAATCTCATGGTAACTAATAATATTTTCCCATCACACACTGTATTTTTGGGGTCCAGGCTGTATTATGAAGTGGCTTAACCTTGCCTAACTTCCAGGTATTTTGCAGGACATGGGACCCTCCCTTCCTGTACACCAAGTTATGTTTGGACAGTGATGGTGAAAGAAAAAAAAAGTTTAGACTGCATCTTCATAAAGTTGCACAGGCCTGCAAATGTTGATGTCATTTATTTTTTCTTATAAGTTGGTAAGGGAGAACAGTCCTCATTAAATTCATATTAGTAGACTGTAAGGACAGTTGAATCACAAAACATTTCATACTTGCAGTATAATCATTTCTTTGCTTCCTTTGAAAACTGGATTTGTCGCTCCCTTATTCTAGAACATTGAAATTCTGTTGAATGACAGGGGAATTATGCCCTTGGTTGGGGACAGTATTATAAAGTGTGACCTAAAATGCTTATATTTAATAAGTAAATTGAGTTGTGGAGTAAGTGCATATGAGAGCATGAGGGTGGGAATGGATGTTTGTATCTGTGTGTGCCTGTATGTCTGTGTCCATATGTCAGGTTGGGTATCAGACGCCACCTCTCTGTGGACATCTCAGGCCCTCGAAGGTTTGGAGGCCTATCTCCCCCCACCACTTCCCCTGCCGGGGGCGGACTCCCTCAGACATCGGTGCGTTAGTGGTTCTTTGTGTCCAGGGATGGGCGTCCAGGTACACACCGGCTCACTCCTTGGCAGCTGCTTATCGGGGCCTGGAGCCTGGGGCTCGGGGCTCGCTCGGGCCACTTCGGAGGTGGGGTGCCCCCGGCCTCTTGGCCTGGGGCTCGGTCACTCAGGCACAGCTGGCTGCCGGCGGAGCTCACGGGGACGTCACTGCAACCCCCCCTGGCTTCTGCTCCGTGGCTGCTGAATGACCCCTCATCTGGGACTCTCCTCAGCTCTTTCTGGGACAGTGGCTCAGCTGCCCCTCTGTTGGTCTTCCTTGGTCTCTTGTGTTCTGGGGGCCTCTGGATGTCTGGAGTTTGGATCTCCTCCATACCTGCTTCATGCCCTGGAGGACGGGGCTGTGGCCCCCCACACCCTCTAGCAGATCATTACATGAAGGAACCTTTTAAAAAACAAGCGCGTCCATGCTCACAGGTGTACACACGGGTGATCACACACACAAACTACACCCTTTTTGGCTGCTACCTCAAAGCACACTGTGCTGTCGATCTTACGTGCTGCACAATAATGTTTAATATTTAGTATTTACTGTCATATTCCCATAGATCATTGTGATGTTGTTTATTCTATTACTCTCGTTTTCTTCTGCTTGTTTTCTTTTTTCTTTCTCAACAGGTGATCCAGGTGATCGATATATGTTTTTTTGTTTGTTTGTTTTTTTCTGCTTATTCTGTTGGTTTTTGTTTTTTGCCCTTCTCCCCGTCCCTCTTCTCAACTGTTTTTCTTTCCCTCTTTCTTTCTCTCTTTTCTTTCCCCCAGTCAAGTCTGTCCCGTAAGTAAAGTAAGTAAATTGATTATTTGATCTAATTTTACACACAGCTATAAATAATGTAGCATACACTAATAAGCGGGCACAGTTATAGGATTTGCTCTTAAAAGGTAATACAATATTAATTAATTATGTTAATTATTAACAAGTAATGGGTTCCTTATTCCTTTTTTAAACTTTATTTATTAAAATTATTCACATTTTTTAATATACATATTTATTTATTTTTTAAAAAGGAATAGGCCATAACATGCTCAATACCATACTTCAACCAGGCAGGCTTTAAATACACTGGTGGAAACCCTGCATGTCATGGCCATAGACCCCCACCGAATCTCCATGTTAAAGATTCAACATGTTGCACTGTGTTTTGTTTTTTATTAAACAAAGTTACAAAATTCAGTAAAGAAAACAGCAGCTGTTGCACACTGTAAACTGTGTTTTGTCACATAAGACCACTTAAATTCTCCAAAAGGTGATGCTGTAAGGCTTGGCATTTTAATCCGAGTCTGTGGGGTTTAACTTGCTTTTAAAGTCAGCCTCAGGTGGCTTTGTGAAGAAACTGCAATTTTCAAATCTTCTATGCTGTCTTCATTTTTCAGCCCCTGTGGGTTCCACTTGGTTGTAAGTGCCAAATTCTAAGATGTTACATTGATAATTACAGCAAGCTTAATTCCTTTAAATTGATGGACTGTTCAAGATAAAGTCAAAATATTGCAAACAAAGACCTAATCAAACCAAATATACACATATATTAAAGAGATACATGGATATAATAGTATTTGAAGCTGTATTTTCTTAAAGACTAGTTGTGATAATTAATTAAAAGAGAATTAATATAAAATTTACCATTGTCTGTTTTCATGTTACACAAGCAGAGATTGACAGCAGCCAGACATTCAGCAGAGGTTTAGTGTAATGACTGGTTTGGAGTTCTAGGGAAAATTCACCAGAAAAATTCCCAACAGCTTCCAATTTTCCACATGTCCTAAAGCAGCATTTTTATCCACTGGCTAATAAAGTAACTGACTAATAAACAGTTGACAGACTGACTGACTCCTGGAAGACAGCGCAACACTGAACCCAGCTGCAGCTCTGACAAGTTGTGACTCTAAGCTCCAGGGTCTAAAACTGGTTCTGTCTGTGGTGAATCACTTTATACTTCCTGAAAATAAATCAGAATAAATGATGAAACATCAAAATGTATAAATAGTAAGATGTTATGTTTATGATTACTATGAGGAAACACAGCTAATGAGTTAAAGTCAAAAATCTAAAATGCATCTAAAAATAGGCCAAAAGTCACTCGCCAATTTCCAAAATGGAACCAGTACGGAAATTCCAGGAGACTTGTAACCACAATTAGTCCCCTGGCTAAAGAACAAACAGTAATAACAATCCCAAAGTTTAAAAAAGAACAACTTTAATAGCAAATAAAGGTACTGTTCACACCCACAATAAGTTCTGACACAGCTAGGTCATGTAGCACACATTGACCCATGTAGACAGATGGGACAAGGGTTCATCCTGGGTCACAGTGCTGGTATGAAAGGGGCACAGGTGTCCTGTGGTCTGAACTCAAGAGGAGCTTGACTGCTAAACAGCTGGGAGGATGGATGCAGCTGTGATCGAATCCAGAGGGAGGCAATAGGAGGATAAGAGGAAGGAAGAGAAGAAGGGACGAGTGGAACAGTGGAGATAAATTCTGTAAAAATGCCAAGAGGAAGGAGGCTCTGTGTTTGTGTGTATGTGTACTAGCCTGCAGGAATGAAATTAGGTGGGATGGTGATTCTGTAATTCATTTTCTTCTTTTTGTAGCCAACTGTTTCATTTCACCGTCTCCCTTTCCTTGTCTACGGCATCCCTGACATTGCTGGCACAATTCAAACGCACAGATTCTGATTAAATCTCACCATTACGTCGGGGATATGGTGTGCTAAAATCACTTGCCAGCGAGACTAGTTGATTACTAATTGAAACATTGTCTTTCTGAGCTCTTCAAAGCTCTGTACACCCGACAGGTGTTTTCAATGAGTCTGCTAAGACATATGCTGTGTTTTGGAATTTCAGGAAATCTGTCAGCAACGTAGACAGATGCATGTGAGAGACACATTAGTAAATTGAAGCCTGAGCATTTAGGTCACTATACTGATGGATGATGGATGCATGACTTGAAACTATCAACCAAGGTTAAAAACTTCTCAGGAAATTTTCTTCTGAGGTCACATAGTGAGCGAGCTAATGCCAATTTTCTCAAAGACTTAACACATCCAGAATTATTTTTGCAACCAAATTCATCACTCCCTGGTGGCCAACAGAACATATGCATGTTTAAGGTAAGTATTTTCAACCCTGCAAGCTGCATCAATTCTGTGTAGGTGTGCCTCAGAGGAGGCAGAGCAGGTTGTGTGTGTGTGTGTGTGTGTGTGTGTGTGTACGCTAGAAAGCAGAAAATGTTGCTTGTACGAATCAAAATTTAGTCCATTATTATCCTTTATGTCCAGCATGTGATGAGGTAACCAAATTTCATTAAAGACCTGGAATAAGGCCTTGATTACAACTTCCACTTCCATGAGTCTGAACAAAATTTCGGCATTGGACATTGAGCGTAAGGGTCTCTATGGCTGTTTCTTACCACCACACAACTCATTCACACTAGCTGTGTGTATGTCCCAGGTGGCAAACGCAAATACGTTTAATGGAAATGACTACCTGGTTGTTTCTCCAGCTCTCTGTGTTCACAGTGGAGACCTTTAAATATGGTCTAAAATGTCCAGTTTAAGTAAGAGCTCTCAAATCATGCACAAAACAACTCTTCTGAGCGCTTTGAGTGCTCAGAAGAGTAGAAAAGCGCTATATAAGAACCAGTCCATGTATATACGTGATGAGAGAAGTTGTAAAATTTCAGCAGGAAGTATTTTATCATTACAAGGGAGGTTTGTGATTTCTGGGACTATCACAGTTCATAATACCCATCATAGTCCTCCATGCTCAGTGGCTGACAATCACAAGTAATTTCTGCTTTCTCTACTAACCAAAAGAGAGCGAGCAAAGTGGCTACAATCATATTTCAGACCGTATAAGCTCTGATATAACTAATTTAATCCATAAACTAATGAATAACCTAAATCGCAGCACCAAAAAACAGACACAAGTAACAGCAACACTCTTAACAGCGCCCACTTCTGATTGACTGACATCTGAGCCATGCTGGCATCTCTTCATTAGAAAATTAGATGTTCCAGTCATTGAATCCAAATATTTCGATAGACACAAACGCGAGACTAAAATTTTCACCCGGACGTTTGAGAGAAAAACAAAGAAAAAGAAAAGGGGTAATTTCCACTGCCATTCAGAAAAATTGATTAATGTTTGGATCCGTTTATCTAAACTCATTATGCTCTGCTTTGACCCACTACATCCTATTCGTACTTGATGTACCCTGTCTCTAATGAGTTTCCTACTAGGATGATTAGAGTTCCATCTCACCCATTAAGTCTTTAAAATCTACTTGCTACGCAATCCATCCGCCTTCATCTATTCACCTCCTACCACCCAACACCTCCCTCTTCTCTCATCATTAACCTCCTCCCTCTGCAACGTTTCTTCTCTCACACTTCCTTCATTCCTGTCCACCTTCATCTTCGTCCCCGTCTTTAGTAAATGTGTGTTGGCACAGCTTCAGTTAATTAAGAAAGACATCCACCCTAACAAGCAGGTCGTCCACGAAGCAATGTGGGCGTCAAGCATCAGTCGCGTCACACATCCAGAGCTGAAAACATTGCGTCTCTCACTAGCACCTAAAAAAACACCCCCTCCACATTCATGCAATGTGTTGACAAGCTTGGCCAGGCCTGACTGTAACAGCTTGTCATGTCCAGGCCACTGCCCTTGGCTTCAACATGACATCATTCGCACCCGCTGTGACCTGCAACAAACCGGACCACTGCCCGGTTAAACAGTAGGAACCTTCTTAAAAGACCTTCCGCTATCAAAGTGGAAGACAAAGAGAAGACACTGCCCATAAAGGCCTGAGATTTGTTCTCCATTTACGCTACACAGACAGTCACACAGAGCTGTCAAAATATTTTACACATTCAGAAACTAAAGCTAAGAACTCCCCATAAAATTTGAATAATTACTCTGCATGCTGCAAACCAGATGTACTCTTAAGTTATCAGTTTTATATCATCATAAGAATAACAGACCCTGGGCTACAGTCAACGGAAACTGGAAGCAGACATTATCAGAAGTCTGTGGACATCAGACTAAAACCAGGCACAGCCTCAATGGGAGAAGGAGTGAGGAGAACTCTGGAAAATGATCAAGGGACTTGTTGTTTTTTAAAGATTCAGACTGAAATGGCCCAATAATACCCACTGCAACAAAGTCAGAAAACAATAGAGGACAATATGTAGCATACGTACACAATACAGCACATCCTCAGAGCTGCACATTGATAACACATCACAACTGCCAACTACACAAGTGCAAATCCTGACTAAAAATTGAGTGACATCAATTGTACAAAAGAAAATGGTGAAAAAAACTCCAAAGGTTCAGGAAAACATGCCTGGTAAGGGGGGGGGGGGGGGGGGGGGGGGGGGGGGGGGTAATACTCTGGAAAGAAGAGGAATAAAAGTCACTAGAAGAAAGACAAAAAACGTGTGTGCAACTGACACTTAGACAGGTGGAAAGGTAAACAGAGATAGTGAAGATAGGAGCAGCGATACTGAGGGTCGATACATGGGTTTAAACGTCCAAAGCAACAGTGCAAGAGTGGATAAGAAGAGAGCGCACACAGGGTGGAGCAGCTGGAGATGAGTGTCAAAGAGATTTGTTACAGAAGCATAGCAACAAGATTGAAAGGAAAGTTTTATAAGATGGTAGTGAGTCCTGCTGGTTTGGTTTGGAGACGGCACTGACAAAAAGACAGGAGGCCAAGCTAGAGATGTTAAGATTTTCACTAGTCGTGACCAGAGTGGACAAGATTAGAAATTAGCACATCAGAGGGACAGCTCAGGCTGATTGATTTGGAGACAAATTCATAGAAAAAAGGTTGGACCTGTTCTGGGGAGGGATAGTGGATATATTGGAGCTGCCAGGCAGGAGGAAAGGGGGGAAGACCACAGAGAAGATTTATGTAGTGAAGGAAAATGCAGAGGGTTGGTGTGACAGAGGAGGGACAGGTTGAGATTATGTGCTATGGTGATTCCTAAAGCAAGCAGCTGAAAGAAGAAAAAGATGACGATGATGAAACAAAAAAAATGAACAAATAAAAGCTGCAAATGTGAGGTGTTTGGTGGCAAATCGATAGCTGAATGGCTGCAAAAGGCAACAAACAGGAACAGCTTCCAGCTGTCAGCACCGAGTCTCAGGTTTAATTCCAGACTGGGTAAAATGTATAGCCCTGTTCAATTTCCCAATGATTTTTGTCTTTCTCTAATAATGGCACAATGCCATATAGTAAGTATACTTTTTACTACTACTGTATACAACATTATTCAAAAGTATCTAATCTTTTGCATAAAAGACACAAAAAGACCTGAAAGCAGCAAGAATAGTGCCATAAAGATAGATGACGCTAGACTCTGATATACTGCAGGCCAGTCTATAAATATCACCAACACGAGCAATGATAACAAACACCCTAGTATGAGTCTGAAGGCCACCTGATGCCAAAAACGCAAACAATCCTCTTGCTAAATGCATCATTTAGACGTAACCCCACTACCCTGCACAGCACCTCCTGTGTGACATGTGAAGAATCAAAATAGGGTGTCTTTTCTGAAAATGTGCACGACAGATGAAGGAAAGAGCACCAAAGTCCTGTGAGCCTTTGTGCATGAAGCTAAAGCCAGGTTGCTGTTCTGAATCTGAACCTCAACAATCAGTCTCCTTTCCATCTGACAGCCTTTTAAGTGAAATTATGTCCAGCCTGTCCTTTCTCCAACTACCCCACACCTTCCCATTCTCGATCCCCTTATCCTAGTCTTTCGGTTTGGCCGGTCAGCAGAGACGACCGCCCGTCAGCCTCTTGTCCTTCAGTCAGACTTGGCTGCTCCACTGTGCTGGCCTCCAGCTCACCTCGTCCGGAGAGACCAAAGCACAGCATGGCAGCATCCTGGCACTAACGCACACACTCATACAACACACAGAAGAGCTTTAATTCAGACAAACGCTTCCTACTTCACGAGTGTGTGTCGGACGGCAGGAAGCCAGCGAGGTAATAGGATGTTCCTTGCTCGCTTTGTAGCGTCTCAAAGAGCTGGGCTAAAGCCAAAGAGTGGAGTAAAAGCACAAAGCTGCACTGAAAACGACGCTGGCTTCACTTCTTCCCGTTTCATTTAGGGACGACACCTAAGAAGGTAATACAGGGTGAAATACAAACAAACAAAACTGCGATTGGGGTGACTTAGTGTTAAATTCTGCCACCCAAATGTGAGAATTTCATTTTTTTTAATCTGATTGAGTTTTGAACTGCTCACATTAGAATATAGCAAAATGTAGCCAGTAACTTAATAGGTGAAGCAGCCACTTACCCAACTGTACATAGAATAACAGTTTTTTAAGCCAACTGTAATCTTTTAGTTGGACACAGTTTTATTGTTATTATTATTCTTAGACTTTTATTTGAAATCAGAGACTTCAATTTTAGAATAAAACAAAAACAGAAAATAAAAGCACACTTCCTGACATTAGAGGGGCAGTCATCTGTAAAGCACAACAGCCAATCAACAGTTTTATGTGGTGTCTTGTGGAGGATAAGCCCTAATCTGACATCAGACAGCCAACACATTAATCCCATCAGCGGACTCGGGGATTATGACGGTGTGTGTCAGCCAGCGTCTACAGTCAGCATATCGGAAGCGCTTCACTGATGGTATACAGACTGGAGCATGTGACAGTGTATCTCATCATTCATAATTTTCTGTTACTCATATACAGTACACTGCTTGGGCTGTGGTAAACACAAGACACAGAGCATTTCATGTAAAACCCCCACACAGACTTACTGCTTTCCTTTGTTATATCAATGCACTTCTGCAGCTCACAAACTCATCACATCCATAACATTAGCACAGCGGATCACCATTCATTCACATCTCTTTGTGATTTTGATCCACAGAAGAAAAACTGAATGGGAAACTCTCAAAGCAGACTCGAGGCCAACAAACCCCTGACAAATCATATGTGAGTCCATGTGTGCTTTATTTCCCAAGTCTTTTCCCCCCCTTTTTTTCTTTTGCATCTCAGACAACCAAACAGATCTCTCTTTGTGGGTAGCAGATGATCGGGTTACATGTGAGGGCTGAGCAAGCAAAAAGAAAAAGAAAAGGAAAAAAAATATGAATTTATTTTAAAATGCAGATAATAATCACTGAGGTCAGCCGGAGGAGTATCATCTTGGGGAGATGAAGTGCTCCCTCCTCCTCCTCCTGCACACGCACACACATATACAGAGAGAGAGGGGGGAGTGCTTCTGGTAGCCTTTCTGGTTACACAGCTCGTAATGGCCAACACCCAAAAAAAATACAGGATGGAGTCCCACCGCAAGATTAATTTAAGCTAAAATCTGCATACACCGCAACTAAGAAACACTATTTTGAGACAGGGATGGTTAAAAAAAAATCATCTTCTAATATCAGCTGCAGCTCGTGTTTGACACACTTGTAACATTTAAATGTTACTCACATTTTAGCCCTAATTTCACTATAAAGGCAGGACACACACGGCGTGAGCTGTGTGTGTGTCTATAATAACCATGTGTTCCTTCCAGTAACATGGAAGTTGGGACAAAAGGCTGGAGAACTGGCAACGAAGGGAAGCGTTATGCCAATTAGTAAGTGAATCAAACGGCTGTGAAGTTGCGATTCGTTTAAAAGGAGACCGAGCAGGACAGTGGTCTCTCTCCCCTCCACCCTCCAGCCGGGAGTCCCTGCCAGAAACTGGGTGTAACACATGTAAGAAAACCGTCAACATCCAACTTAGTAAGTTGCCAGACAAATAAACATTTTTTTTTTTCAAATCAATTTACCACCACAGATATTATTAAAGCTGGCAAATAGCCGGGTGGTGGAGGCAGCGTGACCCGCGCCCCGGCTCGCTGTCGTGGCCGTGTGTCTGCAGCAGTGCCTGCCTATTGTTTCCTCCGCTGTCACAGCCGTTAAGGTGCGCCTCGGATTAGCTTTAGCTTTAGCCTCGCCGGCTACAGCACCGCAGCCGACCAGGCTAGCACCAGCGCCTAGCCGCTCTCCGCGACACAAAGCTAAAAAGGTAACACGGCACCTTTCTTCCGCTCTATTGCCCCAAAGTCGCGGCGGTGTCCGGGCCGAAACACAAAGAAAACAAGCCCAGCACTTTCTCACAAGCACACTTAAAAAGAGTTGAAACGTACCCAGAGCTCCGTTCCCCAACTCATTGCGAAATCCTCTTTCTGAGTTCTCCAGTACTGGAAGCAGTTTTTCCCCCGCTCAGACTCTCCAAACGGCCGCCGGGATTCGGTCCTTCTGACTGTCTGCCGACTGAACAAACACTCCACCTCCTTCACCTCCTCCTCCTGAATCAGCAGGGACGCCCTTCCAGGGGCCCTGGACCACAGACAATCTACAAAGAGAAAAACGGATTTATGTTCATTGAACATTTTTAATCAGGTCTTTCATATTAAGTGTATTTACCTGAAGCCAACAATAAAGAAAGAACAGAGTAAAGCAAAAATACGAATTAAAAAAAGACAAATTTTCAGCAGCTCAGTTTAATTCAAACACTGATTAAATGTATGAACTGGATACAAACTCGAGTATAGAAATGGAATGAATTATTTAGTCGGCATAATACGAAATGCTGCAGGAAAAAATTACAAAAACAGATTTTATGGTATGACAATGTAATACATTTTAATTTCAGTCATTTTCATATTTCACGAAGCTCTCTTTTGGCGCATTTGTTGACTGTTTATTTAAAATTAATTAAAATAAAAAGTTATTTACATTGTCCCATTTTACAGGCCATTAAACCACACAATAATGAAAATATTAGTATTAACAGCGTCGTAAAGTTTGCAAAGTTTAGGTAAATATTTTAATTTCGTTTGTCTTTGGTGTATTTTAATTATTATTTTTTATTTTTTTATTTGTCCTTATCTCTTACCATATTTCCATCATTACACATAATTCATATAAAGCCGGTTGTTATTGGTGTTAATAATAAATTCATTTATAATTGATTATAGTTCCTTTTATTTCAAAAAGTCATGTTTAAAGCTACGTGTTTGGATAGCTTTATTTTTCTATTGTTTTGCTATTTTGACATCAGCGCGTATATTAAAAGTTCATACGAGGCAAAATATTTATTTGAAAAGTGTTGAAAAGTATCAGAAAAGTATTTCTGATGACCTAGAGCATTAAAAACGCTTTAAATATAATCCGTTTACAGTTTCTTTAATAATGATTTAGTGGTTCCCTCTAGCGGCCAATATGAATTATTACAGACCTTGATTTATATCTATAATTAATAAATAAATATTGTAAATTTTTGCAAGTTGAACCTGGAAATAATCCAAAAGGTCGAAGAATTTAAATACTAAGTTTAAAATGAAAAATAAATGTTTTTTCATTCCTCTCTACATAGTTGCAAGTTCTGCTGCATCAGACTGGCTCTTCACAGGTTTGTTGCCATAAATCAGCTCGATTTATCATATTTATTTGCTGTTAAATTTGATAGTAACTCACGTTTCCAGCGAAAAACTTTATTACATAGGCATTAAGTTTAAACTGCTGGCTTGTATCTTTCTGTAGAAGATTAATACCACAGCAGGACAAACTGCACCACAGAGCTTGGCAAGAACTAAAGGCCAGTGAAAACTAAAAATTACTGACCTCAGCATGAGGCCTCCTTATTGCTTACACAGATACAGTGGATAAAAAAAAAAGTGTACACAACCCTGTTTAAATGCATAATTTTTGCGATGTTAAAAAATGTGATCACAATGATTCAAAAGTTTTCCCACTTTAATGTGACCTGTAATAATTCAACTGATGAACAAATGTGTTAGGAGAAAATAATAATTTTAATAACAAAAAATGTTTTTTTAAGGTGTATTTTTGTCAGAAAACACTTCTGTCCTGCAACCCTATCACATAATTTCGACATATGGAAAATACATGACATTGTTGCCACGTGTAATACACAGCTAGTGCATGGCGAGTCCCCTGGCAGCCTCACTGACCAGTATTCATCTTGGCTTTAGAGTTAGTTTTGGGGGGCATCCAGGTTTTTCGTCCCATGTTTTCTCCACTGGGTTCCACAGTATATCCAATGCTGTGGAAATTTTTTGTACCCTTCTCCTGCCTGATACCTTTAAACAATGATATCATTTGATGCTTTTTAAATCCCTGCTTGCCCTGCAGGGGGTCTTTGTTTATCCTTCAAGCTCCCAGTTTGGGGGTCCCTCCTGAGTGCTCCATTTACCACGGGGATCACTATCGCCTTCACCCTCCGCATCTTCTAGCTCTTCTCTAAGTCCTGTGTGTTTCTCAAGCTTCTTGTGTAAGTTCTTTCCAGGTACACAGGTCCATAGGAGTGAAATTCAGTATAAATGGTTGTCTGTTTCTATGCTAGCCCTATAACAGCCTGGGGACTTGTCCCAGTTGTACTCTGCTTCTCAGCTTTGGAAGCTGAGATAGGCTCCACTGCGTCCCTGTTTCTTCGCTCAAATACTGCAGTAATTTAAGACCAGCAAAAGCAACAAATGTGAAATGTTTTATTGGCACTGCACAATACATGAAACATTGCAAAGGCAAGAGGCAAAACAAATTGCCCATGTCTAGTCATAAACCTATTTCAGTAGCATAAAGGCACAAATTACACTTATAGTAAAAGTAGTAATTATGGGAGCTGCTGTGTGAGTTTTTAATAACACCGCATGATATTTTTTACACCTGCAAAATAATAAGGAACTAAAGCTTTGAAATGAACGGAAGAGAGTAGTGTAGGTAAATTTTATTTGCCTCCAGTGGAAGTAGGAGTAGGAGTGGAAGAAGCAGCATTACCGTCTAATCCAAACTCCGTAGCAGTTGGTGGCGGAATTGCGCCACCCTACAGTATACCGCGAGGAAGAAGAAGAAGAAGAAAAAGAAGAAGAAGAAGCAGCATCTGGAGGGGGATTGAGTTTTTGTTCTGTTCTGATTGGCAATGCACTTACGAACAATTAAATAATCTGGAATTTATTTGTATGACAGATATGCACCGCTACACTGCAAGGTAAGAGGTGTTTATATGTCCCCTAACTCATTGTAGCGACTTCCACAGTCGCTAGAGTCCGGGGATGGAGCCCGCCTATTTGCCTGACGCGCTGTCAAGTTTACGCAATAATGCGAAAGGTGGAATTGTTTCCTTGTTTATTAAAGTGTTTACAGAGTAATGTCATCTCGCGATTTGGACTCTTACAATGTCACAGGCTGTAATATAATAAGACAAAACATGTTGTGCAGCGGTCAACAAAAACTACGGCTACCCAGCCCTCCTCTCTGTCAAAATCAAAACCAGTGAATGACAGACTGACAACGCTCTCTTAATGTCACCGCTAGCACCCACGTGACTCCCATTACACCTCACCATAACAACCAAAACAAATGAAAACCCAGTGATCATCAAAAAATTCAATACATTCAATTATGGCTCCTACACACCAGCCCCTAATTATTAGGATCCCTTCTAATAATTACCCATAATTAACCAAGTAGGAGACATAAAACATGCAGAGAAAAGTCAATCATTTACTGTATTTCAATATTACCCACAGGAATCCTATAGGTAATCAAAGTCTTTCTTTAAAGAAAAATGAGAGACATTTTATGTCCAAATACAATCAAAGTCTGATAATTGGACCCAGAAGTCTTTAACTGTGATCTGCCTCCAGCAGTAGACACAGTTTGGTAATAGGTCGATCCAGGCAACTAGTCTGAGTCTTAATCCGAACTTGACGAACGAATCCTCTTCGGTCCGGAAAAGTCTTTATCACACGTCCCATTGGCCAAGAGTTTCGAGGTGCCGAACTGTCCATGATGAGAACCAGATCTCCCACGATGAGATTCCTCTTTACTCCAATCCATCGCTGACGTTCCTGTTGCTGTAGTAGGTATTCCTTCACCCATCTTTTCCAAAACAAGTCAGACATGTATTGGACTTGTTTCCATCTTCTGTGTGTGTACATATCAGTGGAATGGAATAATCCTGGTGGTAATATTGGTGAGGTCTTTAACAGAAGAAGATGATTAGGGGTCAAAGCTTCCAGGTCGTTAGGATCCATTGAGGCTTTGGTAATTGGGCGGCTGTTAATGATGGCTTCAACCTCACAAAGTACTGTATGAAGACCTTCTTCATCCAGGTTTTGTACTTTCATTATGGAATTAAGTACTTTGCGAACCAGTCTTATCAGTCGCTCCCAGGTTCCTCCGTGATGTGAACCTCCAGGTGGATTAAAGGTCCATTTAATTCCCTTTTGCAGAAAGACGTCATTGATTTTCGCCTGGTTCCAATGTTCAATGGCAGTTCTAAGTTCACGTTCAGCACCTACAAAATTGGTTCCGTTGTCAGAACGCAGTTCTCGAACCTGACCTCTTCTTGCATTGAAACGTCTGAATGCATTAATGAAAGAGTCAGTATCCAGTGATGGAGCAACCTCAATGTGAACAGCACGGATAGCAAGGCAGGTGAATATAACACCGTATCTCTTCACCACGCTCCTCCTACTTTTCACACTGAAGGGTCCGAAGTAATCCACTCCCACCCGCGTGAATGGAGGTTCATCTGGAATGATTCTTTCATTGGGCAAATCCGCCATCTGTTGATTCACTGGTGGAGCATTAAGACGTCGACAGATGACACATTTAGATAACACTTTTCTTATTGCTGTACTAGCTCCAATCAACCAGTACTTTTCTCTTAGCTTAGACAGCATGTGGTTACGACCACCATGTCCAACTTCCTGATGTATGTGTCTAAGCAAGAGCTCGGAGATGTGTTGATCCTTTGCTAGTATTATGGGATGTTTCACCTCAACCGGCATCAATGATCTACTGAGTCTCCCACCCACTCTGAGAATTCCATCTTGCAGCTGTGGGCAGAGTCTTCTTAGAGGACTTGATTTTATAATGGGTTGTCCCTTCTCCAGACTCACAAGCTCCAAGGAAAATCTCATCCTCTGACTGTGGTAAGCTTGAACACAATTCTCTCCTTTTCTTCACAAAGGACAGAAGCAAGTCCTTAAATTTTAACAGCCATGCCACTGACTTCTTAAGACGTGTCCAGGTGGAAAAATGTTTAAACAAGCGAGTAACAGAATTTTCTCCAGCTTGCTCAACACTCACTGTGGCAACTGTTTTTACCTCAGGATCATCAGATGCAAGTAGACTGATGTCATCTGGGTAGACAGGCCATTCACTCCTAGATTGTAGAAGATACTGAGGCCCGGACAACCATTTTGTATGCTTCATAAAAACGTCGACTTTCACTCCTCTTGAGGCCGTATCTGCTGGATTACTGGTAGTGTCCACATATCTCCATTGTGAGGAAGATGAAACTGTTAAGATTTGTGAAACTCTGTTGGCCACAAAAACCTTGAATCTTGAAGTCTCACTCCTGATGTATTTAAGAACAGAAGCACTATCTGTCCAAAACACAGAATCCAGAAGTTCCATCTGCAGCTCTTTCCTCCAGAGTACATCCAATCGACTGGCCATGGTTGCTGCAATGAGCTCCATTCTCGGGATGGTAAAGGATTTAAGAGGAGCAACACGAGCCTTTCCCATAACAAACGCACAGTGTCGTTCTGAACAGATGTTTTCAATCAGCAGATAGGTCACTGTTCCATACCCATCCTCACTGGCATCACAGAAATGGTGCAACTGAGCACTCGTGATTTCTCCAAATCCATCAGGTTTCAGACATCGACTCACTTCAAACTTGCTCAATAGCTGAAGCTGCTGGAGCCATGTTAACCATCTTTTGGAAAACAGCTCTGGTACATTATCGTCCCAGCCGATTCCTTCCTGGCATAGATCTCTTAGGATTTTCTTAGCAGTTAAGACCACAGGACTTAGCATTCCAAGAGGATCATAGATAGAACTGACAATTGAAAGGATTCCTCTTCTGGTGAGCGGTCTGTCCTTGAGCACAATCTTGAACTTAAAGGAGTCTGATTTTATGCACCACTCCACACCCAAAACTCGCTCGATCATTGAGGAATCCAATTCCATGTTCAACTCTTTCATGCCTGTTGCTCTGTGACTTTCAGGAATGGATTCCAGCACTCCAGTCTTGTTGGTGATCCACTTTTTGAGCAGAAACCCTCCTTTGGCACACAAAGAAACCAACTCTTGGTACATTAACACTGCTTCCTCATCAGTTCCAACGGACACCAGACAATCATCCACATAAAAACAGTGCAACAACGTCTTCACAGCTTCCTCACTGTAGAGATGTCCAAAGTCAGCTGCACACTTTCTGAGTGCAAAGTTGGCGCAACTTGGTGATGAAGTTGCTCCGAAGAGATGTACATTCATCCTGTATTCAGATGTTGGTTGTTCCAGATCACCTTTAGGCCACCAGAGAAATCTCAATAGATCTCTATCCTCAGCTGGAACCATGACTTGGTGGAACATGGATTCAATATCTCCCATAATTACAACTGGCTCCTTCCTGAATCTTGTGACCACTCCTATTAAAGAGCTTGTAAGATCAGGTCCTTGTAAGAGTTGGGAGTTTAAAGATGTTCCATGATAACTCACTCCACAGTCAAACACAACTCTGAGTTTCTTCTTGGTCGGATGGTAAACACCATGGTGTGGTATATACCACAGCTTGCCATTATTGCGATCGATCTCCTCTTCTGGGACCTTTTCAGCATAACCTTTAGCCAGGAGCTCATTCATGAAGACTTTGTACTCAGTATGAAACACAGCGTCTCTCTCAAATCTCTTTTTTAGAAAGCGCAGACGTTGTTGAACAACTTTCTTATTGTTTGGCATACTGATACTGGCATTCCGAAAAGGTAATGCTATCTGGATATGACCACCCACATATTTGGCAGAGTTAGTCACTATTTCCAGAAATCTCTGATCCTCTCTTGACAATCCAACCTGCTCATCAACTTTACTCTCAGGAAAGTCGTTCTTGAACTGTTGCTGCCAAAGCTCCTCCAGGGTCACAACGGAAACTCTGTTGACTGTAACTTGTGGATGCTTCTGATCACCTGTAGCTTCACAGTTTCCTGAAAGTGGCCCATTGATGGTCCAGCCAAGCCTTGTCCTTACGGCATACGGTCCTCCATCAACACTACACACCACTTCCAGAGGTTCCAAGGCTTTAGGAATGTTGGTTCCAATCAGAAGCTCGATTCCTGCATTTATTTGAGGCAAGTTTATGTGTTTTAAATGTGCCCATCCTTCAATATCTCCTGGTGTTGTAATATTTCCTTTATGTACAGGCATGGACTCCTGTGTGTATACTTTTGGCAGCTCCAGAAATTCGTCACCACAAAAAGCGGCAACCTCCAGTCCTGATAAAGTGTTGCTGCTCACAATTCTTTCTTGGCCCATGGTTCTGAGGAGGATGTTTCCTTTCCTTCCCTCAAGGTGTAGTCTGCGCATCAGACTCTCAGTGCAGAAAACTGCTGTGCTCCCTTGGTCCAAAAAAGCATATGTTGTAATAATGTTGCTTCCTTTCTTTGACTTTACTTGGACAGGCACAATGGGCAGTTTACAGTCCTGGTCTCCAGCCCCTGTAAGACCACTCGACACCAATGTGCTCACATGCGGCTGTGTGTTCCTGTCGGTCCTTTCAGAAGGTGATCTTTCTTTGTGCAGGATGGTGGGATGTTTCCGGCTGCATTTGGAACAGGAAATCCTCTTACGGCAATCTTTACTGATGTGTCCTATACACAAGCAGCCAAAACAGATGCCATTTTCCTTTAAGAAGGTTATCTTCTTCTCATGAGCCATTTTTCCCAACTGTGCACATACGTCCAACATGTGTCTTCCTCCACAACAAATACAGACGTTCCTTCCAACCTGATTATTTTTTTATTTCCGTTTCCGCAGGCTTAGGTGTACTCTCCACAGCTTGCATAGTGGTGGCAAAGCTTGTTCCTTTATTTCCAGGTCTGCCTTGATACTTGGGTTTACTCATTCCTTTAGTTGGTAAAGAAAGCGGAGAATCTTGAATATTACCGAATACAGGATCAGTTAATATTCTTATTTGCTTCTCCAAAAAGTCTGCAATATCCATAAATTTGGCTCTTCTTTTATGCCTTTCTTGCAGGTCACAAACATGGCTTCTCCATCTGTCCCTAAATTTATATGGCAATTTTTTAATAATGTTCACCATATTAGAAGGCATATCCAAATCACTCAGATGCTGCACCTCCTCCATTGCATTACAGCATCCCCTGAGGAACAAACTATAGTTCTGAAGAGCTTTTACTTCCTCTGTTTTAATCGATGGCCATGAAAGTGCCTTGTCCAGATATGCAGCTGCGACCTTCTGTTCATCGCCATAGTGCTCTTTTAACAGTGATTTTGCCTTGCGATAACCACGATCTGAGTTCATTTGTTGACAGCTTCTCACCAATTCCTTTGCATGGCCTCTTGTGTACTGTTCCAAAAAATATAAACGATCACTGTTATTTTTCGTATTGCACTCAACTGCATTCTCGAATGCTTTAATAAATGAATAATACTGAAGTGGATCTCCATCAAAATGAGGTATTTCTCTCTTTGGTAAAGAAAAGAGGCTTTGTTGTTGGATTAAGAGTGTTGTTATTTCATTTTGTTTAGTCATTATTCCAATAACATCATTTTGTGGTTCCAGTTCCACCATACCATTTGTATGACAGTCATTTTGTCCATTTGCATCAGATGGGTTTGAAGGAATAACTGAATATTGTCGAGGATGCTTATTTTGAGAAGATTCAGTCAACACTGCTTGTTGCATGACACATTCCTGGGTTTTTTCTTTTCTCCTAGTTTGAGTTTCAGCATTAGTCAATGAATTTTGTTTTGCAGAAATGTGAGGTATAAATTCCAATGCATCAACATTAAGGGTTTGTTTAGATCTTTCATTGGAAATGTATGAATTCATTCCATCTGAAACTTTTGAAGATCCTTTTTTGCTTGCTATACTTTGAGCTTTAAGGACATTTATTGTTGCCATTTTTTCAGCAATTTCAGTGTCCAACTTTAGCCTTTCCTTTCTTTTACGAAGACGTTCCTCCTCTTCTTCCAGTACATGTTTTTCATCCAATAACTTCTGCTTTATCATTAAAGCTGCCAACTCTGCCTCAGCTTTCATACGAACAGATGAAGTTGATGATCTTGATGAAGAAGTTTTGTGGCTTTCAACATTAGAAACACTATCACTTGGCTTGATATCATCCTCCACTTCTATCTCAGTATTTGATGCAACATTGTTTTCCAATAAATTGATTTGCTTTGGACAAACAGCAGGGTTTTGTTCTCTTTGATTTATCCAGTTTTGAATTTCATTTAAAAACACATTGGTGTATTTCATGATACTTGAAAACCATTCCTCTTGTTTTAATACTTCTTCCTCTGGCACCAAAGGCAACACCTCAACATGTGAGCTTGAAGCCTTTTCACACAGTGCCTTTAGATCCACCACATACTGTTTAATTTGAGAAAGATTTTCATTGTGTTGCATTAGCTCTTTCATTTTTTGTATTAGTCCTTTCATTTTATTGACATATATTTTGCATTCATTTTGTAACTTTTCGATTTTATTCAACAATGCCTTTCCAGTCATTTTTCTTTCTCTCTTTCCCCCCAAATCATGAGAGGAACAATCATCACCACCTGTTTGACTCATGACTTTCCCCGTTTGTTTGTTCGATTTTTTTTTTTTTTAAATTATTTTAATCCTCAGTGATCATCCATTAAAACATATCCACTGGAAGCCACAATAGAGTTTGACCATAAAATCCTTTCAACGTAACGGCACTTTAATTGTCCATTTGAACGTCATCCAAGCAGCATAATTAATAAGACGCAGTGCAGACATCAATCCAAGAGCACAGCCAAAAACGTTGCACATTTAACCAACATTCATTCCATTCAGTGTCTCTTCTTGAAACATCTCAGCGCTAATGCAATGTGGCTTCCTTTTCCAAAACCAGACATGCACAGGTATTCTTACCTGCGCTCCTCAGAATTGCGTCAGGTGTGTCCGTGCTGCTGGCTCACTCATTCAGATGCGCTGCACTTACTTGGCGTCTTTCAGGTTCCTTGATCTGATTTCTTTGATCCTGCTTGCGGCTTGCTTCTCCAGAATGCCGTTTTTTGTTGACTAAAGATGTAGCGACTTCCACAGTCGCTAGAGGCCGGGGATGGAGCCCGCCTATTTGCCTGACGCGCTGTCAAGTTTACGCAATAATGCGAAAGGTGGAATTGTTTCCTTGTTTATTAAAGTGTTTACAGAGTAATGTCATCTCGCGATTTGGACTCTTACAATGTCACAGGCTGTAATATAATAAGACAAAACATGTTGTGCAGCGGTCAACAAAAACTACGGCTACCCAGCCCTCCTCTCTGTCAAAATCAAAACCAGTGAATGACAGACTGACAACGCCCTCTTAATGTCACCGCTAGCACCCACGTGACTCCCATTACACCTCACCATAACAACCAAAACAAATGAAAACCCAGTGATCATCAAAAAATTCAATACATTCAATTATGGCTCCTACACTCATTTATTCATTTATCAGCAGACTGACCTTTGGCACACTTTGCAACTGCTGAGCTCTGGTGGTGCGTTAATTTCTGATAAAAAACAAAACGAAAACACAACTGTTGGCACATAGAGGTTAACGCTTCAGCAACACTTTGCTGTTTAATCAAATTTGTTCAAGCTCGTAAATATTACAGACTTATTTTATTTCTTTTTTGCATTGGGGGGCAAAAGTTCCAAAGCAGCCAATCATCGTTCCTGGCGAAAACCTGGCTGACGTCAGGTTTCAGTGTAAATTAGGGGGCTCAAACTTCCGGCCCGGTGGCCGCTTGCGGTCTGTGTCACCCCTACTCGAGAGCCAGTGTCCTGCAGGTTTTAGATGTGTCCTTGATCCATCACAGCTGATTTAAATGGCTAAATTACCTCCTAAAGATTTCTTGAGGTTTTCCAGGGGCCTGGTAATGATCTAATCATTTGATTCAGGCCTGTTGACCCAGGGTAATATCTAAAACCTGCAGGACTTCAACCCTTGAGGCCTGGAGTTGGCTACCCCTGCACTACTGCATACAAAATCCTGGAATTAAAATAGTAATTTGAACTCTTCAGTGTACTGTTGGACAATAATTTGCTCTCCAGATTTTCATAATCTTTATTTGCAGTCCTCTCTTTTTGTTGTCATGTTGCAAAGAAGTCTTTAAATATTTTTCCCTGATTCTTGTTTAGCAGGTTTGTTGAGCGGTACTGGCAGCGTTCAGTCTGCGGTGTGAGCTCTGTTGCAGGGAAGAGGAGAGCCCTGCCGAGTGCCTTCCCTGTGCTGGACCTGCCCCTTCTGCCCATCCACAAACACATTTATGAAGCAAACCTCAGAAATAGCAACGCCTGGTGTAAGAAGTAGGTTTTGCTCACACATTTGCTCTCACATATCCTAGTGTATTAGTATGTGCCTTGTTGCAATTTGGTGTTTCTAATCAACTATTTTAGATTTATTAAGTGGATTTTTGTTTATTTATTTTTTAATCTCAAAATAAATTCCCTGCTTGTTTGTGTGTGATAGTGTGTTGCCAGATCTGCACGTGTTGTCAAAATGTTGTTCATTCATTATCCCTGGTTATCTCCATTTATTAGGTACACAGAGTTTAGTGAGAAGGTGATGGAAGGGGGAGGAGAGAAGGCCATAGCCAGACACACTCAGAGAAACAGGAAGTTGCTGATCAGAGACAGGCTTCGCCTCCTATTGGATGACGAGGACTTTCTGGAGCTGTCACCATTTGCTGGTTTGGGTCTTCCGTACGGGGACATACCTTCAGCCGGCAGTATAACTGGTGAGAAACGACTACAGATTAGTGTGACCGCAGCTAAATACCCTCATTTAATTTCTTTATTTCAGATCGTCTTCTGTTTACTCCACATCTTCTGGGATCCGAGTGTGACACTTTATGCATTTTTTTTATTCGTCTGTACAAACATCATTCAGGCATCGGCAGGATCAATGGCCTGTGGTGTGTGTTTGCTGCCAGCGACGCTACGGTGAAAGGAGGCACATCGTATCCTATCACGGTAAAGAAGAATCTCCGAGCGCAGGAAATAGCAATCAAAAATCGCTTGCCTTGTGTGTACCTGGTCGACTCCGCTGGAGCGTTCCTGCCACTGCAGGTTAGCACACGCACACATAAGCACATCTCCGATTTAATACGCGTAAGGGTTCTACCTTTAGAGTAAGTGAATGCTAGTGAAATTTATACTGACTGCTGTTTCCGCTTCTTATTCCTCGTCTGTGTATAAATGTCCAGTCAGAGATTTTTCCTGATAAGAATCACGGAGGAAGGACGTTTTACAATGAAGCCATCATGTCTGCCATGAAGATCCCCCAGGTAAGGATGAGTTAGAAGGCTTTGGTCTTTACATAGATTATCATTCCTGTTTATAAGCTACACTTTAAAATGTTTCATATGCACACACTTGTTTTCTAAAACATTCTCATGATTTGTGAACTGTTGTGTCCCTCCAGGGAAACCATAATCTGAAGAAAGTGATTCTATTTAAAATTTTGGCATAATTAATCTCCACAGGAGAATTTTTCAGTCTAAAAATGAAGAGAGAACAAGTTACCATTGTTAAGTTCTCATTGTTTTTCTTTGTTTTTGCTTTTGGTTTTTTCACTATTTCAAATTGCAGTTCTGATATGAAAATTGATCATCCTAAAGGTAGCTGTTGTGTGCGGGTCATGCACGGCGGGTGGAGCTTACATGCCCACTATGGCGGAGGAAGCTGTAATGGTGCACAGAATAGGAACCATATTCCTGGGCGGACCGCCACTTGTGAAAGCGGCTACTGGAGAGGAGGTGACGCCAGAGGACCTGGGAGGGGCCAGGCTCCATGCTGAGTATGTGTGTAAATCTAATCAGTCCTGAATAGTAACAGAAGAATTAGTTCATATCATCATGTATCAAGTTACCATCTTGTTCCAGAGTGAGTGGCTGCGTGGATCACTTTGCCTGGGAGGAGAAGGAGGCTTTTGATTACACTAGAAACATTATATCAACCCTCAACTTCCTGCTGCCTGAGGAAGAGGAGGAGACAAAGAAGAGGAATGCAGAGGAGGAGCCACTGCACAGTCTGGAAGAGCTTTTAGGACTCGCCCCTAAGAGTTACAACTACAGCCTGGATGTTAAGATGGTACAATGTGACGGACACAAATGCACAAAGTGCTCTAGTCCAGGGGTGGGCAATCTCAGTCCACGAGGGCCGGTGTCCCTGCAGGTTTTAGATGTGTCCTCGAACCAACACAGCTGATTTAAATGGCTAAATTAGCTCCTCAACATGTCCTGAAGTTCTCCAGAGGCTTGGTAACGAACTAATCATGTGATTCAGGTGTGTTGACCAAAGGTGAGATCTAAAACCTGCAGGGACACCGGCCCTCGTGGACTGAGATTGCCCACCCCTGCTCTAGTCTGATGAGTTTGTTACTCTTATGCTGAGTTGCGGCTCAGTGACCTTTAGTTGGTTGTTTCTGTTGCTCTGCCCAGGTAGTCAGTCGACTGGTAGATGGGAGCCGCTTTCTGGAATTTAAAGCTCGCTATGGAACCTCACTCGTCACTGGCTTTGCAAAGATACATGGGTAAAAGATATAAACACAACCAATACGCTCACTGAAGTCTTCTTGTAGCACATGAATCTGCCATAAACTCTGATTGTTGACATTGTGTTCCTAATGTTTTTTGTAATACTGAGGACACGATTTACATTTACTGCAGTCCTGCTTTTTATTCTTGGACTCGACTAGAGTAGCTCTGCATGATTATCTAAAATAATCCTTATTTATCCCATACGGGCCATGATGGAGCTTCTCATTTCACCCACTACCTGAAACAAGCACTTGCTGTTCCTTTCTCTTCCCTTTAAACCAGCTTTCCTCTGATTGGCTGCCCCTTGTGTGCAGTAGGTGGATTGATCTGTTGTGTATGTTATAGCCAGAGTTGTGCACTTGAGAGGGCCAGATTAGGGAAATTGGCTCACACTGACATCAAACTGAAACAACAGTAGAAACATTTTCTTTTAAAAGCGTTTACAGTAGCCTGAAACCCGAGCTTTCATCTAGTAGCTTTGCTAATATGATTTTGGTTTCCCTTTAAAATATGATGTTACACCTGTTACATGTGGCTGATAGTGAATACCATAAGTAATACTTCACCTAAACTTAAGGTAATTCTTTCTTTGTGTTCACTGCGTTAGTCACCTAGTTGGAATTTTAGCGAATGATGGACAGCTGTCATATGAGGCCACACTGAAAGGAAGCCATTTTGTCCAGTTGTGCAACCAGAGAGACGTCCCACTCCTCTTCCTCCAGAACACGGCACCCACTGCAGCACTGACGCTGTCCACAAAACAGGTATTCACTCTCACTTCATTCTCACTCAAAACAAATGTACAGGGACTCAAGTTTGGAAGAGTTTAGAATCACTTTGAGTCCCCAGTAAGTGTAAAAAAACATCCCATGTACCATTTATTCGTGTGTGTCTCCCAGGCAGAGATGAACAGTAACCATCTAAAAGCTCAGGGTTCAATGATGTCAGCAGTAGCATCCGCCTCTGTCCCCAAGATCACTGTGGTGATTGGTGGTTGCCATGGTGCAGACAGCTATGCTATGGTGAGCGAATCAATTTATTTTTCAGTCTAGAGTTTGTACATGACCATTTTCAGATCCTTTTTCTGTTTAAGCCATGTAACACTGATCGATGAATCAAACGTGATATAAAAGGCACCTAAATTAAGGGATGAACCAGTGTTGTGTCCCCATATAACAGACAACCTGGCAGAGTCCATTTTTAATGTGCCAGTGGGTTTCTGGTCGCCTCTGCAAAAACAAAAGTGACACAGTTTCACAGGCATAAAATAGTATTTTTACAGGAAGAAGGTGCTTCCTGAAGAACTTTTAAACACAAACTTGGAATATCTAAGCTTGGCGTGAGGTGTGTTTTTAAAAAAAATCTGAAGTGAAGGACAAAATAAGTGACATGCCTGGAAAAAAACTAGAAGATAAACAAATGCCATAGTTTGAGAATACATATCCGGAAGTGATGTTAGGGATGTTGAAAACTAATGAAATAATGAAGAAAATTACTATCAGATTTTTTTCATTTTTCAGGATGACAATGATCCCAAACATGCTGCCATTACAGTAAAAGCATTTCTGGATAGGAAAGCAAGCAATGAAACACTACCAGTCATGTCATGGACTGACCTGCCAGGAGTTCTGACCGCAACATGACTAAAGCCGTGCAGGATCATCTTGACAGTGAACAGAATAAAAGGCAGCCAGCTTCCAAAAAGATTTGAATGTCCTTCAACTATTCCTTAAGACTGCTTAGACACAAGACAGCCTCAAGTCTCTACCGCAGAAAGTTTAGAGAAGATATTAGTGGTGCACCGGATCACGGTTGATCCGTAATCCGAACCGATCCCACTCCACGGTTCGGCACGCACGTGATCCGTATTTAGCTGCAGACGGGAGGCCGTATACCGTTGTGCAAAACAAGGGTTTTAAACTAGCCAACGCGTTAGTTGACGCATTGACGCTGTGCAGCCCCACGCACGGGGCGATCGGTGGTAACTAGTTAACAGAGATTTGCCGCATTAATGCAGTTATGGCATTAACATCATTTTAACGAGGTTTACGCTGACAGCACTAGTTTAAACTATGATGAACGTGCTTGAGCCACGCTATGATATCCCGTCGCGCGTCCACTTCAGTGACAAGATCGCTCCAAGCATGTATGAGCAGGAAAAGTTCAAAGTTATGGCTGAACTGTCCCAGGCATCTTCTGTTCCCAACTACAAATGGGTCTACCTCCAGGGCAACGGAAAGCCACGTGACCGTGACCGCTCATTATATCACAGCGGAGTGGGAGATAGAAAGCCCTGTACTGCCCTATATTGCATCTTAATTTGTTTTTAGATAATTGCGTGGAATGAGTTGAATGTTTTTTAATAGGCAAAAAATACTTAAATAAGTAAATGGCGAGTTAAATTTTTGTCTTCTTTTTTTCTGCTGATCCAAAAATTGATCCGATCCGTGACGAAAAAAACGTGATCCGATCCGAACCGTGAGACTTTTGATCCGTTGCACCACTAGAAGATATGCAAAAAAACCCCCAAAAACAGAAATTGCACATAATGATAATTCTTACCGATTCATTGTAATCTTGTAGAATGTGGCTTACAGTAATAATTCCTCCCTCGTTCCTCAACAGTGTGGCCGAGCATTTGATCCTAATTTCTTGTTCCTGTGGCCCAATGCCAAAGTTTCCATTGCCCCTCCGGGTCACATTGGCTCCCTGCTTCCCCTTGATGGTGAGCAAGAAGAAGAGCAGAAGAAGCAGGAAGAGGAACTAAACAGGATGTTGGTGGAAGAGAGTTCAGCTTTCTTCTCCTCCAGCAGGATGTGGGATGATGGAGTCATTCTGCCGCAGAACACCCGGAAGGTAAAAATGACCCTTTTTAAGCAATTATCTGTGTCTTTGGGAACATTCGAGAGCACATTCAAGAATGCTTCTTTTTTGTTGTTGTTGTATTTATTGCTTTTTGGTTTCAGGTTCTTAGAGACGTTTTGGACATCATCAAACAGCAGCGGTATCAGCTGTCTACAGAGACTCTGCAATCGATACCTCTGCGTATGTAGAGGCTTCTGTCCCCGTCAAACATCAGATTTAACTGCTCCTGTTGGATTCACAACAATCCCGTTTTCACTTGTAATGGAAGAAGCTTCTCTGTAAATTTGTTGAGGTCTCCACGACAAATATGTAATCAATCCTGTGTCCTGTAAATGTAGGTGCTAGGTCAAACCACTCTGGAGAGAGGGATTTAAATCCTGCACAGTTCCTCATCAGGGGTCCGTTCTTCGTACCTCGCTAAGTAAGTTAGCTGGATTTGATTGTTGACGATTTCGCGGGATCTTGGATCGTTCGGTTCTCCTAAGCTCATCCGGGACTTGCTGTCATAGCAACAGATCCGTAAGCGTAAACCTGCTTGGGAGCAGGCTTACTTTATGTAAACAGGATTAGATCGCGGCCACTCAGGTATGTCCACTTCATTTATACGAAAGCAACAGTGATATTTTTCCACTGTTTTTCCATAAATAAATATTATCAATGTAACCAATCAGACCAGGAGTGACATGTTTAGCCGCATGTTCTCCTTAAATTGCTGGCTGTCTGAGTGGTGTCCCAGAAATGATGTGGGCTTCATAGATAATTGGCAAACCTTCTGGAGGAAACCTGGTCTTGTTAGGAGAGATGGCATCCATCCCACTTTGGATGGAGCAGCTCTCATTTCTAGAAATATCGACAAATTTATTAAACCCCTCAAAACATGACTATCCAGAGTTGGGACCAGGAAGCAGAGTTGCAGTCTTACACGCCTCTCTGCAGCTTCTCTCCTCCTGCTACCCCCCCAAAAACCCATCTCCATAGAGACTGTGTCTGCTTCCAAAAAGACAAAAAACAAACTAAAAACCAGCAACAAACAACTTAAACATTTACAAAGAAAGAACAATACAGTATCCACATCTGAACCAAAGAGTAAAACAGTGAAATGTGGATTATTAAATATTAGGTCTCTCTCTTCCAAGTCTCTGTTAGTACATGACTTAATAAATGATCAACAAATTGATTTACTCTGCCTTACAGAAACCTGGTTGCAGCAGGATGATTATGTTAGCTTAAATGAATCAACACCCCCGAGTCATTCTAACTACCAGAAATCTCGAAGCACAGGTCGAGGGGGCGGTGTGGCAGCAATTTTTCACACCAGTCTATTAATTAATGAAAGACCAAGACAGACTTTTAATTCATTTGAAAGCCTGATGCTTAACATTATCCACCCCAGCTGTGAAACTCAGAAACCAGTCTTACTTGTTATCATCTATCGTCCACCTGGGCCTTACACAGAGTTTCTGTCTGATTTCTCAGACTTTATATCTAATTTAGTTCTGAGCTCAGATAAAATAATTATTGTGGGTGATTTTAACATCCATGTTGATGCTAAAAATGACAGCCTCAACATGGCATTTAATCTGTTGTTAGACTCAATTGGTTTCTCTCAAAATGTAAAAGAACCCACCCACCACTTTAATCACACTCTAGATCTTGTTTTAACATATGGCATAGAAACTGAACATTTAACAGTGTTTCCTGAAAACCCTCTCCTGTCTGATCATTTCTTGATAACATTTACATTTACAATAATTGATTACGCAGCAGTGGAGAGTGGACTATTTCAAAGTAGATGTCTTTCTGAAAGCGCTGTAACTAAGTTTAAGAATATAATCCAGCCACTGTTATCATCGTCAATGCCCTGTACCAACACAGAGCAGAGCAGCTATCTGAACGCTACCCCAACAGAGGTCGATTATCTTGTTAATAATTTCACCTCCTCACTACGTACGACTCTGGATACTGTAGCTCCGGTGAAAACTAAGGTCTCTAATCAGAAGTACCTGACCCAGTGGTATAATTCTCAAACACGTACCCTAAAGCAGATGACTCGTAATCTGGAGAGGAAATGGCGTGTCACAAATTTAGAGGATCATCATTTAGCCTGGAGAAATAGTTTGTTGCTTTATAAGAAAGCCCTCCGCAAAGCCAGAACAGCTTACTACTCATCACTGATTGAAGAAAATAAGAACAACCCCAGGTTTCTCTTCAGCACTGTAGCCAGGCTGACAAAAAGTCAGAGCTCTTTTGAGCCAACCATCCCTTTAACGTTAACTAGTGATGACTTCATGAACTTCTTCACAAATAAAATTTTTATAATTAGAGAAAAAATTACCAATAATCATCCCACAGATGTAATATTATCTACAGCTACTCTTAGTTCCATTGATGTTAAGTTAGACTCTTTTTCTCCAATCGATCTTTCTGAGTTAACTTCAATAATTACTTCCTCCAAACCATCAACGTGTCTTTTAGACCCCATTCCTACAAAACTGCTCAAAGAAGTCCTGCCATTGATTAATTCTTCGATCTTATATATGATCAACCTATCTCTAATAATCGGCTATGTACCACAGGCCTTCAAGGTGGCTGCAGTTAAACCTTTACTCAAAAAGCCATCTCTAGACCCAGCAGTCTTAGCTAATTATAGGCCAATCTCCAACCTTCCTTTCATATCAAAAATCTTTGAAAGAGTAGTTGTCAAACAGCTAACAGATCATCTGCAGAGGAATGGTTTATTTGAAGAGTTTCAGTCAGGTTTGAGTTCATCACAGCACAGAAACAGCTTTAGTGAAGGTTACAAATGATCTTCTTATGGCCTCTGACAGTGGACTCATCTCTGTGCTTGTCCTTCTTGACCTTAGTGCAGCATTCGATACTGTTGACCATAATATCCTATTAGAGCGATTAGAACATGCTGTAGGTATTACAGGTATTGCACTGCAGTGGTTTGTATCATATCTATCTAATAGACTCCAATTTGTGCATGTAAATGGAGAGTCCTCTTCACACACTGAGGTTAATTATGGAGTTCCACAGGGTTCAGTGCTAGGACCAATTCTGTTTACATTATACATGCTTCCCCTAGGCAGCATCATTAGAAGACATAGCATACATTTTCACTGCTATGCAGATGACGCCCAGCTCTATCTGTCCATGAAGCCAGATAACACACACCAATTAGTTAAACTGCAGGAATGTCTTAAAGACATAAAGACTTGGATGGCCACTAACTTTCTGCTTCTTAACTCAGATAAAACTGAGGTTATTGTACTCGGCGCTGAAAAGCTTAGAAATATGGTATCTAACCAGATTCTTACTCTGGATGGCATTACCTTGGCCTCCAGTAACACTGTGAGGAACCTTGGAGTCATTTTTGACCAGGATATGTCCTTCAACGCACATATTAAACAAATATGTAAGACTGCGTTCTTCCATTTGCGCAACATCTCTAAAATTAGAAATATCCTGTCTCAGAGTGACGCTGAAAAACTAGTTCATGCATTTATTACTTCCAGGCTGGACTACTGCAATTCATTATTATCAGGATGTCCAAAAAACTCACTGAAAAGCCTTCAGTTAATCCAAAATGCTGCAGCAAGAGTACTGACAGGGACTAGAAAGAGAGAGCATATTTCTCCTGTTTTGGCTTCCCTTCATTGGCTTCCTGTTAAATCCAGAATTGAATTCAAAATCCTGCTCCTCACATACAAGGTCTTAAATAATCAGGCCCCATCTTATCTTAATGACCTTGTAGTACCATATTACCCTATTAGAGCACTTCACTCCCACTCTGCAGGCCTACTTGTTGTTCCTAGAGTATTTAAAAGTAGAATGGGAGGGAGAGCCTTCAGTTTTCAGGCCCCTCTTCTGTGGAACCAGCTTCCAATTTGGATTCGGGAGACAGACACTATCTCTACTTTTAAGATTAGGCTTAAAACTTTCCTTTTTGCTAAAGCATATAGTTAGGGCTGGACCAGGTGACCCTGAATCCTCCCTTAGTTATGCTGCAATAGATGTAGGCTGCCGGGGGATTCCCATGATGCATTGAGTTTTTCCTTTCCAGTCACCTTTCTCACTCACTATGTGTTAATAGACCTCTCTGCATTGAATCATATCTGTTATTAATCTCTGTCTCTCTTCCACAGCATGTCTTTTATCCTGTCTTCCTTCTCTCACCCCAACCGGTCGCAGCAGATGGCCGCCCCTCCCTGAGCCTGGTTCTGCCGGAGGTTTCTTCCTGTTAAAAGGGAGTTTTTCCTTCCCACTGTCGCCAAAGTGCTTGCTCATAGGGGGTCATATGATTGTTGGGCTTTTCTCTGTATCTATGAAGCGCCTTGAGGCGACATTTGTTGTGATTTGGCGCTATAGAAATAAAATTGAATTGAATTGAATTGAAAAGTAACTAAAGATAATGCAGTATTTGATTCTTTTATTGATTTCATACAGATACATACAGGTCATTTCCAAAAAAAAAAGGGAAATGTACTAGTAATCATTCTATTTCATGTATTTGATTATTTCAGATGTAATTCATATTTTAGAGTAGTAATAGTAAATTACTTCGTGTAATCAAGATGAGAGACCACGGCTATAAAAGCGAAGGTGGATTTAGGAAGTCTGTCGCAGCCATGTCCTGTCCGTTTGTACGCAAGCAACCCATTGCGGAAGGTGCAAGATTGATAAGGAGAGCATTCAACCCTAGGGCCAGCTCCTCTGCCGGGGTGTGACGAGGGGGTGCAGGACCACCACCTGTCTTTTTTTTGCTCTGCCCTTTTCTTGGTTGCTGTTATAAACAAACAAACAGATTATTTCAGGGTCTCTTTTCAAGAGACTAAAAGCAATATAAGTGATAAATATTACCATTCTGTAGAATATTCTTATATTTCACTTTTACTTGTTCCCATGTTCTAGTGCAGGGGTCGGCAACCTGCGGCTCCAGAGCCGCATGCGGCTCTTTAGTCCTTATACTGCGGCTCCGCGTGGTTTGGGAAAATAAATTAGTATTTAGCTGAAGTGTATTTTATTTGTGTTTAGTTCTTTTTTTTTTAACTTGTAGTTCTAAATTGGAAGATTATTGTGATATTGAAATATAAAAATAAAATTATATTCTATTATTTTTTCATCGCTCAAAATAAGCGTCACACTCGCGGAAGCCGGTGTACCCGCCGAAACGCCGTGCATTTATCGAGACTTTCAACCCCAGGTAGGCCAATTATGGATCTTCGGATCCACATTATGTCAGCAGCTGTTCTCCACCGTGAACTATGTTAAAGACAAACACCGCTCACGCCTGACAGATGACAGCTTACAGTCCTGCGTAAACTGACTTCGTACAGCCCCGATTAGCAGACGCTGTGTGCAGAGGTTCGGGACCATAAGTCTTATTGTAAACATATCACGGCAGACCGACGATGTTTGCATGAACACGCTTTTCAGCATCTCTTTATTGACCACTTTTCACACACGGTTGCTGTACGCATACAGCCGGCTGTAGCTTTTCACCTCACAGCCCGACATACACCACCAACAACACAACAGCACAGATAGCGCAGACGTAAAGGCAGCGAGGCGTGATTGCGGGTGTGGCTCAGGTGCGTCCGCCTCCCCTGCAGCAGCGCTGCAGACCACGCCCCACCGCACGCAATAACCTGGTAAAATACATATTTAGGCAGAATTTTGCAAATATCTACTTTTAATTTTTCAGCAGCATAGTGCTTTTTTATTTTTTAAAAGTCAGGTCAAGGCTCCAACAGCCCAAAGGCGATATAAGGGTGGTGGCTGAGAACAGTTTTTGTTTGCTGGATCATTTTAGTTCAGGTTGGTGTCTTTCCTTTTGTTATGTTTCTTTAAGAGTTCAAAATGTGTTGATTACATAAATAAAATGTAATTTTCTCTGTAGCACTTCATGGATTTCATAAGCAACACACCTTAGTTGTTCACACAAAGCATAAAGGTAAAAAACAATATATACAGTGTTATCTTCATTTTAGATGTCAAAAAGTATTTGCGGCTCCGAGTGTTTTCTTTTGCGTGGAAACCGAGTCCAAATGGCTCTTTGGGTGTAAAAGGTTGCCGACCCCTGTTCTAGTGGGTCCTGTTGTGGCTCTAATGTGAAAGAGGATATAATGTAATATAATATAATAAATTACTTACAAGTTTAATTTGTCAGCAACTTTCTGCCAGCCCCCTCTCCTTGCTTTTGCAGCCTTTGCAGTGTTCCCTTGCGTTTTAATTAAACTCTGAAACTCCTGAAATCCCTCAATCAAGAGTTCTTGCTCTGCTGCCGAAAAATACTGAGCGCGCTCCTTCGACATTTTCGCCGACCAATCAAAGGGTTGCCGATCAATGTTTCTACTATCGATGCGTAGCCCCTTTTAAGCCACCCAGTGATCTCACATTACTTCATCCAGCTGTACTAATCGTCAACAACAGGTGTGTTCGGAGAACCGGAATAGCGAGCTCAAAGTTGGCGCGATGATTTGATCTTGGATGTAGTAAGCGAGGTGCGAAGAACGGACCCCAGGTTTTGATTGTCAGCACTTTCAGACCGAGTTGCAGAACAAAATATTTCTCTGGGATGTTTACACACAGCAGCCTAGTGGTGGATCATTCCTCACTCAGAATGCCTGACAGCGAATTGATCTATAAGCGATTCAATCAGTTCAGTTGTTTGTTCTTTACAACACGAAGCATGAACAGCAGTGCATTGGCTCCTTTTACCTGTAGCCTTACACGTAAAAGAATGATTTCCAGTTTCTTTCTCACAGTGAGGATTAATGCTTATTAATATAACATGAGTATCACTTTGGTACTTAAGCTACGTATCTGCATTGGATCAGAACTGGAAAAGTTGGATCAGTGCAGCCTACATTTTGGTTTAAAATTCGTTTCTTCCTGAAAAAAACAGTTGACTAGAAACACGTACTCTATTTCTGTCAGTTTGTTCCAAAAGAAACCCAGTTTAGAAAAAAAAAAGTAATTATCGTAGTACAGTTTTTTTTTTTTTTAGTTTAATTATCATGAATTTTAACATTTTGTGTAGTCATTTGTTTGTAATGTTTTGAGGAAGAACACAGAACACAAGTTTTTTTTTTTTTTATTAACCAAAAAGGGAAATTACACATTCACATAAAATTTAAAAAGATCATCTTATATCAACTAAAAACTACATGTAATATGAGAAGAGAAGACACGTACATGTCGTTGGTCAGTGGGAGTGCTGATGCCAGGGTGGTACGCTGCTGAATAAACAGAGATC
This sequence comes from Neolamprologus brichardi, assembly GCF_056152115.1. Classification (NCBI taxonomy): domain Eukaryota; kingdom Metazoa; phylum Chordata; class Actinopteri; order Cichliformes; family Cichlidae; genus Neolamprologus; species Neolamprologus brichardi. The sequence continues at coordinate 29,176,676 of NC_142120.1, read as the reverse complement.
TGCTTTAGTTTAATAACCCAACATTTGACCTCCTGCTTGTGCAAGCTGTAGACCTGCAGAAACATAGCACTGCTTTTATTTGCATGTACATTTTTTCTTCTAAATTCAACAATATAATTGGCTTATAAACAGTGCTGCATATACATGAAGGTCAACGATAAACGGCTAGCTTTCACAAAACACTGTGAAAGTTTGATTATACTTCATATTTACTGTATTTGGTGCCAAACTAAGTTGTAACAACCACAGTGTGTACACAGAAACAAGCTTGGGAACATATATGTACAAAGTACAGTTAATCCACAACTATTCATCTGGTATTATAACATGCTGTTGATTTTCTAAAAAGATGTTGAAATCTGAAGATTCAATTTGAATGCAATAAAGAGTCAAATTTAAAGTGATATCAAAAGTCCATGCGCAACAAGCAATGGTGCTTAATCCAAATGACATGAATGCATCAATATATAACTCTTTTCTAATATCATGTTAATCTCAGTTTTGGATTGACACATTTGTGGGGTTGTTTTAGTACGTGGCCAGACCCATATCCTGCTCATCACATAATTTTACTGGATTGGTAGGATTACATATTTTTATAGCTCATATTTCCAAACGTTGCCTCAATTTTGTGATGAGTGATGAATGTATGCACGGATTTATTTTTACAACATGTGTTGTCAAAACAAATACACATTAACAGTTTTTGTATTTGACCAAAATTGTTTCAAATACCTGTAGCAAAAATACCGTCTGTGTACATTTGTGGCTTTACAACAACAATTACATAAACATAAACTGATTATGCAGTAAATGTGGTTGATGTAATGCTTCGCTGGGCTTCTTCTCACCACCAGCTACAGGAAAAAAGAACCAACATGCATTGTGTGGCCAGGTAACATATGACAGAGACTGCTGAAGATTTTTTTTTAGCAGCATTGTAAAGCAATGATGGGGTTTCATTTCCATAAGAAAACTTGTCTATGGTGGGAGAAAAGAGCCTGACTGGTGTATTTCATGAAGCACCTGTTTGGAAGAAACGCAGCTTCATGGCTTGTAAGTCCCATGCAGGGTGATGGGGATGATAGTGTTGACCTCTGCCCTGGCGAGCTCTGTCAGGTTTCTGGCATCCAGCACCAGGAGGGAACCTGGTCTCTGCGCACCTGGCTTTACCACAATGCTCAGCAACACACCTGCAAAACCCAGACACGGGAGGCAACTGCTTGTGTGCTCTACAGCAAACGTTCATAAGGAAAAACGCAAAAAAGTTGTTTCAAATGAGCGTAATGTGTCTACAGTTAGAGTTTGGGTGTGTAAAGATAATAAAATATGTATTTTTGATGCTGAATAAATGAAAGAAAGGATAAGTTTGCATCCCATATTTAGGTTGTGTCATCTATGCTAGGCAGAGATTTATGTAGCGCTAATAAAAACTTTGGTTTGAAACATACATTACACAAAGTCGACTTATATATCAAACACTTGCCAATGTGTGAATGACTGCAGTGTAGCTTAAAATGTATCCTTACTCATCTAATTTTCCATAAAAACTTAAAGCATTTACAGGTATTCCACTTACTGGACATAGAAAATAATGTGCCTTTGGATCATAGACTGTATATAAAAAAAAAGAGGCGGTCACTTTACCCATTGAGCATATTCTAGATGATCCTTGTTTGTTTTTTTACTTAATATAATAACAACAAAAATGATAAGCATCTAATAAAGAAGACAATAATTTAATAAATGAATTTCATGCTTCATTCAATATGATCTGAAAGCCACAAACACACTGAAGACTAGTGTTAGTGTGTAATTCTGTGGGCTAAGATGTGAGAATGTGTCCTACCATCATCCTCCTCTGTAGCTCCGGGTGACGGCACAAACAGTGGCTCTGATGGGTAACTGTCCTCCTCCTGCCACACCCAGGTCTCTTTGGTCTGCACATTCAGCTTGACGATCTAAAGCAGCAACCAGTTGCTTTTAATGTCTTGTGGAGTTAGCTAACGTCACAGGCCCTGCAACTGTCCTCGTCTCCTGATGTGTTCAATGAAAACCCTTCTTACCCTGTCAGGAATGAAGTGGTTGAGTCCCAGGCCGTAGGCGAAGGAGTACTTCTTCCCACAACACTTTGAATAGTTGATCTGTGGAAACTCGAAAGCTGAGAGAGTGACACAGAGAAAATAAATGAATATAAGCACATATTTAATATGTTATAACAATCAGTGTATTATGTACCCACATATTGGAATATACAGAGAAACTATAGTGTATATGTGATACCCTGTCTTGGTCCAGAAAACAGCACTTCAGGTTCGAGCCAGATAGTACCGTCGCTGTGAAGAACGGCGGTCGCTGTAGTGTACGACAGAGATACCAGATTCTTCCCCTGATCCTCCTGAAAACACACACAAAGTTGTGTACAGAATACAATGGAGCTTAAAGATAAAGAGATATCATTCCTGGGTTACAGTAAATGTTTTGGCTTCATGCAGTTTTTTTTTAGGGTTGAATAAACATGGAACGACAGAACATTTTGTTGTCACAAATTAAAATTATTTGTGATGCTGCACAATTTTCTCAGATCTCAGATCTTGTATGTCATATAACAACTAGATTTTTATTTGGGTTATTTTTATTACTTCCTGATATGACAAACAAGCTAACTAATTGGTCAGTCCAATGTTGTAAATCCAGATGCTGAACAAAATGCTGAAAATACAAAGATAAAATTTACCCCAAAGCAAGTTTTAGCCTTTAAAAACAGATCCCGTTATTTCATTATTTTCTGATTCATGAATGTCTAATACTGCTCTCACAGTTTTGATGAAGAGTTCAGCAGGTGAAACAAAAGGTATTTAAATACATTATTAAATTTTTAAGTACATTTTAGGTTACACAGAGAGGCTAATGATTGTTATTCCCAATTATACTATGATATAATATAATAATAATAATATAATATTGTATCTAATATAAGTAGATTTAATTTAACTTGACCTATATTCAGATAAACAGGTACACATAAATATCAGTGACAACACCTTTTCCACTTATACTGTAGTAGCAAAAATTTGCTTTAGAGGCCGTGAGCTGACCAATTAAAACCGATATGAAGAAACGATTCCATGAGTCCATTAATCACTATTTGTCATCTACAATGTTTCTGATCAATCCTATGGCATATTAGATTAAAAAACTGGTAGCACGTTATAATACGACCTGTGTATTAGGTGTAAGTACCCTGTAATTATATGCAATTTGCAGGCCAGCGTTTGGAGGAAACAATGACACTGTAAGACCCATGACAAAGGTGCAAGTGTCCTGTACTTATGTGGAATTTGGAAGCAACAAGTCAGGTTTTTGCAGGAAAAGCCAGGACCCTTACTGGAATTGAGCTTGCGACTCCCACTCTAAAGGTTTGTAGTCTTACCACTACACTATCTAGCTGCTACAATACCTAATACTGTGTTGTTATAAAGAATTTTCTTCTGCATTTTAGGAAATGTGGCCTGCCTAATCAGTAGATCCTGTTACAGTGCTAAATAATCACTATTAATGATCGAACATATAACTGATGACATTAATAACTTGCACTATCTCTGTGTGTAGACTCACTCTGTGAATATCCAGTGGAAGGACATATCGTCTGACCTCGGGCTGTGGAGCTCGTGCAGCTGCTTTCTTCACCTCCTCCCACTCCTCTTTCAAATTAGCCAGGTACAGGTAGTTATACACAAATTCATGACTGTAAAGAAACACAGAGAGAGTGAGAGAGATGTCACATAATTGCATGTAAGATGTAAGACACTAGCACAGACACACAGCTTTACACTTACCCTTTCCACGTGCAGAGATCGACAACGATGAATCCTTCGTCTTCATAGGCGTTAATATGGTGAAAGAGGTTGAATGCTGATGTTCTGAACTTGTGACTACTCAGATAACCCGCTGGCTCTTTACTGGCCAAGTGGAACCATGTCTGCAGCACACAAACACACATACTCACTGACCAGATGATACCAAGCAGACACACATTACCAATCAATTAACTTTTTCCCAGGAGAAGGTTTAGAAACTTGGAGCAAGCAGGGGACTTTAGTAAATAGCACAGCTGTGTGGCTTTTCGTGAAATTAATGCAAAAGAGTCCAAAAGATCTAATATAAATTATATTCAGATATTGCAGGTGTTTGTAACTCCAGCATTTAAGAACAGACTGGATTCCAGGATTCCACGGGCCTTCTTTAATGCCTGTGCCCTGCCTACCCCCATGCTGGCGTTGGACTCAAAGCAGTCCATGTATGTGGCTCCTCTGAAGCTCCAAGCTGACAAGAACTTGAGCAGGTTGATCTTCACCGGCTGCTCCACGAATACAAAATAGTTGTCTGTCATACCGAAGCTGGAGACAGATAAGCAAAACAGTGAAAGACACTCAGAGGCAAAGCACAGTTCATCTTAATGGTAAAACGTCAAATACAAAGAGAAAGGAACAAAAACAAAAAACAGGCTTTGTGTACATGTATGAGATAACTCTGTACCTGTGTACGTAGGAGGGTTTAAGCCTCTCACTGCTTGGCAGCTGGACCAACACTTGGGACTTCTCTATGGGGTCTGATTTATCTGGAATCACAGAGATACAAACATATACATTGTTCCTGACAATTTTATTTTAATTCTCTGCATTCTGCTTGATTCAACTTTTCTTTTAAACCTTTTTCTTTTTTTAAATCGTTGTCTCATTTTCTTTTCTTCTTTTTTTTGTTATCCACCGTTTTCTTCTATCCTGTTCGCTCCCTTTTTATCTATCATATTCTTCTTCTTTTTTGACAGTCTGTCGTCGCAGTAACAAACAGTGCTTAAAAGCTTATCTGGAAAATTCAGGCATGATCCTTTCAAACCCAAATCTCTATAAGATAAAAATTTACTATATAATTTAAAGGTCAATAAACATCAATAAACATAATAATAATAATAATAAAATAATAAAATGATAATCAATTAAAACATATCCATTGATAGTCATTGAGAGTATTGTGTATAATAAACTCACCTTTCGGAACAGGTGGGATCTTAACAATGTTATAAGCCAGACTCATGTTCTTGCCAAAGCAGTTACCAATGTTGTAGACCGTGCCATCTGGTTCAATGTGGGGGTGGGCGGTCACCCCATTCACTGAGAGGTACTTACAAAGATCCACCTATTGCAAATTGGAAGACATTCAAGTTGAAAGCTAAATATGTAAAATCACAACCGGAAACAGTCATAGATGCTGCAAGGAAAGAATAATAAAGCAACTGAAAATGCAGCAACTAGAACTCTTCCTTCTGGCATATTTGGGGAGGGTAAAGCTTTAATAAAGCTACAAGAAAATAATAATGGCTCTAGCTTATTGTAAATTTAAACCAATCAGCTCCCACCTTTTTTAATGTCTCCAGTGAATCAGGGTCAACTTTTGTAATGTAGTTGGTCTCAGTGACTGCGTAGAAGTCTTCACCAATCGGGTAGACGTTCACTAAACAGTTATCTGTCACTTCAATGCCTCTGAAGTAAGTAAAGAACCTGAAATTACAAGCACGAGGAAAACTTTATATTAAACCAACCGTTTCCCTAAACCCATATAATGTATAGTAATAATACAACAACACAGGCACAACATGGTAAGATCAGTGTATGTGAACCAAAAGCTCAAGTTTGACACTGTTTTACTCCTGGGATTTGTAAAGCATCAAAGAGGGAGGATACCTTAATATGGTCATCTCAGGAACCCCAACCCACCTACTGGTAAAACTACCTGTTTCTGATGAAGGTTGAGTTACAAGGAGGGAGCTAAATGGATTGTTTTTAGTGTATGAGCTGAGAGGATGCACCAAGGCTCATTATAATATAACATGGATATTTATTAGAATATTGATAGTTATTCATAACTATGACTCGTGAAAACTACTATATGAAGTTCAAGAATAAAAATATAGCACTGGGAATGAGCACGGTTCATTTAAGAACACTGAAGGGGGATATGTGGAACATAAATGACAAACACTAAGAATTAAAAAAAAAAAAAAATCTATAAATAGATCTTGAAAAAAACCCCAACAGGTTTCTCCAGGGATTGAACGCTTTCAACATCGTGCACTTCCTAACCACAGGAATGTTGCTTCCAGTCTAACTGTTCAGTACAGTCTCCTGGCCTCAGCTTTGCGCCAAATGAAAGGTTTTATCTTCTTATCTTGTTTTTTTGCAATACATCGATAAAATAATAATAAAGAAATAACCGTACATTGACAATTGATTAAATGGAAAATCAAATGAGAAAAGCATGTTTAAATGCAATCAAGGAAGCACAACAATTTAAGTCATATAAATAAAATGCTTTTCAATTGAATTGCATATTAAGTTATTTATTTATTGAGCTATTTGTTTTAATTTGACAGCTTTTGTACAGTGTAATGTTCCTTTTGTGTGCATTTTAGGGCATGGGTTTGGGATTACCTTGAGAAGATGTTTTTGCAGGGGTCTGGGTAGGCTGCCGTGCCAAACTCAGTGATGACAACTCTGTTCTCTGTCATGGCCCGAACATAAGCATCTGTCCTAATAAACCTGAGCACAAACATCAACTAGTATGCCAGCTGTTTTTGAATCCCACTCATATTACTTTAAAATTTTTTATTGTGGCAATCTTTGAAACACAAAAAGCCTTCTTCATTCGTTGCCTGTTTCTTTGCAACATCCCACTTTTCCTCAGCTGCAAAGAACTGCAAACCAAAATCAGATGTCATAAAAACCCACAACTGGAGCTTGGAGCTGCTGGGAATATGAGAACCAGATTTTCTTCTTTTTTTTTGTGGATTAAAGAGAAAATGCCTTAACGTCCTGATGTCAATACAGCTAGAAACGTACATTTTTAAAAGGTATTTCCTCAGAATACTGCAACTTGAAATATGAAATATAAAAATAATGTGCTCTGCTTTTGTAGATTAATCCGTTTTCTTACTTCCGGTAATAAGTCACCCGACCGTTCTTCAGGTCAAACTTATGGATGAGAGCCTGTCCATCAAACAGGTGCTGGAAATGTTCATCTCCCACCTCGAAGAGACCTGGACCCATCCTCAGAAGACTTCCCCCCAGCCATGACGGGATAACACCTGCAGTGATAAAACCATCAAATGAAGCCGTGCACATCCTGACCACATGATGCCACATTCTGCTGTCTAAAAACTCAGACTATAGGATTCTGTCCACACCTGTTTTCACACTATGCACACCAAGTGGTTAGTATCAAACTTTACCCATTTCTAACACCCCAGTGTCACTTATAACACTACAGTGTTTTTATCCACAAGACTGGTCCTGGCAGTAACACCAAAAATGCATTTTGCGTAGATGGGTGAACAGGTCAGGCCTGAAGCTGAGTATATCTCAGACTAAGTCAGACTAATGTCTTCTCTCTATTTTCCTTTCACAGTGGCCTTTATGTTAACCAATGTACAACATTTAGTTCAATCAAAAAACATTACACTCCATGAGGCAGTACATATACATGCCACATATAGACATATTTATATTTATTCGTATATGTTACATAATAATGTTATTATAAATCCTAACTATTGATTTTCTTAAGTATTATGTTCATTTTATTATCCTTCTGTGATAGCGATGTTTGTGTCTTTCGCGTGTCATGTTCAATGTACGTTACCTGTGAGTAACCTAATGGTCACCAAAGGAGTTTTATTGAAGTAAACACTAAATACGGAACTAACTGTAGGTATAACAAATAACTATACGTAATTTAAAAAAGCACACTAGTGTAGTGATAATGCTGGCCAGTGTATTTTCAGGCGTTGAGCTACTATGCCGTACATATTTATTTTAGTGTATATTACATGATTGCGTTAATATAATCCGCTAACTTGTGTTTATTGTTTCACTATGACTTTGAAATAGGCAGTGCACTTGTGGATGTCATAGGAGAAATGCCTTTTGCAGATGTTTCCATTTGAAATTTCAGATGATAAAAAAAATTAAGAGAAACCGCACGCTTGTGATGCAATTTTGTTGTTATATCAATGCAACCATCAGTGGAGGTTCTCAAGAGTAAGAGGGGTTAGAAAACCAGAAATGTAGATTCCATGTGAGGAAAACACAGTGTCAAATGCTTTAGCCCTGCATGCAATCTGAAGGCCACCAGATGGGGATAGCTGTGGTTACTGAAAGTGTTCCTGCATTCCCCTGTGTTAACCCTTTCCGGAGTTTATGGGCTCAGTCACTTATTTCATGAAGAACAGTGAAGTCTATTTTGTAAATCTTGGTTATACTATGTTTCAGAATGGCATGTCAATTTGTTGATGACTTGTGATTGACAAGTTGTTAGGGAGAGAGCAATCACACCTGCCCGTGTTTGTCGCACCTGCTTAAATTTTTTAATTTTTTTTTAGCTCAAGATGGTGACAATGAAAACGCCAATCATGAAGTTTCAAAACTGCACTTTAGAAATCAACAGATGACATTGTGACAGTAGCTGTATGTCCAGTTTTTATACTGTGCATGGCCTGGATCCTTCCCCTCCCCCCTTCCTACAGTTCATCATTGTAAACATATGCAATGACATGACCTGAAAGTTGTTGCGCAAGTTATAAAAGCAAACCAATATACTTTTAAGTTTAGAAAAATGGGCTCCCCCTTGTATACCTGCCATTACCTGCCACCTTCACACTGCAAATGTGAACATATAACAGAGGAGCGTGGCACATTGTTCTTTGCTTCTGCCACTCATAAGTAATAGTCATCAGATCACAGATGCAAGTTTATGGAGACAGGAGATCTGTCACAGCTAAATGTTCCTCAGCAAAATAAAGAATTTCTAATTTCCCACATGTGATCCTTGATTTGTTCATAATTGCCCAACCTGTAGAGGCAGCACGGTGGCATGGTGGTTAGCACTGTTGCTGCACAGCAAGAAGGTCCTGAGTTCAATTCCAACATCAGGCCGGGGTCTTTCTGTGTGGAGTTTGCATGTTCTCCCCGTGTTTGCGTGGGTTCCCTCCGGGTACTCCGGCTTCCTCCCACCGTCCAAAGACATGCAGTTTGTGGGGATAGGTTAATTGGATAATCCAAATTGCCACTAGGTGTGAATGTGCGAGTGAATGTGAGTGCGAATGGTTGTCTGTCTCTGTGTGTTGGCCCTGCGACAGACTGGTGACCTGTCCAGGGTGTACCCCGCCTCTCGCCCTATGATAGCTGGGATAGGCTCCAGCGCCCCCCGCGACCCTGAAAAGGATAAGCGGAAGCGAATGGATGGATGGATGGATGGATGCCCAACCTGTAATGATAAATCTTTAGAGGACCACGAGTCTCTCACAATAACTAAAGCATATTTAACTGCAGATTATTCATTACCGCTAAATCAGAAATCTCACGTAATACTGGTACTGGAGGAAATTTCGGGTGATTCGCTGCTGTTATTGTGTGTATATATATATATATATATATATATATTTATATTTCTTCATACATTCTTATATATTTCTATACTGTGTATTGTGTATTTTGTTGTACAGTTATTTTATTTTCAACTTTAATTTATATATTTTATCTTATTCTTTCCCAGTTAAATTTACCCTTCATTCTAATTTGTGTTGTACAGTTATTTCATTTTTAACTTTAATTTTTATATTTTATTTTATTTTATTCCTTCCTAGTTAAATTTACCCTTTTTAATTTTCATATTTATTTCAATCTTATTTATAGCCTTTTCTTTTTTTCTTTAGGTCACGAGCAGTTGTCTAAGCATTTCACTGCATATCGTACTGTGTATGTGACAAATAAAATTTGAATTTGAATTTGATTTTTGTCTTGGAGCCATAAATGTTAGTGATTAAAGCCACACTGCCATCGACACCACCATGCATTGCTACTTGTTTTTTGTCAGTCGCTCTTTCCTACCAGTGATAACTGCTGGTATGGGTTCATTCAGCTCCTCCACAGACTCAAAGATCTTCTTGTAGCTGGCAGCAGGATGCTCCACGCTGCAAACAAAATACAAAAAGTTTTTCTTTTTTGGACTTGTTTCCTAAAGGAGTTCAGAAATAATGAAATATGTCTACAAGTTTTCTCAACTGCTTGTTCCTTGTTTGTCTTGTTAACAGCCAGTTCGTTTGTCTTTTGTTGGATATTTTACCCATTGTCCTCCCCTCAAAGGGAGGGAGTATGTAATTGGTTCCATTTGTTTGTTTGTCTGTCTGTTTGTTTGCAGTCTAGCATCCATAGCTGTCAAGATATCATTTCCACATTTTCTCAAGTACATACCAACAACACCTCGAGCTGATTTACTTTTTGTGAAAATCAGGTCAAAGTCAAGGTCACACTGCATTATATTTCCTCAGCTGTCTTCAAACTTCACAGAAGTACAGTGGGCCTCCTCTGGGGGTTCTGAGTGGTCTTGTTTTGTCATGTATTATTATTTTTGTGTTTTCTTACATTTCTCTATTCCTTTTAAAATCAACAATCTTTCTCATAGTTTTGTTTTGCTTTGTTGCATTTGTGTGGTAGAAGCAGGGCTGAAATTCTTCCTCAGTTACTGGGCCAAGATTCCTTCAGAGTACATGCATCAGCTTTTCTGAGCTTTTCTAAGATCCATCGAGTATTTTACTACAGCACCAGTGACTTACTGTGAAATTTCAGGTTGAAACTCCCGAGCTAAACTGTTTGAAATCTGCTCCGATGACTCATCATCAGATCACTTCGAGCAGAGCAGAACAAAGCACGTCTGCCAGCTGCTTTCTGTTATGTTGTTGGGGAAAACCAGCAAAACCCAACCTCGAAAAGTCATTTTCAACCTTTCAAGCGTTTGTCTTTACTGCCATGCATCTGAGAAACTAAAGAGAAGATGTTACTCACCGGCTGACCATGCTGCTACGCTCTTCACACACTTTCACAAAATCTGCTTACAAAAGAGGCTCTGGCTTGTATTTAAACCCTGCACAGATTTCCTGTGGTAAGCAATGGAAACAGTGCCCCATCCACCCTCCTCTCCTTCTCCCCTCCCCTTTTCCATCCCTCCTCACTCCCCGTCCTCTTCTTCTCCTCCTCTCCTCGCCTATTTTCCCTTCATGCCTTTTGCTCCCCCTTTTCAGCACCCCTTCCCAAACCTCTTCCACCTCCCCCCCAAGTCTTAACCAGAGCTGAACAAACCAGCTTTGTGTCCTCTCCTTTCAGACGCCAGGCCCCTGGCTCTTTGCAGAACTTTCTCTGGCCCATCTAAACAAGGTCTGGGAACACAAACAGTCACCAGTGATGTGGGTCAAACTAGCAAATTCAGCCTTTAAAAGCAGTGTGTTTGTTGAAGGTGGATATGCTTGCAGAAAGAATCTTATCTAATTAGTTCCAGACAGCTTTGACAAAGGCTGGGAAACTATTTTAATTAGCTACTCAGTGAGGAAGGAGAGTAACACACACACACACACAAATGGGCTTCATTTCATCCTGCGACAGGTGGAATTCTTATTGGTTTGAGATGCTTTCCAATGTAGGTACAAAACACCAATGATGAATGCATGTGTGGTTAAACATGCACACGCCATCTGATCTGAGGTAAGCTCAAACATATCAGGGGAGAAGTAATACTTCATGCAGCTTAAGATAAATAAAAAAAGGAGAGTTTGACACTTGGGAGTTGAATTTGTTGAGATTTTTTCAGGTACTTGACACAGGTTGTGTAATTCACCCCAGCTTACACGTGTCAGCATGAAACACTGGAATAAATGGATGGTGGTTTTTTTTAGAAACAAGAAGTCACATGGTACTGCCCACTAATATAAAACTGTGATGCTGTTTTTAGGTTTAAACAGTCTCCAGGATACAAAATGCATTTAGGGGTTGCTCGATTATAATTTAAAATCAGTGCAAAAAATCTCTCCAACACAAACATCAATTTAATATCAAAGGGAAAAAAAATCCTGCCAGGTAGATGTTCAACACCAGAAATAATAATATTAATAATAATAATAATGTTCTAAATAAAGCTGTCACTTCAATACAAACACCACTGAAACACTGAACAGCTAAAAAAAATTTATTTCCCAGGACTTTGCATAGTAAACAATGTAGAGGAACAGTTGTAGGTACAAAACACAGAACACCGAAGATGAATGCGTGTGCCGTTAAACATGCATGCACCATCTGATCTGAGGTAAACACAAACATACCAGGGTAGAAGTAATACTTCATGTAGCTTAAGATAAATAAAAGAGCGTTTGACACCATTTGAATATTAAGATTTCTTCAGACACTTGACATGAGTTGTGTAATTCCCCTCAGTTTACCAAATACCTGTCAGCATGCAGCACTGAAATGAATGGATGCGCATTCAGGTCAAGCTCTCACAAGGCACTACCCATGCCAAGGGCATATCAGGTGTCTGATGGAAAAACTTGGTTTGGGAAGTCTAATAAGCCTTAAATATGTATAAATGACCACACTGGTGATTGACATAAGCATGCTGGCCTAGCTCCAAGTGCAAACAATCCACTAAACAAAGCAGGGATGAGACACACAAGCTCAAGAAGTAAAAAGAAACTGGAAAGATTAACGCGATTTAAATAACTGAGCTAGATATGAAAAAGCTGGCATCCTGAAAAAAGATCACCAAGAAATAAAACTAAGATTTCAAAAAGAGTTTTAAAAACTCCATACTCGACAGAGGGAAAAATAAGATGAGGCCAAAGAAAGAGAAAATGCTCAACATCAGGCCTGACAAATAGTTTCAAAGAAAACTTAAGCATCTATGATAGAAAACATTGAAACTTCAAAAAACATCAACATAACAAAAAACAAACAACTAGCACTCCCTCCTGCTGTCAGTGTTCATATAAATTAAGAAATCTAATTGCTCCCATATTGACCAGTGATCTTAGAATTGCATATTTTTCTCCCAATTGCCTTTTGAAGCTTGCTTCTTCTTACTTGAAGACACAGACACACACAGACACACACACAGACACGGGCCAGTATCAGATACAAATAGAAAAGAAAAGTGATGGGACAACAGGTAAAGTACCTTTCTTCATAAAACATGTATTCAGAGAACCTAAATGGTTTGAACGACTCTGTAGAGCTACGGTCACAAGCCTTCATCTAAGTCAGCACACAAAACTCAATACAAATATACACAACACATGAATACACAAATCAACTCCTGTTAAAATCATCCAGTCTACATTTACTTACAATAAACACAACAGTAAAAACAGCATTTCCAATGTAACACACTGCTTTTGGCTGCCATGGGAAAAACGACTTCTCAATTGTCCTGCCAGGAGTGTGATATCAGTGCAGCGATCACGACGTAAGCGGCGAGAGTGCGCCTCCTGCAGTCGTTCAGTTCCTGATGCTGAAAGCTTTGGTCTTCTTGATGTTGAGGAGTGGAGGTTTAATCTTTGGTTTGTTGTCAGTCTTGCTCTCTCGGTCTGGGGAGGGGAATCGTTGCCTGTAGATGTCTGGGTACTGCTTCTGAAACTTAGGAGAACAATAAGAAAATTACACTTTGCTGAGTCTGCAGATTTCCAGCATTTTTGAGGATATGAAGTGACGTGTTATATCCTTGTGTGAACTTCAGGAATCTGAAGGCTAGTGAAAATAGCTTTCAAGTTGAAAACACTGCAAATTGACTCAAAACCAAATATGTGTGAGTGTGTATCAAAGATGGCCACTGTTACCTCTCCCATAAGTAAGTGGGATACTGTTTAAAACCATGGGGTTTGGCATGTTAGCTACCACTGTTACAGTTTAAAACATCATGCCATACTGAAGGAAACTTGAAACTTGATGAGAAACTCATTGGTCGAGTACTAGGGTTACAAATCAAGACAGGAAGAGGGACACTTCTTTATTCACTTTGCATCTTTGTGCAAACAGAACCAGACTTGAGGCATCGCCTCGACTTTCAGTAGACCGTTACCTGTTTCAGTTTCTTGCGTCTGTCCTTCTCACTGATGTTTTGATCTGTCACCAGGATCTCTAGCAGCTCCTCCATGGCCTTCTGAGAAGACTCCAGTTTTTGCTGTTCAAACTCAGCGCCACTGATCTGATGGCAGAACGTGTAGACCGGCAATGGAGGGCAAACCGGATCGCTTTTGTCAGTCTTTGAAACAGAGTCCATTGGGACCTGAAATCAGAACAGTACAAACATGAAGAAATCAACATGTTAACAGATTTTAAAGCTCCCAATGAAGCTGGCAGGTTCCCCTCAAAGCTCCAGCAGCATGAAAAGGTGTATTTTGAGCATTCACAGCTATCTGCTTGCTTCTGCAGGTTGTATTTGAACAGACATGCTGGGTATCACTTACTCTGCTTCTTTAAGAATTAGTTGGTTGTGGTTTACAGTTAGAAGGTATACCTGTGATGTTCGTAGGTACTGTATATGGTCACTGATGGCACCAAGCAGGTACTCTGGGACTGAGAGGATGCTTTGCTGATGATCCATTAAAAATGACACCAGCCTGGTTGCTAACAGCTCGTCCAAATCACACTCCTCAGCACTGCCCAGGACACAGCCTGAAAATGTGTGAACCATCTGAAATCCACAACAAACATCCAGATACACAAGTGAATAAAAGGTAAACAAACAGGGACATCATGATAAAAGAACATGACATACATGTCTGTGCTCACACTTCTTTAGGGAATGTTCAGAGTATTAGACGGGAACAAAAAATATTTGCTAGCTCCTTACCAATGTCCGGGTGCCGATAGCAGGGTGGAGGCGAGGCATGTCTACATTCTGGCTGATGCGTGACGCCATCCTCATGAGCAGCTGCAACTTCCTGCGGGAGGCGGGTGGAAGGAGGAGGGTGCAGAGCTGCAGGGCCTCGATGGCTACACGTTCACACTGAGGCTGGAGAACGCCTACATGCAGGAACACCGTTAGAAAGTCACGCACACGCAAGGAAGTGTTTTCAGTCAAACTGAAGAACCACACTTCAGGACCACATTCATCCATTGCTACGTCACACTTGCTAGACTACACAATGAATGGATGAATGAGAAGATGATTCGACTACAGCTATAGTGTGAAATGAGGCAGGTAAAGCTTGTGAACATGACACTGCAGCACGACTGTCATCCAGGAATGAACTCCTATGCCCTCTTCCTTTTAGACTGTTTCTATAGATTTTAATGAAATCTGTGGGTCTGTACGAGAAAACAAGCTCTATTTATCTGGCTAAACTGTGCTGCAGCTACATGATCTGTGAAACAGACTTTTGCCTTTTTCCTGTTGTTAAATGTTAAAGGTCAACTGCTGAATACAAAAACAGAGGCCATTTTCTGAAACTGGCCTTCCTGCTTTGAGTGAGGGAACAAACTGGAGCTAGTAGGGGTTAGATGTTAGATGAGGTTAATTTGATTAGACATAGACACAGAGTCGGGTAGAGGTGAGAGGGTCTTACTGTGCTCATTTTGGTTTTTGGGGGGTTGGGAGTTGCCGGCGGACACAGACACAGGCGCTTTGAGCAGTGAAACAGGTTGTGACAGGTGGGACACTTCCAGAGAGCTGAGGCAGCGGCGAACAGCAGCAGGTGCAGGAAGCGTCCAAAGGTTAGAGGTGCTGGAGGCCGGTCTGGGTCCTGTAGCAGCATTAGACCCTTGTGCTTTGGTTGCAGCAGACGAGAAAGAAGAAGGGAAAGGACGAAAGGAGGAAGAGAAGGGATGACAGGAAGACAGTGATGGAGGATGTGAAGCTGAGGAAGCCTGACACTGACTGGAAGGAGAGTTTACACTGAGGCAGCTTGCTGCTCGACCCTGCCACTTAAGCTCTTTGACATCTTCCTCCCTGGTTTCTATGACGATGTCCAGGCAGCTGCTGAAGCTGTGAGGCCGTAAGGAACGAGACCTGTGTGAAGCTGACAGTCCAGCCAAGGGTATGACAGACAGCCTGTTTCTGGCTGTAACTCCTGGAGCGTTTTCAGAAGTAATGGGTGCTGGTTTGGACACAGATGTCCCGAATGAACGAGTGTGAGGTGTTGTGATGGAAGAGCTGTCGTCCTGGCTCCTGCGGCTACAGGCCCAGGATGCCAGGCTGTCACTGGACTGAAACAGCTGTTGTCTAGTAAGAGGGGCAGAGTCATCCAGGATGGTTTCCAGGGAGCAACTCCTTGTTTGAGGTCTTGTGGGAACAACTGTACTGAGGCTGATGCAGCTGCCTCCTAATGGGCCGTCATCCGCATCGGCACCGCCGCCTCCTTTCAGTGCTGCCAGCCGGGACTGAAGTTTCCCACCAATTACCTCGCTCATGGGGGATTCTGTCTCGTCGCATGTCCCCTGTCTGAGCAGCGACAGGAGGAGACACTCCGTGGAGCGAAAAGACGACTTGGCTGGAGGGGGGACTGCAGGAAGGTCTGATTTCTTGCGCTTCAAATGCTGGCGCATAGAAGGCGCTGCAACGTAGCCGCAGAACACTGAAAGTGGATGAAGACATGGAGAAGGGGGGCAGAGAAAGCCAAGGGGGCAGGCAGGGTGTCAGTGCAAGCAGACAGCAAAGGGGAAGGAGAAGGTTTAGTTAGTTCAAACCATTACTGTTCATACAGCTGATCAGGCACAACAAAAACAAAAAGTGCAACAGCTCACATCACAGTTAGGATCCCACAAACAACCAAAACTTCTGTTAGGGGGTCACAAAGCACTGTTAGAGGTCAAACACTCAACTCACAGTGGAGACAACATGTGAGAAAAGACCTGCAGCCAAATTTGACCCGAACACAACACCAACATGTAGATTCTGAAAGGCTTAAAAAATGAACAGGAAGCAGTAAACCCACCTAGAACATTGATAAACAGTTCATACAGTTCATATGTGAGCAGTGGCTGTGGGAGGCTGTAGAAGTAATCGGACACTGTTTTGAAGACATCTCTTTCAAAGCCAGGATAGGATTGTTGTGTGCCGTTGTACTTTGGCCCTGGAAATAAACGCCATGTTACTGCAACTGTAACAACACTGAATAATATCTTCAGTAAATAGATCCATTAAACCAAATTAAAAAAAAATCTATAAAAAAAAGCTTTTTCCTTTTAAAACTGTTAATGCAGGACATAGTTGCAGCTACTCACAATTGGCCAGGCTCCTCATGGCAGACAGAACCCAGTCTGGAAGGTCATCTATGGAGGCAGTTCTAATGTTAGACTCTTTGTTGGTTTACAGTATAATGAGTCAAACTCATTTTAGTTCGAGACCTCTGGATTAAATTATGTCCAGACTTTTTGGTTCAAAATTGCCCAGAAACACCACATTTTCACAGATACTTTTACTTGAAGAAATTTTTTTTTATTATGTTGTTTTAGCCTTTTACACTGGAGAATGGCACTTCTAGGACTTTAGTATGTGGTTCAAAGCACATCCTTATGGTAAAAAGTATTTTTTCAAAGATGAGGTCTTTATACATAAACTATCCTGTACATTTTTTCCTTTATACTGGTGTGTGAACCTACTGGTCTTGTCGTCCAGTGTGACCACTCCGTGTTTGTTGACTTTGGTCATATTGTGGATGATGTTCTGTGGATTCACATAACGATGGTCTAAAACCTCGTCAAGAGATGGAACATCCAGAATCCTCTGAAGACTGAAACACATACACAAGTTTTAGATATACATGGAAGTCTTTCTCATTTATTTATTTATTTATTTTTTGCAAAGAATGATTTTTTGGGGGGTTAGATTTGTGTGTTTATACTGGGTCAGTGTGATGTCTCTCCAGATCTCCTGTTCATCCTCCACTGTCAGCTCTCGTCTCTGTTTCTGCTGCTCTTCTTCTGGCTGATTGTCGCCTTCCTGCTGTATTCGGAGTGCAGGATCCACATTTTCCTGAAACACAAGTACGGAACAAGAACCAACATCACAGAGTGAATCTTTTTTTTTTTTTTTTATTAGTGCAAAACTGCATCTATGAACTTGTTTTTCTCTCAAATGCAACATATTATTGTTTTAAATTGAAACAGTGATAAATCTAACTCACCTGGGTTTCTTTCTCCTGCCTCCTTGTGCTTCTAAACCTGAAGAAACCTTCTTTGTCCTTGAATGAAGGTCTCTTTTTTATGGATCTGGACTCTGAGGCTGGAGCTGAACAGGGGATGGGTTTCAGAGGAGAAGTGGAAGGAAACCTGTGGACAAAGAAAACAAAACCAAAAAAAAACAGACTGTTTGATGCTGTGTGGAGCACAATCAACATATTAAGCCCCGTTTTAAATAATCCCCAAAAGCACATTTCTGCCAACAGATTACCTGTACAGCACATTGTTGTCCTCCAGGTCCTCTGTTCCCCAGCGTCCCTTTACATCTTCAATCACATGGTTCTTCAGAAACTTCTTTAGAAGCTGAACTGTCTGTTGCCTGGTAACGTCGGGGCCAAAGTTGCTGTTGTTACAGAGCAGCTGATGCAGCCAATCAACAGCAGCAGAAGCAGTGAAACAGGAAGCATAGTGCCTGAAGTTCTGGCGATGCTTCCTGAGGGGCATGCCAGCCCGAAACAAACGTGTCACCTCATTCCACTGAAACAGGACACGCACAGTTCAAGCAAGGAAACAAGATAACAATGTGTCATACGGTACAGAATTGCTCCATTGGAAAGCTGATAAAAGTGCACAACAATATAATGACAATTGACCGTGAGAAGTAACAGTGGGTAAGACAGGACGCTTCTACTACAGAGAAGATCGCTAAGCTGTAATTAAGCCAGCACAGTATCTGCTGATTCAGATGCTGGCAGATATATCCAAGCGTTGGTACACATTTCATCAACTGGTAGCTCATTATGCACAAAATTCAAAAAGCATGTGCAGCGGTAAGACCAGTTTTACTTTAAAACAAACTATTTTGGTTTCTGCAGGCATATTGCAGATTCAGGAATCACAAGACCAATGACCTCAAAAACAAGTTAGTATTTACAAATGTTTACTTGTTGTCATTGCAGCTACTGCAGAAGTCACTTAAGTTGTGGAATAAATTCCTGCACTGATGGACTGGAGGTTTGACAGCAACCGGATTGACAGGTGATCTATCCTTTAGGTCCACCATTAAAGGTGAATGGTAAATGGTCTGTATTTGTATAGCGCTTTACTAGTCCCTAAGGACCCCAAAGCACTTTACACAACCAGTCATCCACCCATTCACACACTGGTGATGGCAAGCTACATTGTAGCCACAGCCACCGGACACTGGCGGACACTGGCGCCACCGGGCCCTCTGACCATCACCAGTAGGCAACGGGTTTAGTGTCTTTCCCAAGGATACAACGACCGAGACTGTCCAAGCCGGAACTCGAACCGGCAACCTTCCGATTACGAGCGATCGTGAATTTTCTTTTTTAAAAACATAAACACAGTTTCTTTAAGAACCATATATGTCAGCCCTATGATACCTGCGCATCTGTTACACTCATACGATAACAGAGTAATCGAGCAGCCATGGAACGTTAATTGCAAACATTATTGGTTTAGGATAAGGATTTATCTTAATGAATGAACTAATATTTGTAAACAGAATTGCTCTAAATATTCCAATTCCACCATCCCAGTGACTTTCTTTTATTAGAAGATAAAAAGATAAGATAAAACTTTATTAATCCCTCGGGTGGGTTCCTCTGGGAAATTTGGTAGAAACTCAAATATGTGAGTGTCTATAGCTCACTGAACAAAGGTTGTTGACATATATATTTAAAAGACATCACCGCATATATTGGATTAAAATCACATCAGTGTCGTTAATGAAAATTCGTACTTTAAGGTCCGGTTTTCAAACGCCATGTAAACTAATCGGTCTCGTTAGCTGGATTACAGGTGACGTTTGTTGCTGAAACAAAGTCATGAAGATGATATTAAATCAGAGAGAGACACAATTTTACAACGCTGAAATACAGAGAGGATACTTTACTGTGAATTTCTTGCAGTATTGCTTTTAGAGAAGCTGGCAAAACGCGTGTGTTTAAAAGCAGTTGCAGCTGAGTTTAGCGCTTCCGTTGATGACGATCTTACACTGAGTAGCTAGGTATTAGCTAGCTCGTGAACTTTAACTTACCAATTTCGTGGCTCGGTACGGTCCAGGGCTGATAACATGAGAACTCATATTTATCACGGAAGGGCAGCGCTAAGGGTTTCCTTCATTCGCTGTAGCGACGGATACTATCCATCACTCGAAGAAATATTTACGCATTTCTCGCTACAACCTTTAGTTTAGTTACGGAGAAACTCTCCACAGCCTGGCTGCTCCCCATCTGTTCAAAATTACGAGCCCTGTGCTTCTGCCACCGGATTGGATGGACGTTCTGGTCACGTGACCAGCCTCTAACGGAAGAGGGTGGAGGATCAAAACAAAAAGTGGACTGTAGGGTATTTGGTAGTAAGGCTATTTGAAAATTCTTCCAGTTGACACTAAATTTAGGTCTACAGTTAGTTACAGCTGTGTCAGCTGTAGAAAATGACTGTATTGCTTTATGTTGAAAGGCTATGCAGGTGTATTTCCTCGTGTACTACGGTACCCTTTTCTTCAGTTTTCGTTACATTGCGCATTCTTATATAATAATATTCATTAAATCACCGGCACGTAAGCTGTTAAAGTTAATTCCAGAAATTTCCTACCTCTATCATACGCTGACCTGAAGATTCAGTAATTATAAGCCAGTGGTATAATGCATTTGGTATCTAGATGCCAATTTAAGATTTGTATATATGTAATTATACTTGTAAACCAATGTAACATCTAAAAGTATGCCTTTGACTGTTGCACTCTTAAAGACCTCATTAATCTTTGCTTTTAAACAAACTGGATGCTCCTCCTCAACCAAAAACTCAAACATATTTGACTACAAAGCCCAGCTACAGAACCAGGCTCATCACCAGAGCCTATATTTAAACTTCATGCTCTTTGCACATGGGTTTCTATTTAAAAGGTTTCTAATAAAAATAATAATTATATTAATAATTATACATT
Source organism: Neolamprologus brichardi (assembly GCF_056152115.1). Classification (NCBI taxonomy): domain Eukaryota; kingdom Metazoa; phylum Chordata; class Actinopteri; order Cichliformes; family Cichlidae; genus Neolamprologus; species Neolamprologus brichardi. The sequence continues at coordinate 29,155,703 of NC_142120.1, read as the reverse complement.
TTATATAAAGATGTGAGTGTTTTACTGTTCGGACTATCCTTCTGTTCCAGCCTGTCTTAAGTGAAGGAGCAAGTCCTCCTGGGGAGGCCTTTTGCATTCACTGATGCATAGGCATGGCATGGAATTTACATTAGCATATCTTTAAAAGCACTCTGTAGGGGAAATCATTTACAGCCACAAAGAGATGAAAGACAAAAAAGACAGTGGGTGTTAGAGACAATTCTAAAGGGATAGATACCAGGAGGATGTGGTTGACTCTGGCCACACAGTAATGATTCCTTCCACTTGCCTCCGAAGTTGGATATTGGAGTTGGAAGTGACATGAGTCCTAGACTGAATGCTTGGCTTTCTATCCTAATGATAGAGCCTGGTCAATGCTCTGCGATTGGCTCATTTAGCGAGTCACAAAAGCTCAATAGTGGCAGTACATATTGAAGCTTTTACAGTTTTACTGATGTCTACTTAAACTATCACCATCTTGGTTTGTTAAGTTGGGGTTGGTGGAGCTGCTCCAATTTTCTGAGTGGCAAGATATTTCCTATTTTATGCACCCTTGTATTTTTACAGTTGCATTTTTCTATTGATATTTGACATTGAAAACATCTGTGGATCATTTGATGGATTATGAGATGATAACTTTTATTCCCCAGTGGTTCCCAAACAAGATTTCCAAACAATAATCCCCCCCAATCCTCTCACACTTTTTTCAGGCGTTATCTGCTATCCAGATGTTCAGGTCACAAAGGCCCTAAACGATGGGCTCCATAGATCAAGTCAGCAGACTAACTGAGGAAATCAGAGACTGAGATATAATTTGTCTTGGTTCCCCTTGACGGAAGCCAGCCTGCAACTGTAACCCACCTCTGATGCACAAAGTAGACAAAACTAACATCACATGGATGAGTTACAACAGTAAAATGCTGATTTTGGATTGCTGCATAAGTGAACATATACAAAAAAACAAACAAACAAAACCCAGCTCTTTGCTCAAATTACTGCAGCTGTATATGTGTCGAGTTTGCCTTTGTGCTTGTGCTTTTCTTCCCATCAAATTTGACAATTTGAACACACACTTGAATTAAGATTGTGTGTGTGCTCAGTCTTCCAGCAGTATGTCCAATTCTTCTAAAGGCAGTCGCACTCGCAGTTCTTTCCCTGTCAATAGGTCTACAAACTCCTGCAGGTGATGAGGGAACAGCTGCACTGCATCCATATACAAACCCTGATCTCACACACACACACACACACACACATCCACATTCCAATGTAAGGAACAAACACCCACTGATGTATGAAATAAAGACCAGGGCAGTCTCAGAGCTGCGAGTCAGGGAGCCCTCACTCTCGTACGAGAGCTCAGAGCTGCCCTTGCTAAGCAACAAGTAAAACTGTGTGTTTCTCCTCTCTGATTCTCAGCTGAAGAAGTGTTTTAGAATATATCTCTTAACATTTGTCATGTCTGTGTGTAGGCAGGCAGGAAGAGAGGACCCAAAATGCAGGATTCACTGAGGCGGAAGTAAGTCAAAACACACAGCTTTATTGCTGGTAAGAAGCAGAACAGAAAAACACTAACTAAACTAGAAGAACAGAATAACTAGGCAGGTAGGCTGGCTGGCAAACGGAACACACAGAGGAAGCGAGGGTGAACAGACGTTAACGACGCGACACCGAGTAGGGGAAGACACAGACACTAAATACGAGAGGTGAACGGAGCGAAGAGGAAACAGCTGGGAGACACGGCTGACGCTGATTACACTGACGAGACAGGGAGAGCACAAAGCTGAACGCACTGACATAGGACACAGACCTACAAAATAAAATAGGAAGCACACGACAGCAAAGACTCGTAAACAGGCATAATGATGTCACGGACAGACAGAGGGACATACGGGCAGAGAAGAATAAGCACAGGCAACCTAAACCAAACATGAGGGCAAGATAACAAAACCTAAACCAGAAATAATCGTCATCAACAACATCATCATCGGATAACAAAAGAATCAGAATATAATTATAATCAAAACAGTATCACCAGAGAATAAAAACTAATCCATAATGCAAAAATAAACCAAAACATAAGAAACTCAAAATGCTTGGTCGAACCGACCCAGGACCGTGACAACATTAAACCAATATTTGAAAACAGGAAAGTATCTGATATATGAAGCTAAAATTTACAGCAATCATTATAAACGTTAAACTTTTCCATTGTGAACAGTTGAGCAGAAGGTTTGGTTTTGACACAGAATGATCACTATATCAAATTATACTGTAATACATTAAAATACAAGTACTGATGACCAGAGTACACATATGCTACACTTTTTTAATTTGTGGTTGACATCAAGAAAAGACAACAAAAGTCAACTTGTTTTTAATTTGTTTTTTGTTTTTTTAATTTAATTTTAGTGCCAATTAACTAAGAAGTCTCCCGAAGGTGTTTTGAACTGTAAGGTGGAGGGCCTGTAGGACCTCCACCTTACAGTTCAAAACACCATCTTTAGAAAATTCCAGCAATCAAATGATCCCCTATGAGCAAGCACTTGGCGACAGTGGGGAGGAAAAACTGCTCTAAAAAGCAGAAACCTCCAGCAGAACCAGACTCATGTAGGGGCAGCCATCTGCTGCGGCTGGCTGGGTACGATGGAAAACACAAAGGAGACACAGTGAAGATATAATAGTTTTTTAGGAAAACTGTAAAGACGTTTAGGAATTTTGATTTGAAGCAAGGCAGTGGAAAAGTCAAGGTCTTTAGTCATCGCTGCCCTTAAAACAGCATCTGAAGGGATACATAATAGCTCTTCCCACTGCTGCAAAGAACCTGGCAATTCTGGACTTTTGTGGAGGACTTGTGAGGACACCCAAATTGATTTTCAAATGCTTCAAAATAGCCTCATCAAATGAACTATCACTTGCAAAAGCAGCATTCATGACTTGTTCTGTGGAGCCAAACTCCTTGATGAGTCCTTTAAACATTTTTTTGGTCAATTGACTCACATTCTTGTCCAGATTTGTTATAGACTCCTCAATGCTGATTTCAGGTTGCACCAAGTTCTTGAGATGTTCAATGATGTCTCCTAAAGTTTTGTTAGGTAATGAAAGCGGCTTTTTTAGGCTCTTTTTGTACTGAGCCACGAGTCTAGCTATAAGACACATGGCAAGGTTCTCGGATGCTGCCTGAGATGACAGTGACACTTCTGAGAGCTTTTTCTCCAACTTTTCTGAGGGTTTCTCTTTAGACATTTCAGACAGTTTTTCCTCTAACTTTTCTGAGGTTTGCTCTTCAGACTTTTCCAAGAATTTCTCCTCAGACTTTTCCGAGGGTATGTCCTCTGACTTTCCAGACATTTCCTCCTCCATCCTCTCGAGCACTGGTGTTGAACTTGAACAAGAGGATGTTGAGCGTTTCTCTGGTGACTTGACCTGCTTTTCCAGAGATGCTGGTCTAGAAGGACAGGGTTTTTTAGATTCTCTGACACTTTTCTGAGAATAGTCTGATTCTGTGTCTCTTGCCCGTTTCTGTCCCTTTGCAATGACCTTTTGGATCTCTTCAACAGCATCAGACACTTTTTTGCTCTGAACAATTTCATCTATTGTTTCACCATCAACCAAAAGCAGAATCTTTTGCAAAAACTTTCCAACTGCGTCTTCTATGATTACATAGAGGACTTCAGGAGAAAAGAAAACTCTCGATTCAGCTACTTGCTGTGGTGTCTTGGAGATGACGGAGTCTGATAGACTTCTACCCATAACAGTTGTGGGAATTTGGTATATACGACTTATCATTAAATGGTCGTACAGTTTCTCTGTCAATTCTCTCGAGAAATTCTTCACTTTCTCGCTTATTTTAATGTTTTCGAGCCTGTCTTGGATAATGTCATGTTCTTTCTCTTTTGTGAACTCGCTGTATATGTCACTAATTTCAGATTTGATGACATTAAAGCTAGTTGGAGTAGCAGATTTGATCATGTTTCCCAGAGTAGATGAGCTTCTAGAAGGGGCACGGACAGACATGCTAGAATTTGAACGAGGAGTTTCGCATGCTGAACCTGGGAGGCTGACACTCATACTGTCGTGGGAACCCATTCTCTCAGTTTCAGGGGAGTGGGTTACCTTTGACAGACTAATAAAATAGTCTTTGCTCTTCTTCACTGTTGTTTTCAGCTCCCCTTTCATCTTTTCAAAATGTTTTCCTGCAATCTTGGAAAAATGCAGTTTGCGTGATTTTTGCGGTGCGGAATGAGCACGTGAGGTAAAAAACTCTCTCACTTTATCAAAGATGATTCCCCCGTTGAATCCAGATTTGGGTGAGGTACATTTCTCACTGTGACAAGAATAATCAGTGTCAGTGCACTGCAGATTGTCAAGTATAATATTGACAATGTCAGCTGCAATTTTTTCTACTGGGGTCTCAGGTGGAATACTTTCTGCCTGCCTTTCAGCTTCTGCACATTCCCCACTTTCTGAACTTTCTTTCTTTTCTGAAAGTTGCTCTATTTTAGCGAGTGGCTCAATTTCCATATCGCTGTCATCATCCGATAATTCATCATCTGTAATATCTGAATCTTGACACCATTTGGTCAGAATTTCACTAACCTCCTGGGTGGCTGATTTGACTGAGATGCTGGACTCAATGCTATCTTTGCTGGGCTCAGACTTACTTGAATCGCTTTCCTTTCCCATGCACGGGCATTTCAGTTTACTTGCATATCTTTTCAAGCATGAGAGAGCATGAGAAACCATGACACGCAGTTTTCTAATATTACGAACTGCCCCACTGACGTAAACAGCGGGGTCTGATGGTAAACTGAAGTGCTCTCTTACCAGGGCGACTATATATTTGACCTTATTTGAAATCTCCTCCTCAATCATCTTTGTCAGCTTTTTAGCACTGTGACATATCTGCTTTGGGATATTGAGCAGGTTTGCAATAGTGATTGAGATGGAGTCACCAAATGATGGATTTGTTTCTATTTCTGCAGATGCATCGCTCTGAATGACGGGAAGAGCACGTCTCAAAATGTTGGCTGAGGTGATCTGTATGATTTCAGAAATCATATCAGCCAAAACTGCTTGAATATCAGAATCCCAAGCTCCATTTTCTATTAAAGTCCACTGTACATCATCGAGCTTGTTAAAGGCGTTATCGATAATCGGTGACAGCTCATCTGGTGATACGACCAGTGGGGTTTGAGTATTATAATCCTGTGTTGCAGACATTGTTATTTCACACGGATTCTCTCTGTTAAAATCTTCCTGAAATGCTAAACTTTCTGAATTGAAAGAGCGTGGTAAGTTTGACATGTAACTACTGTCGAGGGGGTCTCTGGTAGTGATAACTTTTTGACTTAGCTTGGCTCCTATTTAAGGACTTTCCCGGATCAAAGGAAAACCACATTAAAGGACTTCTTTGACGTAACACATCAAAACCTTCTATGAGGTAAGTCGTTCGAATGCACGAGAATTCGCGCATGCGCAACCGCCCGCGTTAAGCTCGTAACTCGGGTGCGCATGGCAGAAGAAAACTGTTTTTTTTCTCAAACCTTTATTTAAACATCAGTACAATACAAAATGGAATTAAACAGTACCACAATAATGGTGTTGTACTTACAAAAGAATTGTATGCATAGATAAACAAATACAAGAACAGTATTCAGAAACAACAATATAAATATGCTAGGGGGAAAGTAACTGATCAAGCCAAAGAATAAAGTGATTGAAAGATCTTAATTTTTTCAGAAACACCAATAGTTTTTATAACTTTTGGGTTAGTGGAGTTCTTAATTGAGTTAAGATACTGTACAAGTTCAAAGGAGAATACATAAAAAGAGGGATGTCTTCCTAAACATTTGGACTTGTGAATCAATGAGAAACTGGTCCAGTGAGCTCTCACGTGTTCGGCTGCGGTCATGTCGGCCGCACTTTGAATTTTGTTGCTCTTTTTCTCTCCATAATACGGTTACTCGGAAACACAGTAGAGTTCGTCTTTTTTTTTATCCTGCAAGTTTGTCCCCATTTACTCCACAGTCCAATAGATGTTTTGTTAACAAAGAAAAGAAAATATAATCCTTACTTGATTTATTATGATTAAAAAAAATATTAAAAACTCTTTAAGAGGTGGCAACATGGTAATATGCCGAGTGGCAGCGTTTTCCTTTCTCACTTCCACAGAGTTTTTCTTAATAAGTTGGAATGTAACAACTTCCGGTATAAATTTTACTCGTTTTTTTAAGGCATGTCACATAGATCAATCTTGTATTTATTGACAATATCAAGTAAAAGAAATACAGTTTCAATGGTTTGTTGTGGCAATTAAAGCATTTTGTGTCACTACAGCAAGGGCCTTGAGCCACTGCCAGGCCCAGGCTTGATTAAATAGGGAGAGCTGGGTCAGGAAGGGCAATCGGCATAAAATGCCAAATAAAATGCATAGATCACTAAAATGCATCAGTAAAGGCAATCTACAGTAATGTCATATATAACAATACTTGATAGGGGTCCTTTTCAATAATTTTTAAGATTTAAGTTAGAATTCTGGGTCTGCTGTGTATGTGCTGAAAAGTGTAATATCGAGTTTCTGCTTATCATTATAGTTATTATTTAAAAAACTGAAAACGTTTCATTCACTACGTAATGAACTGATTTAATTCATTCCCAGCCGAGAAGACTGTATTTGTGTCTTTACTGTATGACTTGAACGGAAATCGACAAGCTGTTGCTGACGTAAGGAGAAAGGCTGCTCCCAGCTGGGCACAATAGGGAACTACTGCATTTTTGGAAACCTAGTCACTCTTTGGTAATTTCAGTATTTTTGTTTTTACGCTTGTTTATATGTAACAAAGACAAACGGGAATATTTTGGGGTATGCACTCGTCTCTATAGTATTTTATTTTATTCTGTACTGTTGTGTACTGTATTTATTCTTATTATATTCTAATTTTTGCTACATAACTTTTGCACTGTCCACTTTCTGCTGTGACAAAACAAATTTCCCACGTGTGGGACTAATAAAGGTTATCTTATCTTATCGTATCTTAGAGAGCGAATAAAGATCTTACAAGTGTTAAGGACGACAGCCAAAGTGCTAGTTAAAGTTGGTTTCCAATTACAATTCAGTTATGTTTTTTTTTACATCCTAGTTCAGAAATAACTTAAAACATGCCTGATCCGAAAGGATTTGTGTTACTTTTTATTTCAGTTAAATAATATTTTCTGCAGGGAAAAACATGCCGTGACCCGGATTCGAACCGGGGTTGCTGCGGCCACAACGCAGAGTACTAACCACTATACGATCACGGCGCGCTATCCGTGGGATAGGAAGCATGGGTCGTTGACAGAACCCCTATGCTCGCATGGTGGTGAAACACTAAAATCTTATTAATTATGGCCAATACGGGACCAACAGAAAAGTCATTTAGAAATTCGAATTACAGTTTTTATCAGATTTTGCTGAGCGAGCAGCAAGTTACTCCTAAAACCGTGAGAGACACGTTTGCGGTCTGTTTGCTTATGGCTCTACTTTCTTCACGTAGTAGAGTGGACATATTTTCTGTGCCTCGTGGTGTGGGCGTAGCCTACGGCGTTTTAAAAACGTATTCGCTTGCTGATTGGTCAACCGTCGTGTATTCATACGGATTCAACGCATTCTCTTTACCCATTGGTTATGGGGTCGTTATCTCTCGTTTATCATTGGTTCAATAAACAAGACGTCCGAATTTCAAACTAGATTGTCTGTCAGTGTGTTGTCGAAGTAAGCGAGAGTGAACGTTTGCTAGCTAACAAGTGTTGGGTCTAAACGGCCATTTGGAAACAGTTAACATGTAATTAATGTTAACTAAGCTGTTTTTTTAAATTCATTTTTTAAGCTACAAGATTGACTTTATTAATTACAAATGGCACAAGGCGTACATTCGGGACAGAGAGGATTTTTGGACTTCAGTCCAACAAGGAGAGAGTACACAGACAAAGAGAACGATGTTCCCGTCCTGAGTTTGATCCAGTTTTCAAAGGCTCCTTTCGTAACCTTTGGATCGGTTAAGCTGGGTACCTCCAAGTCAGCTGTTCTGAGGATCGAGAACCCTACAGAGTATGCTGCAGCGGAGGTTTCTGTTGAGAAGATCCCCTCAAGTAAAGGCTTTTCAGTGGACTGCAGCACGTTCAAAATCCAGGTATGTTTTAGCTTATACAGAAAATGCACGAGTACCCATTCACACACCAGATTCCAAACTCCACGGTTATTTTCATATAATTAAATACACTCTTAAAGATTTCTGTTTATAAGAGTCTGTTCTTGTTTTCAGCCTGGGGGCTCGTTCACTCTGGTGGTGACCTGGACGCCAACCGAAGAAGGTGGGATCAGAGAGCTAATCGTCTTAAATGCCAGCGGTGTCCTCAAACACCAGGCTGTCCTGCTGGGGAGAGCAGAGGCACCAAAAAGGAAAAAGGTAAGCATCCACAGCTTTACACGGAGGCTCTTACAGCTAATGTTACTCTCAGATAGCTGAAGTTTTTTTTTTCCGCCTTCACTTTGCAGTATGTTTTGATGAGCAGCTGCCAAGTAAGAAAGCAGCAGTGACGACATTATTTATTCCAAAATGCACTGTTAATCATCTGAGGTCATGTCAGTCACTAAACAGAAGTGAAACCACGTGAAAAGTAAAACAAAAGCATTTTTAGATCAAGGCAAGTTGTTGGATATGAAATATGGTCATTGATCTGTAAATTGTAATGTGCACGTAATGACAGACTCAGTGAAAACCGAGATGTATTTATATCAGGATGTTCATCATTGTGTTGTGTCTGGTTTCAGCTTTTTTTTTTTTTTTTAATTTTTTTTAATGTTGCCTATTGTAACAGTGTTTTTAACATACATTGCATCCACTGGCCTAGCTCATTTGAGGTTAAGTTAGGCTGTATGTGAATGAATGACTTTAAGCTATTTTAGGTAAAGAATATCACATTTGATCTCATCAAATGAGAAAATGCCTTGCCTTTTTTGTACCAACAGTAAGATACAAAAGTAAGGCTTCTGGTGATATTTGGTGAGTTCAGTGCAGTTGTGATGTGTGCTTTCAGTAATAACTGGTATGACTCTTTAGTCTGATTATTATGAGGCAGTTATATCCTTAACTGGAGGCCTAGCTTGTATGATTTGTTTTGTAGGCTGCAACTTTACACATCATTGAAAATGTGTGTGTGTGTTTTCAGAAGACCTTATGGGACACAATCAAAAGCAAGAGAGAGGGTGAAAAAATGACAACACTCAGAAGGAAGGTCGAGCACCCCCCTCTGAAGATGGCTGCCAATAAAACCTTCCAAGTGTCTCGAAATCCACAGTACAAACGGGACAAGCCACGCAGCCCGCTCACTTCACTTAACGAGGGCAAAGGTGCCATAGAGAGGTCCCTAACCAAGCACAGCCCCGTTGGGGATCGCTGCCTGAAATCAGACAAGCAGAAAGCCTTAAATCTGAGCCAGGAGCAACAATCTCTGGTCTTGCCAGAAAAGGAGAACGTCCAACAACTTAATAGGAACTCTCCGCTGGTTTTGCTTGTCCCGGCTGCACAGGTGGTAGACTCTGGTAGCATGTCCGCGAGCCCAGATGTCCTTGCAGGAAAACCTGAAAACAAAGATCTTACCAAAATCCTCAACAGGACGCTGTCGCCAATTGGGACGCCAGAGAGGTTTAAGAAGCTCATGCCTTGGATTGAGTCAGAAAACCCACTCCCTGCTACTGCAAAGTCTGCAGCTGCTGCTGCTGACAGTGAGTTACCTAGAAGCCCCCTCCCGTCTTTGAAAGAGGCCCTGTTTCTCATCGACTCTGATCTGATCGATGTTAACACCAGCCCTCCAGATAATAATTCGAGCTGTAACTTTTCAGATTCGCTCGAATCTAACAGTGAAAAACACGGCTGTCGACCTGACACAGATGTCCTCAAAGCGTCATCTGGTAGCCCTGAGCTGTCAGAGTCCAGTGAGCCCAGACTTACTTTCTTTGTCAGCAAAAAGGCAGAGAAAGCGAGAGAGCTGGGTGTTTCAGAGGCTGATAAACTTCCTGAAGGGACAAAAAAAGGTTCTTTCACCTCTGCCACAGTGACAAAGGGTAAGGCACCGGTGGAGGCAAATGGTTCAAGTGGAAGGAAAATAAAGAAGTCACGACGAAGGCTCCTGCAGAAAACGCTGGAGCTGTCTGATGGCAGCTGTCCGTGTGAGTCAGGTCCAGAAAGTCCTAGCCTTCCTGTCATAGACTCGGACAAAGGAATCAGCCCGTGTGATGACAAACCTCAGGTCCCAGAGTTTATCTCCTCCAGCACCAGCCCGAGGCTCGCTGCCTCACCTGCACCCATCACCTTCCCTGTCTCCTCCCCTCCACCTCTGGCTCCTTCTCGCTTTTCTTTCTCAGTAACGTCCCCACCTCATTCAGTCCTTGCTCCTGTTGCTTTTACCGTCGCCTCTCCAACACCTGTGGGCTCATCTTTTCCTCATCATCATGACCTCTTGTCAAAATCTAAAGTGTACGAGCAGCCCCTAGCAGTTTTTACACCTCCTCGTGTTCAGGAAGACTTGTTTCCCGTTAACGTAGTAGCGAAGAGCAAGAAGAGGAAGAGTGAGGAATTTCTGAAAGCTGATGGGAAGATTGAAGATGACAGGAAAACTGAGCAGGTAAAAAGGAGCAAGGTAGTGCCTGGGAAAACCGAGCCCCCCCGATCAGTCCAGGAGCGGAGAGGTGCATCACAAAGGCAGAGAACATCAGGTGAGCCTCCTTCAAGAAGGTTGTTCATGTCTTTGTTGAGCTGGAGGCTGTAGCTTGTGTGTCTGCTGTTTTAGATATGCTTTATACTAACAGCTCTATTATGTTCAGAGAGAGGAGGATTAAAAAAAATCTAGACGATATCTCCACAAACTTTAAATCAGCACCTTTTGAATTGTTTAAGCTACTTATGCTCAACACATTTGTTTTCTTTTTGTATTTATTTATTTCACTTTCAATAAAAGGGTTGCTGGTGATAGTGATATATGGCTCATGCCAGTATCGGTTGATGTTGGTATCAGCCGATGTTGTCCTTGCTGACTGATTATTAGTGGATGTCACTGGCTGATATTTGTCTGTCACATCAGTTTTGCAAACTGGCTACAAAACCAGTGACAGTTCAGTTGATTTTAAAGAGATTTCATTCCCTAAACAAAGGGCTTAATGACAGACAGAAAAAATAAAATTTAGCCATCCATCATGGGAAGCTGGAGTTCCTCTCAGTCTGTCACAGGGCTGTAAAATAAAATAAGAACTGAAAAGATATCGTTATTTTAAACTTTGGTGCTGGACTCAGAGCATGGGGCGTTATTTTCAGGCCATGTTTGTAATATTTGCAGTTTGAAGGTGCATAAACTGCTGATGGTTAAATGTCTTTATATTGTGGATTTATTGAAGTCTGATGCAATTTCTATCCCTCCCCGTAGGCTCAGTTCGCTCAGTGACCGCATCATCTCTAAGGACTATGAAGTCTGCAGTTCCCGCCCAGGCTAAGCTACCACACTCCAAAGCCGTCTCACAAGGTATACAGGAATATGTTGTTAAATTGGGGTTAAATAATGCTTATAATCCTTTCTGCACTGTTACAAAAATGGATATTCGTACAACTCGGGGCCAAAGTTTTAAGTAATAAGTTAGCTTGCATACAAGTCATTCATATGAGCTAAAAACTCTTTTCCTTGACTTTGATAGGAAATGTACCATTGGTGAGTTAATTAAAAAGATTGGAAAAGAGTGTTTAGCCTATAAAGTGACATGAAGTGATATCATCCATCTGTTTGCTTAATCACTTATCCAGTTCAGGGTTGCAGGGGATGGACGTAGTCCTGCTGTCACAGGGTGAATGCCAGGCTACACCCTGACAGGTTGCCAGTCAATCATGTAGCGTTTTCTTATTATGGTTATCAGAGATGCTTTGAGTCACTTCATTCAATTAGGAACCTCCTTAAAGAAAATTGACTACTCCATCACAGCCATAAGACAAACACAGATTATTTTGATCTGTGTGAGTCCAAAGATAAAAGTATGGAGCTGGAAAAGGGCTTAATATAACACATATAACATAACATATGTTTAACTGCAGCAAAGAACCAAATACTTCATGTGATTGTGTGTCAAGAGTGGAACTGTGGTAATTTATGAGGGAGTCAGGAGTCACAGTGAAGTATGTGAGGGTGGTGCAAGACATGTATGAAGACATGTAGGAAGTTCAGGGTGGCTGAAAGGTATGGTCAGATAGGAGTCTCTTCAACTATCTTTACCCATCACATGACTCACTATGAGCAAGGATTTGGTGACAGTGGGAAGGAAAAACTCCCCTTTAACAGGAAGAAAGTTCTGACAGAACCAGGCTCAGCGATCTGCTGCGATTAGTTGAGGGAAGGAAGAAGAGTGAAAGTCAGTGGAAGTGTGATAGAACATATGTGTGTGAATGAAGGATGATACCCTGTTACGACTCATAAAGGGAGCAGCTGATGATGATGAGGATAATGGCGTCAATAACAGTTTCTTCTGTTGTTCACAGGTGCTCCATCTCGAAAGGCATCTGGTGCTCCCTCTATGAAGACAGCAAAAGTAATCGCTGTGGCACAGTCGAAGCTGAGCTTTATTAAGCCTGCACAAACAGGTTTGTGAACATTGGAAGAATGATAAACACTGAAATGAGCTTTGTGATTTGCTTTTATCTTTAATTTGTTTGTTTTTTTTGTTTTTGTATTGTTTTCTTTCAGCTCTACCCAGACACCCGATGCCGTTTGCTGCCAAGAACATGTTTTACGACGAGAGGTGGATAGAGAAGCAAGAGAGGGGTTTCACGTGGTGGATCAACTACGTTCTCACCCCAGATGACTTTAAGGTCAACACCGAGGTCGCCAAAGGTAACAGGCAGCAGGCTCAAACATGAGAAGATCCTGGTAACACCTTAAATATCTCTAACCTCTTAAATCTGTACCCTCCTCTTGTGTGTCTCGTGTAGTAAATGCTGTGTCCCTTGCTATGGGCGGTGACGACAAGTATAGTGTGCCCAAAGCTCCCACCAAAGAGGAGATGTCCTTCAGCACTTACACAGCCAGACGCAAGCTAAATCGCCTCCGTCGCTCCGCCTGCCAGCTGTTCACATCTGACGCCATGGTCAAGGCCATTCAGAGGCTCGAACTGGAGGTGGAGGCCCGGCGGCTGCTTGTCAGGAAGGACCGCCACCTTTGGAAGGACATAGGTAAGAGTCCTGCTTAATGAAAGCTCAATGCTCTGAGATTCCTGTCACTAAGGCCTGTTCGTGCCATCTTTCAGGTGAACGTAAAAAAGTCCTCAACTGGCTCCTCTCGTACAACCCTCTGTGGTTACGGATCGGACTTGAGGTATTCTGACACATGTGTTTTCTTCTGGTGTCCATTTCCAACAATGTTATTATTTATTTATTTTTGTACCCTGAATATTGCTCATCTTCAGACGATCTACGGAGAGCTGATCTCACTGGAAAGCAACAGCGACACCTTGGGCCTGGCTGTGTTCATCCTCCAGCGACTGCTGTGGAACCCGGACATTGCTGCAGAGTTCAGACACCCCCGAGTGCCCCACCTTTACAAAGATGGTAATTTGAGAGGATGTTGGGTCAGCGTCAGAGCTAATAGAAATACCAGGAGAGCCGAGACTTTTAGTTCAATTGAATTCAAAGTAATTAAAAAGGGGGCATTGTTTGTGTGTTTATCAGCCCAGGTTTGCTTTTGAATTTCCCACTTGAGCTGTAGCACAAGTCTCGGTTTGCCTTTATCACCACCAGACAGAAACACTTTATTATAGAAAATTAACAACTTGGGCATGAGTACAACCTTAATTAACTGACTTCTTGTTATTCCTTCACTGACTCAAACTTTTAATTTCCTTCTAACAACACAACAACAATGACATTTTGCACTGGAATAGATGTGCTTTATATTATTAGACCGAGAAAAAAAAAAGTAAAATAGATGAGGAAATGGGCAGCACAACCAAATAAATATAACTAAATAATAAATATAGATACAGTGCTTAGTCAGTGTGCATGATGCTCAATGTTATGCTGCCAGATCTATAACTGCTTGAAATGTGCAGCTGCAGTTGCTTCAGTTGATGTGATGATTATTTGGATGATCATGATTATTCAAATGTTCCAAACACAAACATAATTGATTAACACTCAGGTGAAAAACAGGATGTTTCACTTTTTCTTTTCCCCTCTTCACTTTGATTGAGTAACCGATTACTTTTTGAATGTGATTAGCTCTCATGAGGCTTAAAGATCACTTTGGATTCATTGGATTAATGTCCCAAAACCTCTAATGTTGTTTTATTCCTAAAATTAATCTTGGAACATAATGCTGAAGAGCCCAAGACAGATGACAGAGCAAAGGATGAAGGAAATACTTTCCTGATTTTGTAGATGTTTGGAGTTCCTTTTTAATCTCACTTGCAATTAAATAACTCAAACAACTTGGGAGTGTAAAGACTACTTTTTAAAACAAGGATATCTTGTGATCAAAATAAGAAAACACGGTTTCCTTTGTAAACTGGAAATTGTCTTTATTGTCACTGTATGAACGCCTGTTTACCTTTTCTCGGTTAGGCCACGAGGAGGCGCTGTCCCGCTTCACTTTGAAGAAGCTGCTGCTGCTCGTGTGTTTCCTGGACAAAGCCAAAGAGTCCCGGCTCATTGAACACAACCCCTGTCTGTTCTGTGTTGATGCTGAGTTCAAGGTACGCCAGAGACACAATGTGTCACCAACAAACATTTGTGGAAAATTACAATTTTTGTACATTGAATAAAAGCTTAAGATAGACTCTTTTCTTGGTATTGAATGGGAGAGCATATAATGTCATTGTGCTTTTGGAATGATGATAAAAAAAAGCTTAAATAGTTTATAAAGATGAGTCTTGAACTGCTTTTTGAGTATAGTGAGCTCATGGATCAAAGAATCAAGGAGAGAGATTTCAAGAGTAAGGGTCACGATTGCAAAGGCTCAGTTAGTTTTAGTTTAGTTTTTCTTCTAGATTTAGGGATGGATAATAAGCTCTGATCAGGCGACCCAAGAGTCCTGGTGAAAAGTTAATCTCTGTACAGATATGCTTCACCATGAAGAGGCCTGAAGATAAAAACTAGAGGTTTGAATTGAATTCAAAATTTAATGGGGAGCCAGCACAGTGAGATCTGCGGAGGTGTGACGTTAGAGGTCTTGAAGGATGTGGTAACGAGCCTCGCAGCAGCGTTTTGCACAAGCTGGAGATGATCCAAGGAGGTTTTACTGAGGGAGGCAAAGAGTGACTGAAATAAAAGCATGAAAAACAGTTTTCCCTCTTCTGATCTTTTTGGCTTGTGTTAACCTCTGTCGTGCTATGTACTGCTCAATTTTTACATTTTTATTTAACAGGCAAGTAAAGACCTGCTGCTGGCCTTCTCAAGGGACTTCCTGAGCGGAGAGGGGATCCTCCCGCGGCACCTCAGCTACCTCGGGTTACCCGTCTCCCACGTTCAGACGCCCCTGGACGAGTTCGACTTCGCTGTGAAGAATTTGGCAGTTGACTTAAAATGTGGCGTTCGTCTAGTGTGAGTGTGTCGGCATGAATTTTAATGCGATGCTCGGATCCCAGATGCGTGTGTGCTTCTCTCAGAGGTCAGGCTCAGATAGGCAGCAGTATCCCCTCTCCTCGAGGGAATTGGGAGCTAAGGGCTCTCAGACAGGGGATTTCCTTCCTTGATTTCTCACTGAAGGATTGGCTCTTTGACAGCCTTGACAGTGGTTCAGTTTCAAGTCTGTGAGTCTGTCAAATGATTTTTTTTTTTTTTTGTATTTGCTCCTTAAATCAAAAAGAAAATTCAGAGCAAATCTTTGACTTCATTTTATTTGTCTCAGGTTCGCTACAGGATATGATGCAATTTAATGTTACATATTTTTCTGTTTTTTAATTACATGTGTATTTTTTAAAATTTCCTGTATTTTAAGTGGGTATGTTGCCCCTAATGTTGTCCTGTACTTGACCAACATGTAGTTAGGGTTATTACAGCATTTAATTAAATGTATTTAAAGAATTCAAATTGACATGAGCCAGATTTGAATTAGCAAAAGCTGGATTTGACCTTGACTAGCCCTGTATGTGTGGATCAGGTTCTCATTAGATACTCGTTTATGTTCAGCTGCTGCTGCTGTGGGCTTTAAATGTGTGACATAAATATTTCATTGCATGACAAATCAGTTGAAGCGATGATGATGATGGAAGCTAAAGATCATCTTTTTGCTTTAGGCGAGTGATGGAGCTCCTTGTCCAGGACTGGAGTTTATCTGTGAAGCTCCGCCTCCCGGCCATCAGCCGCCTGCAGAAGGTCCACAACGTCGATGTCGCTCTACAAGTTCTCAAAAGCAAAGGGATCGACCTGAAGGACGAACGTGGTAATTAATCAATTTCTGAAAATCAAATTTGTATATACTGTTTAAGATATGAACATATTCGTTGTGTTTTATATTCAGACACTTTCTTTGGAAATCTCTCACTGCTATAGTTTTGCCTTGAGTGTAAACAAGTTCTATATCACCTTGTAGTCTGCTGACTTTTTTTCTTACTAAACTTTATTGAGCTTACATGAAAAGAAAATAGAAAATCTGGAAAACTCAGAACTTTGCTTTGATGGTATTTAAATGTTTTGTTTTTATTTTCAGGCTCAACCATTGATTCAAGAGACATTGTGGATGGACACAGAGAAAAGACGCTGAGCCTGCTGTGGAAAATCATCTTTGCATTTCATGTGTGTATACCTTTGTTTCCCCCATTTGAGAACCCCCATCCCAATAAGTGAAGAGAGTTGATTGATATGGTGTTACTGCATCATATGTTCAGGTGGAGGTGATTCTGAATGAGGATCAGCTCAAGGAGGAGATCGGCTTTCTGAAGAAAACCCTGAGGACTAAACGGAGGCTAGCATCTCTGAAGGCCGATCGGGGTCTTCGGCAGACGCCTGCAAAAACCAGAGTCCCGTATGAACATGGCAGCACCAAAGTTACCCTGCTTATGGACTGGGTCCGTTCCGTTTGTGACTTTTACAACTTGCAGGTGAGACTAAACAGTTTAATTTTAGCTAAGAAACCAAAGAAAATAGTTTTACATTCAGAATTAAACTGATTTAATTGAGGCTTGTTTAAGTTTTATCTCTTTTACTGGTTGCTTTTACACTTTGCCCACTAACTAAATTTTTTTTAACTTGAGGTTGATGCACACTAAATAAAACGTTACCTTGATCTTACAAAGCTGTAATACAGTAGATTTTGGTCATTGTTTTGTGTCGCTTTTAGATTATATCTACACACTTTTCCTCATTGCTTATCATCTTCATCTTTTTATAACCTTTGCGGCTTCTTGTTTGCATTTTTTTTTATAAAGAAAATTAATTAATTAATTAATTAATTATCTACTTTAGGCATCTCAGGGCTTTTAGAAGAACAAAACGAAGCAACACTGTAAATATAAATGATATTTGTGTGATGCAAAATGACAGGTTTGTTGGTTTTTGCTGACCTTTGGAATTATCATATTTGATAAATCTCTTTCTCTCTCTCTCTATCTCTCTCTCTCTACATATATATATATATATATATATATATATATATATATATATATATATATATATATATATATATATATATATATATATATATATATATATATATATATATATATATATATATATATATATATATATATATATACTGTGTGTGTATATACACACACACAGTGGGGCAAAAAAGTATTTAGTCAGCCACCGATTGTGCAAGTTCCCCCACTTAAAATGATGACAGAGGTCAGTAATTTGCACCAGAGGTACACTTCAACTGTGAGAGACAGAATGTGAAAAAAAAATCCATGAATTCACATGGTAGGATTTGTAAAGAATTTATTCGTAAATCAGGGTGGAAAATAAGTATTTGGTCACCTCAAACAAGGAAAATCCCTGGCTCTCACAGACCTGTAACGTCTTCTGTAAGAAGCTTTTCTGTCCCCCACTCGTTACCTGTATGAATGGCACCTGTTTGACCTCATCATCTGTATAAAAGACACCTGTCCACAGCCTCAACCAGTCAGACTCCAAACTCCGCCATGGCCAAGACCAAAGAGCTTTCGAAGGACACCAGGAAAAGAATTGTAGACCTGCACCAGACTGGGAAGAGTGAATCTACAATAGGCAAGCAGCTTGGTGTGAAAAAATCAACTGTGGGAGCAATCATCAGAAAATGGAAGACATACAAGACCACTGATAATCTCCCTCGATCTGGGGCTCCACGCAAGATCTCATCCCGTGGGGTCAAAATGATCATGAGAACGGTGAGCAAAGATCCCAGAACCACACGGGGGGACCTGGTGAATGACCTGCAGAGAGCTGGGACCAAAGTAACAAAGGTCACCATCAGTAACACACTACAACGGCAGGGAATCAAATCCCGCAGTGCCAGACGTGTTCCGCTGCTGAAGCCAGTGCATGTCCAGGCCCGTCTGAAGTTTGCCAGAGAGCACATGGATGATACAGCAGAGGATTGGGAGAATGTCATGTGGTCAGATGAAACCAAAGTAGAACTTTTTGGTATAAACTCAACTCGTCGTGTTTGGAGGAAGAAGAATACTGAGTTGCATCCCAAGAACACCATACCTACTGTGAAGCATGGGGGTGGAAACATCATGCTATGGGGCTGTTTTTCTGCCAAGGGGACAGGACGACTGATCCGTGTTAAGGACAGAATGAATGGGGCCAAGTATCGTGAGATTTTGAGCCAAAACCTCCTTCCATCAGTGAGAACTTTGAAGATGAAACGAGGCTGAGTCTTCCAACATGACAATGATCCAAAACACACCGCCCGGGCAACAAAGGAGTGGCTCCGTAAGAAGCATTTGAAAGTCCTGGAGTGGCCTAGCCAGTCTCCAGACCTCAACCCCATAGAAAATCTGTGGCGGGAGTTGAAAGTTTGTGTTGCTCGGCGACAGCCCCAAAACATCACTGCTCTTGAGAAGATCTGCATGGAGGAATGGGCCAAAATACCACTACTGTGTGTGCAAACCTGGTAAAGACCTATAGTAAACGTTTGACCTCTGTTATTGCCAACAAAGGTTATGTTACAAAGTATTGAGTTGTATTTTTGTTATTGACCAAATACTTATTTTCCACCCTGATTTACGAATAAATTCTTTACAAATCCTACCATGTGAATTCATGGATTTTTTTTTTTTCACATTCTGTCTCTCACAGTTGAAGTGTACCTCTGGTGCAAATTACTGACCTCTGTCATCATTTTAAGTGGGGGAACTTGCACAATCGGTGGCTGACTAAATACTTTTTTGCCCCACTGTATATAGATAGATAGATAGATAGATAGATAGATAGATACACAGACAGACAGATATATGTGTGTATATTTTTAACATCGATTGATGTATGATATTTGAAATTCTGGTAAAACATTAACACAGCAAAACAGTTAAGTTTACGTTTTTAGCCTTTGTGTACTGCATCAGTGAGAAGTTTTCAGAAAACTCTAGTTGGAAACAATAAATAAAGTCTCTCTCTGCCTTTGTGTGCAGGTGGAGAACTTCACCGTGACGTTCTCGGATGGCCGCGTCCTGTGCTACCTTATTCACCACTACCACCCGGGTCTCCTGCCAGAAGCGTCTGTCAGTCACCGCACCACTCAGACTATCGAGTGCTCACCAAGAGGCCGACTGGAGCTCAGCTGCTCAGCCAGCGACTCCGACAGCTCCTTTGACTCCCTGCCCACAGGCCCAAACGGTATGTCAGCTGTGTTCTGCAACCATCTGTGCCGGGGGGCATTTAAAGAGGAAAAAAAAAGTTCACTTGGATGTTTGTACCTCAAACAGACATTTGTAGTCTGTCAGAACATGAAAACAGTGAATATGAAAGGAACTCTGAATTATTTAAAAAAAAAAAAAAAAAAAAAAAAGTAACAAATAAATAACACAGCATGTTTATTACATTACATCTTAATTTTTAAATTTTTTTTTAAGTCACGGTTACCTCAGCTTCGTGATGTCATAACATCAAAATACATACACAATACAAAAGAGAGTTGTTACTGACAGCATCTATTTATTCGCCAACAGGACCTGATTCTCCATCGCTGGAGTTTAAAGAGCTACTGAAGAACGAGAAAAGCAACTTCAAACTGGTCAACAGTGCGGTGTCTTTTCTGGGCGGTGTGCCCGCCATGATCAACCCGGCCGACATGTCCAACACTATCCCCAATGAGAAGGTGAGACCAGGTGGGAGGTGTGTCATAGCTTGCAGGAACGCAGAACATTGTTTTTGGTGAGATTCATAACAACTGATTATTAATCCACATTCAGTATGTTTTATATGTACTTAAGTAACAAAGAGGAACACATTCCCAACACTGCACTAAGCTTATTCCCCCGCTAATTCCCTGCCTGCAGTCTTGTGCTACAGATGTATAAATGATCATGTGAAAAAACAATAATACAAATGTAGCTTTCTGATTCAGTAGCGCTGTGACAGATGTTGGCTTTTAAATGAATTAAGCTCACTTTACAGGAGTAGGCTGACTTTGTGGCTGCCTCATCCATGTAACCTGACTGAATTTCCTCCCCCATGAGGACAAACTCTCTTGCAATCATTTGTCTTTAAAATGTCAGGATTTGGTAAAATAAGGCTTTTAACGCCTCAATTGTAAAGATATTTAATGTACCAAAATGTGAGAGAGAATGCAGCACTGTCTTCATCCACGTAAACTGACTTGCAGGTGGTGATGTCGTACTTGTCCTTCCTGTGCGCTCGCCTGTTGGACCTGCGGGACGAAACCAGAGCTGCGCGGGTCATACAGGGAGCCTGGAGGAAATACAAGCTCAAGAAAGATTTAGAACTCTACAAGGTTTGTGGTTTTTATTTATTCATCAGTTAAATTAAACTCGCAGTTAAGTCAAGTGTTAATGAGACCCTTTAGCCCTTTATGTCTGATACTGGCCTAATATTGGTCATGGGTAACTATGGGTGTTTGAGGTGTACTTGTCAATAAATGAACCTTGAAGACGTTGGTGGATGTAAGTCACACGTTAAAGGATTGTTAACCCATCATGTTTGCAGACTGACACGCTTACAAAATGCTACCAAAAAAGTAACCTCTGTAGAGAAGGTTATAATGTGTTTAATGTTGCTTCTTGTTTCCATGCAGGAAAGAAACATGGCTGCCATGAAAATCCAAGTATTTGTGAGGAATTTTCTTCAGAGGCGCAGAGCTAAGAGGCAGAACCAGGCTGCTGTCGTCATCCAGACCTCATGGAGAGGTTATGCAGCCCGCAAAAAGCTGCGACTTAGAAAACAGGCTCAACTTCGGGCTATGCAGCATGAAGCAGCAACCGTCATCCAGGTGTGTATGTGCGTTATATATCTGAGGGTTAGAAGTGGTGTTTGACAAAGTCACATATGGCTTTGGCTTTTTGAATCTAACTAGATTCAGCTTCTCAAGTGATGGTTAATCTGACTTTGTTTCTAGTTGTGAATGACTTTGTTCAAGGACATTTTGATGTTCATGATCATCTATTAATGTGCTGTCTAGTCAACACTGTGATTACACTTCTTTTTTTTGGATAATTTTACTGTTTTGTCATATCAAGGATAAATCCAGCATAATGAAGCTACCACATGTTTTTGTTCTTTGAATTAAATGGGTCTTATCTTGTCCTTGCAGGCTCAGTGGAGGATGTTTTCAACCATGAGGGCTTACCAGTGCCTCAGATATCATACCATTGTTGTCCAAGCACAATGGCGAATGAGGAGGGCGGCCTCCGCTTATGGGAAAATCTACTGGGCGTCGACAGTCATTCAGAAGTACTCACGAGCATGGGCCATTTCAAAAAGAGACAGAGCACATTATCTCTTACTTAGGAGCGCTGTGGTAAAAATACAAAGAGGCTATAGAAGATGGAAAGCTCAGAAAATACAAAAGGAAAACTGTGCGGTCAGAGTGATACAAGCTGCTTTTAAGAAATGGTACGGAAGAAAAATGTCCCAAAGAACTGCCGCTGCTGTGAGAATCCAGTCCTGGTACAGGATGCAAAAGTGTCTCAATCAGTACAGAAAGATCAAGGGAAGTGCTTTCCTCATTCAGGCCCAGTACAGAGGCCTTGCACAGAGGCGCCGTTTTCTCACATTAAAACTGCAGCACCACTCAGCTGTTGTCATCCAGAGTGCCTTCAGAGGGCACGCTGTCAGAAAAGAAGTGGCGGAAATGAGGTGTGCTGCAGTTGTAATCCAGCGCTGGTGCAGAGCTTCCATGACAAGAGACGCGGAGAGGAAAAAGTTTGTCAGGATGAAATGCGCGGCTGTTACCATACAGGCAGCGTATCGTGGGAAAGTGGCTCGAGATTCTCTGAAAAAACAGGACAGGGCAGCAGCTGTGATCCAGGCAGCTTTTAGGAAGCACGCTGCCCGTAGGCGCTACCTGATCTTGAAAAGAGCTGCAGTTCTAATACAGCAAAAGTACAGAGCAACACTTTTGAGTCGCAAGACAAAGAATGAATATAACTCTCTGAGGGCCGCTGTGCTCACTGTGCAAGCTAACTGGAGAGGCAGAGCGGACAGGAAGAGGATAGAAAAGTGGCATCAGTGTGCATCTTTTATACAGGCTTGTTATCGTCGGCACAAAGTGCAAGCAGAGTACAGAGCCAAGAGGGCAGCAGCTGTGGTTCTACAGAGCCATTACAGAGCTTATTTGGCTGGAAGGAAGATGAAGAGAGGATACCTAGAAAAGAAAGCGGCATCTATTACTGTCCAAGCTGCATTCAGAGGGATGAGAGTTAGGGCAGAGTTGAAGAAAAAGCACCAGGCAGCGACTGTCATTCAGGCTTTAGCCAGGATGTTTTTATGTAGGAAACGTTATCTTCTCCTTCACAGTGCAGCGATTGTCATCCAGAGCCAATACAGAGCTCTTTTGCTGTGCAGGGCGCAGCTAAATGAATTCAGAAAACTTAAGCAGGCGACTGTTAAGATACAAGCTGTGTTTCGGGGATTTAGAGAAAGGCAGGACTTGAAGAGGCAACATAAAGCATCCAGAGCAATCCAAGCTCACTTCAGGATGCACAGAATGCGTGTGGCTTACCTTGCCCTTAAGTGTGCCTCCATCATTATTCAGGAAAGGTACAGGGCCAAACGGCTCATGGATCAACAGATGCAGAGTTACAGAACAATGAAACATGCAGTCATAGTAATCCAAGCAGCATACCGTGGCCACAAGGCCAGGAGGAAGATTGCAAACATGCACCAAGCTGCTTCAGTCATTCAGAGAAAGTTTCTGGCCATCCGGGATAGAAAAAACTTCCTGGCTGTCAGAGTGGCAGTTTTGGCCTGTCAGCAGAGGTACAGAGCAGTAACCCTGACAAGAAAAGCACGGCTGGACTATCTCTCAAAGAGAAGGGCAGTAGTTTGTCTACAAGCAGCTTACAGAGGATATGTAGTTCGAAAGCGGCTGTGTATTGAGCACATGGCAGCTGTAACAATTCAGTCTCAGTATAGAATGTACCAGCAGAAAAACAACTACAAGAGGCTCTGCTGGGCAGCCACTGTATTGCAAACACGTTACAGAGCTAACAAAAAGATGAGAGCAGAGGTGCATGCCCTGAGTGTTAAGAAAAATGCAGCTGTTGTCTTACAAGCTGCCTTCCGTGGAATGAAATTAAGACAGATGATCAAACAAAAGCATCAAGCTGCCAGTGTTATCCAGAGAGCTTACAGAGCTCACTGCGAACACAGAGAGTATCTCACTCTGAAATCCTCTGTCCTAACTGTTCAGAGAAGATATCGAGCGTCTGTAGCAGCAAAGAAACAGTTGCAAACATATCAGAAACTGCGCAGAGCTTCTGTTGTTCTTCAGGCAGCGTACAGAGGGCAGCAGGTCAGACAGGAAGTTGCTCGTTGGCATCAAGCTGCTACTGTGATCCAGTCTGCCTTCAGAAAACACAGAGAAGAAGTCAAATTCCAGGCCATGTGTCTATCTGCCATCATCATCCAGAGACGTTATCGGGCTCGTGTTCTTCAGAGGGAAGAAAGAGAAAACTTCCTAAGAATGAGACATTCTGCTGTGGTCCTACAAGCATCTTTCAGAGGTCATCGTGTCAGGTCTGACATTGCCAAGATGCACAGAGCAGCTACTGTCATTCAAGCAAACTTCAGGAGATATAAACTTCAATCAGAGTTCAGGAGACAACACTGGGCAACCTGTGTCTTACAGCAGAGGTTCAGAGCTCAAAGAACCAGAAACATTGTTTTTAAACATTATCAAGAGGTTAGAAAAGCTGCCATCATTCTACAGGCTGCATATCGTGGAATGAAATTAAGACAGATGATCAAACAAAAGCATCAAGCTGCCAGTTTTATCCAGAGAGCTTATAGAGCTCACTGCGAACATAGTGAGTATCTCACTCTGAAATCCTCTGTCCTGACTCTTCAGAGAAGATATCGAGCGTCTGTAGCAGCAAAGAAACCGTTGCAAACATATCAGAAACTGCGCAGAGCTTCTGTTGTTCTTCAGGCAGCGTACAGAGGGCAGCAGGTCAGACAGGAAGTTGCTCATTGGCATCAAGCTGCTACTGTGATCCAGTCTGCCTTCAGAAAACACAGAGAAGAAGTAAAATTCCAGGCCATGCGTCTATCTGCCATCATCATCCAGAGACGTTATCGGGCTCGTGTTCTTCAGAGGCAAGAAAGAGAAAACTTCCTAAGAATGAGACATTCTGCTGTGGTCCTACAAGCATCTTTCAGAGGTCATCGTGTCAGGTCTGACATTGCCAAGATGCACAGAGCAGCTACTGTCATTCAAGCAAACTTCAGGAGATATAAACTTCAATCAGAGTTCAGGAGACAACGCTGGGCAACCTGTGTCTTACAGCAGAAGTTCAGAGCTCAAAGAACCAGAAACCTTGTTTTTAAACATTATCAAGAGGTTAGAAAGGCTGCCATCATTCTACAGGCTGCATATCGTGGAAGGAAATCCAGACAGATGATCAAACAAAAGCATCAAGCTGCCAGTGTTATCCAGAGAGCTTACAGAGCTCACTGCGAACATAGTGAGTATCTCACTCTGAAATCCTCTGTCCTGACTGTTCAGAGAAGATATCGAGCGTCTGTAGCAGCAAAGAAACAGTTGCAAACATATCAGAAACTGCGCAGAGCTTCTGTTGTTCTTCAGGCAGCGTACAGAGGGCAGCAGGTCAGACAGGAAGTTGCTCGTTGGCATCAAGCTGCTACTGTGATCCAGTCTGCCTTCAGAAAACACAGAGAAGAAGTCAAATTCCAGGCCATGCGTCTATCTGCCATCATCATCCAGAGACGTTATCGGGCTCGTGTTCTTCAGAGGGAAGAAAGAGAAAACTACCTAAGAATGAGACATTCTGCTGTGGTCCTACAAGCATCTTTCAGAGGTCATCGTGTCAGGTCTGACATTGCCAAGATGCACAGAGCAGCTACTGTCATTCAAGCAAACTTCAGGAGATATAAACTTCAATCAGAGTTCAGGAGACAACGCTGGGCAACCTGTGTCTTACAGCAGAGGTTCAGCGCTCAAAGAACCAGAAACCTTGTTTTTAAACATTATCAAGAGGTTAGAAAGGCTGCCATCATTCTACAGGCTGCATATCGTGGAAGGAAATCCAGACAGATGATCAAACAAAAGCATCAAGCTGCCAGTGTTATCCAGAGAGCTTATAGAGCCCACTGCGAACACAGGGAGTATCTCACTCTGAAATCCTCTGTCCTGACTGTTCAGAGAAGATATCGAGCATCTGTAGCAGCAAAGAAACAGTTGCAAACATATCAGAAACTGCGCAGAGCTGCTGTTGTTCTTCAGGCAGCGTACAGAGGGCAGCAGGTCAGACAGGAAGTTGCTCGTTGGCATCAAGCTGCTACTGTGATCCAGTCTGCCTTCAGAAAACACAGAGAAGAAGTCAAATTCCAGGCCATGTGTCTATCTGCCATCATCATCCAGAGACGTTATCGGGCTCGTGTTCTTCAGAGGCAAGAAAGAGAAAACTTCCTAAGAATGAGACATTCTGCTGTGGTCCTACAAGCATCTTTCAGAGGTCATCGTGTCAGGTCTGACATTGCCAAGATGCACAGAGCAGCTACTGTCATTCAAGCAAACTTCAGGAGATATAAACTTCAATCAGAGTTCAGGAGACAACGCTGGGCAACCTGTGTCTTACAGCAGAGGTTCAGAGCTCAAAGAACCAGAAACATTGTTTTTAAACATTATCAAGAGGTTAGAAAAGCTGCCATCATTCTACAGGCTGCATATCGTGGAAGGAAATCCAGACAATATCTCAAACAAAAGCATCAAGCTGCCAGTTTTATCCAGAGAGCTTACAGAGCTCACTGCGAACACAGGGAGTATCTCACTCTGAAATCCTCTGTCCTGACTCTTCAGAGAAGATATCGAGCGTCTGTAGCAGCAAAGAAACAGTTGCAAACATATCAGAAACTGCGCAGAGCTTCTGTTGTTCTTCAGGCAGCGTACAGAGGGCAGCAGGTCAGACAGGAAGTTGCTCGTTGGCATCAAGCTGCTACTGTGATCCAGTCTGCCTTCAGAAAACACAGAGAAGAAGTCAAATTCCAGGCCATGCGTCTATCTGCCATCATCATCCAGAGACGTTATCGGGCTCGTGTTCTTCAGAGGCAAGAAAGAGCAAAGTTTTTGAAGTTGAAACAATCCGCCATAGTTCTCCAGGCAACATTGAGAGGCTGGCGCGTCAGGAGGGATGTTAGCTTACAAAATCATGCTGCTGTTGTAATCCAGTCATGCTGGAGATGTTTGGTGGAACGGCGTGTCTTCCAAAGAAAGAAAGCTGCAGCTGTGAAGCTCCAGCAGAGGATTCGAGCAGTGCAGCTCGGCAGGCAGGAGAGAAGCAAATACATCCAATTGAGGCAAGCTGCCATCACACTTCAGAAACACTGGCAAGCCTGGATTGCAAGACAGCAGGTAAAGTTCATTTGCAGTACAAAGATAAACATCAGAGTACCGTAACTAAGAGGAACTGCAGCTTGTTTGGAGTCTCACAGTGTTGAAATGTGATTTGTAGTAAGCAGTCTCAATGTGTTGATTATGGAGGAAAAAAAAGTTGCTGGTTAAATGTAAGCCAATGTTTTTCAGGTTGTAAAGGCCGCTCGTGTAGAGAGGAGGCTACGTTTTACGTCGGCCATATTTCACCATCTCAGTGCCATAAAGATCCAACGAGCACTCAGAGCTCACTGGGCTTTGGAGTCTGCTAAAAGACAGATCCATTCTGTTATCACCATACAGGTAGTCACAAAACATCCACACTGCTACATCTATTGAAGAGTACAACAGTTTTTACAAATGACATCTTGATTTTTTTTTTTTTTTGTTTTGTTAAAGCGGCTGGTGAGAGCGAGGCAACAGAGAAGACGCTATCTGGAGTACAAGCAGAAGGTGGCTACAGCTCAGAGAGCAGTCAGGCACTGGCTAGCTCGTCGCCACAAGGCTGCGACTGTCATCCAGCAGGCTGTCCAGAAATTCCTCCTCCTCAGGCGGCAGAAGAGGGTTCAGCAGGGTATTCTCAAGGCCCAGGTACAGTAGTCAGTGCTGAGTGTGGTAAAGATGTTGCCTGTAATTCTAAAGGGGAGAGTCGCAGATTTCCAATTCAGTCTATATTTAGGTGTCCAAAGTTCATTCAACCTTCAGTCACCTCAGTTAGAACAGCCCATTAAAGATCTGCTAAATCTTTTCTTTCTACAATCATCAGTCCATGATATTACAACTGGGAAACAATTTCAGGAGGAGGACAGTTTTTAACATCTGACTGTTGTGAACATGGCCTAATTTTAAAAAGGAAATATAGGTAACACTTTATATGACAACCCATTGCTAAGCAAAGAAAGGGAAGCACAGAACTCCCCTCTCCCCAACCACCTCTTCCAGCTAATCTGAGAAACACCGAGATGTTCTCAGGCCAGGCAAGAGATATAAACTCTACAATATCTTCTGCGTCTGCCACGGGGCCTCGTCCTGGTGGGACAGACCTAGAACATCTTATCCAGGAGGCATTCTTATCTGATGCACAAACCACTGAAAATAAATCTGACTAATTGCCGGTAATGTGGACCAAGCTCTCGCAACGGTTGTATAAGGGCCGAATGGCTCATATTAATAGGCAACACACCCCATACTCCCAAAGCATCTTCCACAGAGTACTCCAAGAGATGCGGTCGAACGTCTTCCCCAAGTTTACAAAACACATGTAGACTGGTTGGGCAAATTCCCATGCAGCGTCAAATATACTTAATCGACTGGCATCGACTTTCCTTAGGATGCTGAGGAGTGTGGTTCGCCTATCGTTAGAGAACACCCTCTAGTCTCCCTTCTTAATGATGGGAACAACCACTATGTTCCAGAGGTACCGCTCCTAATCTCCACACGACATTGTAGAGGATTTTAAACCAAGACACCTGGCCTCACCCACGGTGATTGGATGAATCATCCACCTCATCCCCAGGCTTTGTTTCCTCTACAGAAGATGTGTCGGTGGGGTTACAGAGGTCTTCAATGTTCCCTCAGGGTACACACCAGCTGCTTCCGACGTCCCACAGGCTTCGGTGGAACGGAAACCTTACCTTCACCAGGTTGCGCCCAGTCAGGCCTCATGGGCTGATGGCTCCCTTTACCTCCGGTGAACACAATGTGGTTCAGGGGTTTCCACCACGACATCAACCACCTAACAGCCGCAGCTCAGTGCAGCAGCCTCTGCAATGAAGGTGTTGAACGTGGTCCATTTGGACACAATGTCCACAATCCTGTCCAGTGCTGTCCAAGGTCTGCCAGAGTGCTTCTGCTAGGCGTTCCCAGTACACACCGTCATGTTGTTGCTCACATGAATGTTGAAGTCTTCCAGTAGGACAAGAGAGTCTCCATATGGAGCATCCTCAAGCACCCCACTGAGGGACTGCGCACATAAGTGCAGACAACAGTTAGGATCTGTTTCCTGACCCGAAGGAATCAAACCCTCTTGTCTACCGGGAAAAAACTCCAATATACAGGCAGCCAGCCAAGGACATGCCAAGATACCGCTTGTCACCAAAAGCAACTTCTAACTGAGACAGAGTCCAGCCCCTGTCCAGGAGGCTGGTTCCAGAGGTCAAGCTGTGTGAGGTGAGCCTGGTTATATCTCTTTGGTACCTTTCAACCTCACACACTAGCTCAGGCTCCTCCTCCACCAGAAAGTTGACATTTCACCAGCCTCAGTAGCCTAGCATCGGTCCACCAGGGTCTCCCTTGACTGGCACCCTACCCCTATAGCACCCAACCCCTCCTGTGGATGGTGGTCCTACAGGAGGAAATGCTCATTTGCCTTCTCCAGGTTGCGTCCGGTCAGGCCTCCAGGCCACCAGGGGCTCTCCTTCAGGTACCCTCCCCAGGCCTGGCTCCAGGGCGCAGAGCTCCACTAACCCTATCCCAGGCAGGGCGAACTGTTCCCTTGATTTTGTACACATAACGGTCTTCTGAACAGCTCTTTGTTTGGTTCCTCACCCCGGACCAATTTACCATGGGAGATCCTACCAGGGGCAAAGGCCTTTCGAGTGCATAGCCCCTGGGATTCTTGGGACACACAAACCCCTCGACCATAATAATATAGCAAATTACAGAGGAGAATTTATGTAATGCATAAGTAACGTTAATAATTTTATAACTTAAGGTATTTTATAGGAAAAAAGACACAATTTATACTTTTAAGTACTGCCCAATTTCACGGAAATTTTATGGACAAGCAATTTCCCAATTTTACATCATAAATAAACAGTACTGTTCTATGTACAGGTCATAGTATGGAGTAGATTAATTATGCCTTTGTATATCATCATCATCATTATTATTATTATTATCTTTTTTTTTTTTTTACACATCTTTTCTTAATATTCATCATGTTTATGAGTATGACAGATCTTTTAAAAATAAAATTGATTTTCCCCCAACCCCTTAGTTTTTGTAGGTAAATATAATGACATTGTTATTAAAAGAAAAATAAATTGAAATTTAATTTAATGATGGAAGAATCACTCCCTTAGTTGCAGGCTGTGTTTTAAAGTGTTACCAAAATTAAAAGCAACAACTTGTTATCCAGTCTTTACTTTATCCTCATCATTTTGATATTTGTGGACAATGTAGTCAGCAAAATGTTGTTACAACCTACAAAGCAAGGCACTAACAGCCTTGCTGGGATCATTTCTTTAATTTTGCTGTTAATATTTAATACTTCTAATAACAGTTTACACTAGCAAAATGTTTGCTATGAATTGATGGAAATCAAATAATTTTATACACATTTTGCCCTGAAAATTGTTAACTTATTTAGTTTTCCAACAGTTTAAAACTAATGAGTTTTCGTTTTGTTTGTTTTAAATTTATTTTAATTTTAACCACTTTCTCCTTCTAGGCTCTGTGGAGAGGACACTGCTCCCGCAGATTGAATGACAATCCCAAGATTGTAAAGCTGAGGCACCGCTTACGTGTGGTCACTGCCAGTGTCCGAGAGGAAGACAAACTGTGCAACAAAACTTCATCTGCACTGGACTACCTTCTTCGTTATAAACACTTCTCGTACATTCTGGAGGCCTTGAAAAATCTTGGTAAGGCTTTTTGTTGTCTACTCGTTTCCCCTCATGCTGAGTACAAAAATGGAAAAATAGTTTTAAACAGCATTTTCCCTGCAAGTCATCCCACAGCTTTAGATGTGGCAACTTATGTAACACTAAACAGCTTAATGACAATATCTTTGGCTCGCCCCACCACAGCACTGAACAAACGCCATGCAAGTTATAGTTTACTCAGCTTACGATCAGACATTATTTTCAACTGAGTGAATGAGCACACGTGAGCCGTGACAAATTAATACAGCTGTATTTCACATATCATTATGAGAGGCAGACGATGCATGTAGTTCCTACCAAACATTTAGATGGTCCCAGTAATATAGTTACTTTTCACTGTGAAGTAACAGTGATTTGTGGAAGTGTTCCTGGGCCCAGGCAATGATTTCATGACACAGCCATGCCTGGTTTTAAAGCAGTGTTGCCTGAGGGCCCAAAGATGGCAGATATTCAGTACTGATTTGTACTTGTGCTTCTTGCATGCTGATATTTCTCCTCATTCTAATAATCTTTAGATGAGATATTCAGTGCAATTTAACATTGAGGACCATTATAAATGAGTGAATGGACAACTCGAGAATGAGTATTTAAATTGATACCATAGACGTATCTACTAGATATTCTTCTGAGAAACTGTGCCTCTTTAAAACGCTTCAGCATTTCTGGAGCATTTCTTTGTGTTTCTTGTCTTTCTAATGTGTGATGTGTAGAATCAAAACCCACTTCTGGTCTTTAATTATGGTGAGTAATATTTTAGGGACTATTTCTGCAATCACTCCCAAATCTATTAAATATATTATAGTTTAAAATGTGTAAATGTATATGTGCCTAACTGGCCAAAATGCATACTTCTTATTCATGTAAGAGTGCATCTTATGATTTGTCCTGACTGAAATCTCTTTGTGCGTGCCTCTGTGTTTGCATGTTGCATTCGTGTGCAGAAACCGCCACCAGGCTGTCCCCAGAGTGCTGCGAGCGGCTGGTGGAGAGCGGAGCCACTAACGTCATCTTCACACTAATCCGCTGCTGTAACAGGAGCGTCCCCTGCATGGACGTCATCACCTTCTCCATTCAGATACTTCTCAACCTTTCCAAGGTACTGCAGACACAGAAGAGCACTTTGTATTTAATGCTCCCTCATGTAGTAATCCGGTACTCTCAGGTTATAAACATAAAAGGTAAACCGGTTAATTAGTTTAGTGTGACATTAAAGCTGAAGGTAGACAGTTGTTTATTCTTTGTTTTTGTTTTTGTTTTCCTACAGGCCCAACATTAGATTAAGCTGTTTTAACTGTCTGAAGACACATGAAATGGAGGAGATATGTTTTAGCTTATATTTTGCTATCTCCACCTCCTCCACTCCTCAGTTCCAGCATATTTAACAATGTCAATGTCAGATTTCACCTAAGACTAAGGGTAGGACAGCAACTTCCTTGTGACTAGAAAAAATGATAGTTTCCCATTGGTTGCATTGAATTTCCTCACATTTGGCAAAAGTTAGCAAGTATTTCCACCTAGGTGTGTCACGATACTGGACATTAGTAGTCGGTACAAACAGCAGTAGAACTGAACAATTCTCACAGCCCAATTCGATACCAAAACAGAAATGATCTGAAGTGACATCTCGCATACTCAACCATAAACTGCCTCATTAAAGTCATTTTTAAAACACTGGCAGATCATTTATTTAAAATGTTAACATTATAAAGCCTACTAATGTTATATTACACTAGAATAAGCATTTAATGTTAGCCATTGCAAACATTTTAGCCAGTGGAACAAAGCTGATTTCACAGCTTTGTTGGTAATTTACATTTTGGCATAATAAAAGCAGGATAATGGTTTGGATGTTTGTAATGTTAATTGAAAAGCATTCACGCTGATCTATTCAAACTGATCTGGGAGCTATTCTTGTAGTTCACTTAGGCCATACAATTTCAGTACAGTACAGTAACATAGCTTGCTTGCATACTGCTTTTTGGGATATCAGTCCTTACTCACATTTTCAGAATTTTGGTAGGAAATGATACAACACATATTGGTTCTGGTGACATCCCTAGTTACAGCAACCAACCTATCACACACTTACACAATGGTTTTGGGCCAGCCATTGTTTTCCTTAGTGTGACTGTAATATAAGGTGGTAACAAATACTTATTTATGTACAGATATAGTAAATGCAGAGTACTTTTATACAGTATTCTCATGGCTAGACATTTTGTGTCATCAAAAGTTGGTGCTGCATCACTATCCAGTATTTCTTAAATTCAGCAGTATTTTTGGTTGCATTACTTTAAACAATAACTTGCAAGAACACAGAGAAGATGCATTTAAAGAGCTCTATCACTTAACTCTGGTTGTCTGAAAATATCAGAACTAAAGTGTTATCAAGCTTTCCTGTTTTCTCTAAAAGCATTTCCCATTTCCTGTATATAGATCTGACCCTCCGTCAGACTGTTTGCTGTTATCGATTTCTCTCTTCTCGCTGTGAACTTTGTTCTTCTTGCAACATAATCTGCCTGACTGTGACGGGAACATGTTGGCGTGGTAGACTCAGACATCTTACTTATTTGTTTTGAATCTTCTGGCTGGAAACGGATTGTTTAGACACGTGGGGGTTGAATAAACCTGTAATCTGCATACTGTCGATGGTAAATGACCGTCAGCACACCCGTGCTTTTGAGAAGCTTACACTGCTGTGGATGAGGGCAGCAGCAAAACATTTGTATGGGAATGTAAAGCTTTTGTATCCAAATATGTTCCCCCACAAAAGCCACCAGACTCATTTGACAAAAACGGTTAATTTGTACCGTTCTAAAACATCAAACAATAGGACAAACTAATCCCTGCTTAGTTTTGAGAAATTACACCTGCCATTGTTCTGTGCAGTGTTTAATGAAATGAGATTACCAGCATGGAAGCTGTCTCATGATTGTGGCTTTAACAGCTTTGCTTAAGGCCTTACATGTCATCTACAATCTATAAGAAACTGCTTTCTGTAAAGCTAATTTAACTGCAAAGTGACCATTTATGTGGATATGTAGCAGATAAAACATGTATTATGTTCACTTTTTTGTGTGAAGCATTAAATATGAAGAACAAAGTGCACGGGGGTGGTGTTCAGTTTTGAGTGTTTCTGTCTTTTTCAGCCAAAATAGAACATGCAACAGTGGATGCGTCAGTGTTGTTTAAGTGTGCAGGACTAACATCGTCTCCCCTCCCTCCTCAGTACCACAAGACCATTGAGGCGGTGTATTCAGTGGAAAACTCTGTGGAGACGCTGCTGGACCTGCTGCAGAGATACCGGGAGAAGGCAGGGGATAAAGTGGCAGAAAAGGGTGGAAGCATCTTCACTAAGGCCTGTTTCCTTCTTGCGCTCCTGCTGCAGGACAAGCAACGCACTGAGGTCCGTAGACACTGTCACAAACAGATAACACGAGTGCATAAATACCAATATCAACGATATTTTTACACAAGAGAAAATGCTAACTATTTTGCTTACTGTATTTTCTTTAGGAGGTCAAAAAGCTACCCAAGGTCTTGGATAGGATCCACAGTATTTACCGCCTCACTGCTCGCAAACACAAGATGGACACAGAAAGAACAATCATCAAGCAGAAGATGAGCGCGTCAATCAACGGGAGCTTCTTCGTTCCAGTGACGCCTCGTAAATCCCGCGCTGCACCAAAGTATGGATATTCCTGAGTTACATAATACGCTGAAAGTGTGCTTGTATGTTTCCAGAGATAACTAAAAGTTTTTTGTTTTCTTTCAGGTTTGCACCAGATTGGGTTCTCAGACGAGATAAGCTCAAAGACATTGTAGACCCCCTCAGGGCCATTCAGATGGTGGCGAACACACTGTCCATTGTGCTGTAAATAAACATGCTCATGTATATATATATTTTTAATCCATGATCTTCTTTTTAAAAACTTAAGAAAAGTATTGCTGTCTTATTTTTATTTTTTGTAAACCAATTCATTTTTATGTATATAATAAAATGGATTTGTCTATTAAATTGTTTCTTCTGGATCTACTACAGTGGGGAGAGGCATGCAAGGTTAACCTGTAACAGCACATGTCAGGATCGCCATTACTCCCAAAACGGCAATTTTTACTAAAATCCCTTTTGATGTAATACCGGCCTGTGCAAACAAGAAGACAGTATGAACAGATGGGCGCAGGAGTGTGTCATTGGCTGCTGACTTGTGATTAACAAGTCCTGTGATAATCCTCCACTCACACTTAGAATGACTGAAATTTACAAAATGGACTAGAGTAGGGGTTACTGGTTAAGGTGTGACAGTGGGTAAAAATGAGCCACACCCTGTTAGCTAATCATAAGCAACAGTCATTATGTGACAATAACCACTGAAGAGTTGAAAGAGCAGTAAGCAAACCAGACCAGTGAAAATTATTTTTGTCATGTTCATATAAGTTCATTTAAGGCAGCGGTCCCCAACCTTTTTTGCGCCACGGACCGGTTTATGTCCGACAAAATTTAACGGACCGGCCTTTAAGGTGTCGCGGATAAATACAACAACAACAAAAAAACTAGTATTGGTACCAAAAAAAAGATTTATTCATAACACACGTGAAAAGACCCAGGAAAACCGAGTTAGCGATAAAAACCATAACAAAATAACACTAAAAACCAATAAAAATCCTGAAAACTAAACGGTTCACACCCGAGCCTCAACTCTCGTGGCCCGGAACCAAACGACTCACGGACCGGCCTGGAGGTTGGGGACCGCTGATTTAAGGAACCTTCATAGTTAACAGGAACAAATCAGTGGCATTAGTAATATTTCCCATACTTTAATAAATGCATGACATCTTGCGTTACTTAAGAGTGCTTGTGGATTAGATTTATACATTTTAATTTTGGTCAGTATACTTTCAAAATATGGGAAACATGTCTGTATGAACATATGAGTTTTACTTCTAGTGTGAAGTAGAAGAAAGCAGAAAATGGACCAAATCAGACAATCTGTGATTTATTATTCCACATCTGAAAACAGAAGATCAGAAATCATTTCAACTTTTCACTCTCGGCATGTGGGTAGGACTAACACACCACTATTACATCTCTGACGCATTGCCACAGTACCAGTAGATAATCCTCTGGTACACCTGAACTCTATTATTTCATCATGAACTAAATACTTAGTGCATAGGTGTCAAACTCTGGCCCGCGGGCCAAATTTGGCCCGCAGCCTAATTACATTTGGCCCGCGAAGCCATACCAAATTACTATTAGAGCTGGCCTACTGGTATTATACAGCTAATATATATATTGTTTAGTATTAAGCTTTGCTTGTTCCATATTCAGTTTTTCAGCAAAACTTGTTTGAGTCCATAAGAAAAGATTCATTCTTATATCTAGAGGAAGTTTTTTTTGTCAATAAATATTAATGTTAGCCCGTGACTTTGTTCCAGTTTTGAATTTTGGCCCACTGTGTATTTGAGTTTGACACCCCTGACTTAGTGCCACTTGATTTCAAGGTGATGTTATGGGGTCTCATTTCATCTTCATTCACAATGCAAGGCCCTGCAAGAGACAAAGATATAAGAATATTATGAAAAAGATGTAAAAGAATATTATGATAAAATTATTCTTAAGATTGGGGAGAACTGTAACTTACTGAGGCATCTCATGTGTCCAGTCCATTCACCATAGAGGCAGGTTTTGTAAGGCTCTCCCTCCATAATGTAGTACCTCTGACACATATATTCAATAGTTTCATTATGGCTGTAATGCTCTTTTATGGCGGTCCTCAAGAGCTGGAGGTATCCCACAGGATGGAATTTCTGAAAATAAGTGAAGAGCCAAGATTGACAAAAAGATGATCACGTGGCGCAGCTGTGATACTTTCAGGAACGTTGGTATGCTGGCTTTTGAGGAAGTGCTGTTCAATTATGTTTTTTCCTTCAATGAAAAATGCCTCAAAACCTTAGAAAGAAACATGTAGCTGTATTTGTTTTCCTGAGTAACTAATATTATTTTCTCATATTTATTCTATATATCGTTTACTGAAGGACATGAATAATTAAGTAAATGTCTAAAACATGCATTTGCTAATAATAAGCATTAAAAGCTTTCTTAACCATTCATTAATTTACTTAAGAAGTTTTTCCCTTAATCACAGTTAGCAGATCTGAGTTTTTTTTTCTTTTTGACATTTTTCAGGGAATTGAATTCATATGATGCTATAATAAGTGAGTTCATTTGAAATTGAAAACAGTTTCACAAATTTAGTATTTGTATCTATTCTTGCCGGGGGAGCTAGATGATTTTTGTGGGGGTGGCCAGCCTGAAAATATGATTTACACATGATTTTAAATTCAAAATCCAGAAACTCACAATTCACTTACTGTTCTGTACTACTACAAAACACTGTGTGGCTACAACACGCAACTCAATGATGTGGTCGTACATGCTACTTGCAAACTGTAATAGTAGTAAAAGAAAAAGCCAATTTTTGCCTCTTGTATCCACGATCTTGTTCTTTCAGTCACTACCCACAGGTTGTCACCATAGGTGAGGGTAGGGACGTAGATCTACTGGTAAATCAAGAGCTTCTCTTTTACACTCAGATCTCTCTTGAACAAGATGGACCAGTACACCGCATCACCAATCCATTTGTGGATCTCCTGCTCTCTTCTCCCCTCAGTTGTGAAAAAGACCCCGAGATACTTAAACTCCGAGAAACACTTGGGGCAGGAACTCATCCCTGACCTGGAGTGGGCACTCCACCCTTTTCCAGCTGAGGACCATAGCATCAGATCTGGACAGTGTTGGGAAGGTTACTTTTAAAATGTATTCCATTACAGAATACAGAATACATGCCCCGAAATGTATTCTGTAACGTATTCCGTTACGTTACTCAATGAGAGTAACGTATTCTGAATACTTTGCATTACTTAATATATTATCATGCTGTTTACAACTACATGAAAGCACTATTGCTGTGATTTATTACTGTTACTGAAGGTCCGCGGCTCCGAACCGTAGTAAAGGGACCTCTGGCTAATACGGTGGGTTCTGTGTCGGGCTCGTAGCCGAAAACTAGCTTTACTTTGTTGTCTGGGTCAACTTTGCTTGCGAGAGACAGAGAGAGGCGTTGAACGGCTGCTCCAAAGGAACTTATTGTTTTTGGAGGAAAACACGAACACGGTGTACAGTCGAGTCTTAATAGCTTACTTACAACTGGGCTCGTCAGGCGCTCTTCTTGGCTGCAGTGGTTATTATTATATTTACATGCTTCCAGCTCCCGTTTCTGCTCGATGACAGCTCCTACTTTTCCTTTTTCTCCCTCCCTCGCTCACAGACACATAACGTGTATGGCGGTCCATTCTCCCTGCAGCACGGACTACACTGCCCATGAGGCTACATTCTTTAGAGCTATACCTGTAGCATTCTGCCTATTAGCTTAGCACAACAACAACAAAAAGGCCTCTCTCACCCAGGAAACACGCAGAGAGAGAGCGTCACCCTGTAACCATGGCAACCGTAACGCTGCCGCCTGAAACAACAGAACGTAGCTGTCAAACAAAACCCAAACAGGCCTGACCCGCCACAATATGAAACAGGGAAGTACCGCCGTGTAATCCATTTATATCAACAAAGTAACTGTATTCTAAATACCACCTTTTTAAACGGTACCTGTAACGGAATACAGTTACTCATATTTTGTATTTTAAATACGTAACGGCGGTACATGTATTCCGTTACTCCCCAACACTGGATCTGGAGGTGGTGATTCTCATTCCCACCGCTTCACAGCCAGCTCCGAACTGTTCCAGTGCAAGCTGGAGGCTTGACTAGATTATTTCGTGCACTGTAATTTAATAGTACAATTTTAAATAGTATATTACTAATAGTAAAACATGTTGTGTGCGTCTGCTGTTTGTGAGCTGGAAAGGTGCCAGTGTCCCTGAGACATTTTCACAGCATGCACATAATCATGTGGTAAAAGATTTCAGTCTGTGTAACTGTAATAAAGAAAACAAAATCAAAAATTTTCTGTGCTAAAAATAGTACAGGATACTCCCAATACCTAGCTTCTAAACACTCACTGCTTTTTAACCATTTCCAGTTTCTCATTGCTGCAATGAAACTGAAATTAATGTCCAGTTCTTACAGGGTTTTTTTTGATGATGTAAAGTATTTGCCCCACCATTTTTATTCATTTATGTCCTTTACGTACGTAAACACTTAATGGTGAGCTCCTTCCATTCCCCAGCTATGCAGTTAATCGTAGCTTTTCCTTCCATAATGTAATTGTCAAAGCACTAATAAGTTACTTCAGAGCGAGATGGGTATTCCTTCTGATAATGAGTTGTAATAACAGCATTTTCAACTTTGGGTGGAGGGCTGCAGTTATCATGATTAGCTGTAAGACATCACAACATGTACACTATTAATTTACACTCTGTAATCTTTTCATAAAAACATGCATCAAAATAATGGTTAAGGTGACTACTTGAGTATTTAAAAGTAGAATGGGAGGGAGAGCCTTCAGTTTTCAGGCCCCTCTTCTGTGGAACCAGCTTCCAGTTTGGATTCGGGAGACAGACACTATCTCTACTTTTAAGATTAGGCTTAAAACTTTCCTTTTTGCTAAAGCATATAGTTAGGGCTGGACCAGGTGACCCTGAATCCTCCCTTAGTTATGCTGCAATAGATGTAGGCTGCCGGGGGATACCCATGATGCATTGAGTTTTTCCTTTCCAGTCACCTTTCTCACTCACTATGTGTTGATAGACCTCTCTGTATTGAATCATATCTGTTATTAATCTCTGTCTCTCTTCCACAGCATGTCTTTTATCCTGTCTTCCTTCTCTCACCCCAACCGGTCGCAGCAGATGGCCGCCCCTCCCTGAGCCTGGTTCTGCCGGAGGTTTCTTCCTGTTAAAAGGGAGTTTTTCCTTCCCACTGTCGCCAAAGTGCTTGCTCATAGGGGGTCATATGATTGTTGGGTTTTTCTCTGTATCTATGAAGCGCCTTGAGGCGACATTTGTTGTGATTTGGCGCTATATAAATAAAATTGAATTGAATTGAATTGAATTGACTCACGTTCACAGATTTCATCAAGTGATCCATTTAAATCCCATCGTCCATCACGACAAGTTATTTCCTCAATCTCAGCAGAGTATCCTTCATTGCAATGAATGAATATCATTTCTTGGGTCTGTCCGTGTCGTTCAGTACTCCCTAGTGTTCCTTCCCCATTAGGAATCTCAGGAGCTTCTCGACACTTTTGTTCCTCTAAAGTGGATATGATTACAAACAATCAGGCAAAATTTTACAGATGGATGAAATCCATTCCTCCATTTAAAAATGTGATCAGAATAAGCAGTGGAAGAAACTCTGTATGAATGCACTTATTGTAAGATATTACAGAAAATATTTTCACTCTCAGTTTTCTTAAACATAACTGCAGATAAAACTTAAATGTTAAAAAATGTTTTAAAAAAGATTCCAAAACATATATTTTTCTATGTAAACATCTTATACTCCCCATCTTGAAA
Source organism: Neolamprologus brichardi (assembly GCF_056152115.1). Classification (NCBI taxonomy): domain Eukaryota; kingdom Metazoa; phylum Chordata; class Actinopteri; order Cichliformes; family Cichlidae; genus Neolamprologus; species Neolamprologus brichardi. The sequence continues at coordinate 29,115,447 of NC_142120.1, read as the reverse complement.
TTGGTATTGAACAAGTCACTGTATTAGCTTCATGCTAATAACAGAAGGTACTTTAATTAGAAACTTTAATTACCAATACAGCTTTCAACTCCAGACCAAACACCGTCCACACATGTGGCTTCACCCCACCAGCCTTTGCTGAGAAGTTTGTAACCATCCTCACACCTGAAGTAAAGTTTGTCACCATGTAGCCAAACTTTAAGTCTGCGGTCAAAGCTCGTTGTTGGACATCCTGTTACAGCTATCAGAAAGACAGATATTACATTTAGATATTATCAAAGAGCAGTCAGAATACATTCTTGTCTTACTAGTAAGTGTGATTCATAGATAACATTCTTCAACTATCGTTGGACTAGGCTTAAATATCCTTAATACTCCTGAATAGACTGTGTAATGTCTGTTATTAAGTGACTAGCATTGAATCCTGCTGACTTTGGCAAACCTCCATTTCGTGTGGTTTTTGATTGTCTTTACGTGAGATGTTTGAATGAAATTTGGATCATGTTCATCCGTTTGATTCATGACTGTCACTTTAGATTCTTACCAAAACAGCAAAATGGGCTTACCTGGGTCTACGCCGCCAACAAACTAGTGAACTCAGTAGGCATTAACAAGCATACTTCTCTTTTGTATTTACCACCCCAATATCAAAAAATGTTGAGATGCATTAAAGGTAAATGAAAAGATACTGAAATGATTTGCAAATGTCATAAACTGAAAAATATACAATTTTAGGAAAAAAATAAGGTCATTTAAAATTTAATGCTAGCGACACATCTGAAAGAAGTTGGAAGGAGCCATCCTTTCTACTGTGCAGCAGACAAAACATGAGCTGTTTATTTCAACTGATAGACAGTCCATAAGGCAAAATAAATCCAATAATAGAATTTTTGATATTAGCTTTTCAATTTCTTTTCTTTCTAGTCTCATTATTCTTATTTTTCTTATTCGAATGGTTACTGTCATGTAGATGAGTGAAAGTTAGAAAGACAGAGGCTGTTGTGGGAGCTCCATTCACTCATATCAACAAGGACAGAATATGATATGGCATTAGCCAAACTGGCCAGCAGGTACCACTTTGGAGATGCATTTCAGATTGGTTTAAATCATAGGAAAACAGATGAATGAAGCAAATTAAAATGAAAAATACAAGGAACACAAACTCTCAAAATAAAACAGGAAGTGAGATACCACAGAAGACACATGAATATACCAATTATTAAATATTAAATAAATAGGAAGATGACACAAAGGATGGAAGACTAAAGGAGGAATCAAACTAATAGAATTGGGAATTAGGAATAGGAGCAAATGTGTCCAATAATTCAAAAACATCCAATAATTCAATGCACTGGGTAAATTAATTTCATGTGTTCTGTGTTCTATTGTGACTAAAATGTGAGATTTTTGAATCACTGACTTGTCTTTGTATTGACATTTTATGCAGTGTTCGAACTTTCCGCATTTAGGTTTATAGATACTGTTGCGAAATCAGTTTTACTCCTGTTCTTTTATTTGTCGAGGCATCCAGAGACGGCACCGGAACTCAGTAGTTATTTCACAAAACCTTTATTCATCTTTATTCATCTTCATTTAAGCATGCACTTCTAGAAGGGAAGACGAGGCCGGTGGATCCCTCTGCAAAATCTTCACCCCTTTGTTAGTTACAGCCAGCTTTATAGAGGCGTCCCCATCATAAAATCCCCCCACGGTGTGCTGCAAACTCTGTGTCTGTGTCTATGTGAGTGCTCGTGTGTGACTGTGTACGCATACCTGTGTGTATGTGTGTGCACGTGAGTGAGTGTGCGTGACAGTTAAAACACTGTGGGTGTAGGTGACTCCCTAGAGGTCATAAAACCCATCTCCCTTCCAGACCACAGTTATCCAGTTACAAATGTTGAGACCTTTCACAGTTCAACTGGGGGAGGGGTCTCCTACAATCTACTCCTAAGTTCATGACACAGTCAGGCCTTTATTACATTAAGGGCAGTGTCAGTGTCTCTACAATAATTCTACATTCTATGTTAACACATTTCTAAACTCTAAAATAAGCTAAACATTCCTACAAGTCCCCCTTTTTATCTGCCCTATGGCAGATAAAACTAAACTAAATCTCTCACCATAATGTTTTCATACTGTGACTCCCCATTTCCCAAAAGTGGCATCATGGTGTCTGCCTTTGTATCAGATTCTCCCACAGCACGATTGATGAGTCTTACGAACAAGGCTCTGATACAAGGCACACAACAACACCCACATGTCACTAATACTGCAATAAAAACAGACAAAGAAACCATAATTGACATAATGAAACCTTTCCATTGCCCAAAGACAGAGGTCATCCACGCTTCCAGCGGGTTATCCAATCCCAAATGCTCATACATTGTGGTGGACAACGTTCTCAGACCTTCCAGAACTCGGGTCACAGAGCCGTCGGGAACTGTGTTATTTGGAATAAAAGTACAATACATATCCCCAAACATCGCGCAAACGCCCCCTTTTTCTCCCAACAACATATCTAACGCCATCCGATTTTGTACTGCCATTAAAGATGTTGGACCCAACTGTTCAGCAAGCCCTTAAATTTAATGACAGCACAAAGATCAAATGTATACGAGATTGTGGACCCTTTAACGTAGTCCAACTCTATACCACCATAATAATCAAAACACTCATCTGATTTACCTGTTTCACTACGTTTGGTTCGCTTCACCGTGGCCTGTGATGGTGGAGTCGCCGGAATGGATTCAGGTCTGTCTCTGGGCAATTCACTTGTAAGAAAAATCACAGTTACAATAACAACAGTCACACCTAACACTACTGTTTCTCTCCAATTCCACCTCAACCAGCCTAGAGAAGTTGGGACAGACATGACTGGGGGATAGGACAAGGAGAAAGAAAGATGAAGGAAAAGAAAAACAGAAGGGAAGAGGAACAGTGATAAGGGCTCTTAAAAAGAGAAAGAAGAAAAAAAAATCTCCTGGATCACCTGTTGAGAGAAAAAGAATAGAAAACAAGCAAAAAAACCAAAAACAAAGCAACATACTAAACACAACACCATCGCATTAATCTAGCTAAGTGTAAACAGCAGTAAATACTAAATATTGAATGTTGTTGTGCAGCACGCAGGACCGACAGCGCACAATGTGCTTTGAAGTCGCAGCCAATAAAGGTGTAGTTTATGTCTATGAACAGTGAACACCCGTGTGCACACCTGTGTGGATCAGCGCGCTTGTATTTAAAAGGTTTCCCCATGTAACGGTGTGCTAGAGGATGTAGAGAGCCTTAGACCCATCCCCCAGGGCATGAAGCAGGCATGAAGGAGATCCAGGCTCCAGACATCCAGAGGCCCCAGAGTGCAAGAGCCCAAGGAGGACCACCGGAGGGGCATCCGTGCCACCTTCATGGGAAGGGCTGAGGATCCCCAGACGAGGGGTCACCCAGTAGCCACCGGGCAGAAGCTAGAGGGGGCTTCACTGGCGTGCCCGCCGGCTCTGCCGGCTGCCAGCTGTGCCAGATTGAACCGAGACACAGGCCGGAAGAGGCGCAGGGCCCCCTACGCCCCGGAAGAGGCCTGACTGAGCAACAGGCGCCAGGCCCCGCCAAGTAGCCACCGGGAGTGAGCTGGTACATACCTGAGAGCTCCGTTTTGACCTCCCGTCCACACTGAGACGGTGCTTTCCTCAAGGAAAAATGCAGCGTTTTGAAAACGCTCTCAAAAACGCATACATTTCAAAATGCAGCGGTCCTGTTGCAGTGTGGACACACGAAAACGCAGACTTTCTAAAACGACGATGTATTTTAGTCATGTGATGCAGTCATGTGACCAAATTAACAAAGCTAGCGGAGTGCATTATACAGCGGTTGTTTTGATTGCTCTCAATTTTGACTGCCCTAAAAAAGATGAATATCAGTTTGTACATGCTCCAGATAGCTTTTCTTCAAATTCTTTAATTCTCACTCGCTTTTGGTTCCAGGACTGGAACGTAAGAGTTTTCACCCGTTTCAATGTGGACGCACGACTCTATGAAAACAACTGAAAACGCCAGTGTGGACGCGGAGCGTTTTCAGATGAAAACGCCGTTTTCAAATCTATCCGGGCTAGTGTGGACGTAGCCTAAGACCCGACCTGACATATAGACACAGACAAACAGGCACACACAGGCACAAACATGCATTCCCACCCTCATGCACACATATACAAATACTTAGCACTCACCCAATGTAGGGATAGACATACATGGACATGTACACACAATCACACTCCCCAAACAAACTCTATACCCCAGGTCCAGGTACCCTCGCCCCTAGAGGGGGAAACGGCACCTAGACCCAGGAGATGTTACCCTTTCCCCCGGGGTGGAGGCAAGCAGACCGCCCCAGGCTCCGCAGCAGCAGGGAGGCCCCGCATCCCAGATCCCAATCGGACGGCCAACACCTCCTTCCAGCCCCCCCGCCCCGATGGCCAGCAGAGAACGCTCATGTGTAGTTTTGCTGCGTGTTGTTCTAAGGTGCATTTAAAACACGGGAGAGCATGGTACTGCTGCCAGAGAACAGCATGTGTTAGCACGGCCCCTCCCGAGAACCCTCAATGTCTACATGGATTTAAAATTGAGAGGTGGGCACAGGCGCCAGAGGTGGGGTTGAATACACACAGACCGTCCACTGGACCCACCCTCAAGGCCCTATATGTATGTGTTATGAGAGTGTGAGTAATGTGGATGTCTAAGTTGTGGAATAAAATTGAGGCACAGGTGGCCAGAAGGGGACAGGGGGGAATGCCTCCCCTGCACCCTGGTGACACACCCGCACCCCAAGGCCCTACTTGTGTGGGTGGGTGTGTTGGAGTGGGAAGAGGGAGGCAGCCGGGGATGGGGAGGAAAAGAAGGGAGGGGCATGGGGCCAACTCCTGACCCCAGTAGGCACCCCCGTCCTTCGGCACCCACCAAGGCAAGGGAGCCCAGGCCCATCCAGACCAGGGCCTACGGCAGCAGGACCGCCCAGCCCAACAGGACCCGGGGCAGCCCACTCGACCCCACCGCAGAGGAAACTGTACCCACCCTAACATTCAATCATCTCCCAGACTACACAAGACAATAGACACCCAGGTTAAGTTTATTCTCCACCTCTCCTATGTCTCTCCCCCACCTGCAGAGTGGACTGCTGCAAGGATGGAACAACCTCCCTGCCAGTTGAAGAGCCCCCCCCAGTTAGGCCGATGCACCAGAGGCCCCCTGCGCCAGGGCTGAGCATTAAATGCAGATTGGGATTTCTAATCAATTTAAAGGTTTTTAAGCATACCTGAGACCAGAAGTTTTGGTCTAAGCTGACTGATAAATCTGCTTCCCACTTTGCAATTGGAAGAGATATTGATTCATCTATTTTAGAAAGTGTTCTGTATATTTTAGACAATAATTTGGGGGATTTAAAAGCAAGAAAATGTACCGCACTTGGTGGTGTTTGTAATTCAACTTGACTGAGGTTAAATTTCTTTTTTATTATGGATTTAATTTGTTGATATTCTAAAAATCTTTTCTTGTTGATCTCATATTGTATAACTAGTCTGTCAAATGGAATAAAGTCTGTTCCTTCTAATATATGTTCTAAGTATTTTATTCCTTTACAACTCCATTCTGGAAAATTTATCATATTATTGTTTTGTAATATGTCAGGGTTATTCCAGGTAGGTGTACGTTTGCATGGGATTAATGAAGACTCTGTTTTTGGAGGTCTAAGTGCTGTCTCCGTAAGTCTGCATTTAAGTCCTACCCTGCCTGCATTACACAGCCAGTTCATGACACTAACTCCTGATAAACTCCCATTATTCACATTAATATCAAAACATCATGTAATAAGTGAAATCAAATGAAGTACTTACCTTGGCTCTTCACTGACGTCAGTGAACATATGCACAAAAACAGGATCCTGCTTTTGGTTATTGCATGCATGTTGTCTTTGTGCGTCTGATCCATCAAAGAAAACTAAACACTGCAGACAGAGAAAAAAAAGTTGTTCAATGATTTACACAAGTCTGTCCCTGCCTCCAAAAACAATCTCAGGCTCACTGGAAACAGATATAAATACTGTGATCACATGCTGCCACTTTAAAGACACAGTGGGACCCTAACAAACCCTTGTAAACAGTATAATGCTTCCCTAATATTGGTACACATAAAAAGTCACACACTGCAAAAACTAGATAATTAGATAACTCACTAGACAAATAGTAGATTTTTCAGATTGTTATTGAAATGAAGTTGCCCTGTTATGAAGTTATGTCATGCCATTAAAAATACAATTCACCAGTTGGTAAAAACACAAATATTTATAAATGGCTAAATGCTGATTTGATTTTTCGTTAATCATCTGCAGGAATCAATAGAGCAAAGAAAAGTTTTAACCTTACCAAGGTTTGAGTTGGAATTTTTTTTTTTTAAAGTAAAGCAGTCTGAATATAAACGAACAGTCTGAACTACACTTAGGAACAAACTGGGAAAAACTTGGATCTTGTAAGAAAGGAGAGAACTGCAGTCGAAGTCAACAGTGATGAACTCTGACCTCTTGCAAACTACTAAAACAAAATGTAGCTGTTGAGCAATGCAGGATTTGCCTTCATTTCTTAAAATGGCCTCATGTTATTTATTCTACTTCTTCTCAGCATAGTTAACAAAAAGTTCAAAAGTGTGCATCTCTCTTTCTCTACTGGACACTCCTTGATTGATTGAAGGTTAAAAGCAGAACTGCATTATTAAAAAAATAGACCTAATAAAATAATAAAATTATTATTGTAACATAAACTCATAAAGTGAGTGGTACCATTATTTATTGTTTTTACTTTAGATAGAACTGCTAAAGTTGGGGTAATGCACCCACATCTTTGTATGGCTGGATTACCCCCAGTCTTTAGAAATCGACTTCCTACTCTGCTTTTGTGTTTTTTACTTTTATTACAGTGACATCAGCACCTGTCATTAATGTTTTGGTTTTTCTGTGTGTGTGTGAATTTGGTGTAATTGAAAGAGATGTGAATTTCACAATTTTTGCTGTTTTTAGGTTGCCACTGGGAACATAATTGCAAATATGGACTATGGACTTGTCCTGGTAATATAATGTGTCAGGGTAAGAAGTGAACCACCTTCGTAACCTGAAAACCCAGGATGAGTCTATAAGTTTTTGGACTCTAACACAATTTTTTCAATATTGACTCAACACAACCTCAATGGATTTGAAATCAAACAATCAAGATGTGACTGAAATGCAGACTTTAATTCAACAGGTTTTACCAAAGTAAAGAATTGAAACCATTATACCCCATTTCTCACAAGCAATTAAATAAACTCACATAATTTTCAACATGAAGATGGTTTCTTGTTAGTTAGTGGGTGGTACGGTGGATAGCCACCGAAAATTGAAAAAAATTGTTCACAGCAAGAAGGTCCGTTGTTCAACTCCACCATCAGGCCAGGGTCTTTCTGTGTGGAGTTTGTGTGCGTTGTCTGTGGGTACTCTGGGTTTCTCCCACAGTCCAAAGAGATGCAGTTAGTGGGGATATGTTAATTGGAAACTCTAAATTGCCCATAGGTGTGAGTGCAGGTGTGAATGGTTATCTGTGTCACTGTGTTAGTCCAGGGTGTACCCTGCCTCTCCCCCTAAGTCAGCTGCGATAGGCTCCAGCTCCTGCTGTCAATGACTGTCTGAGGATTAGAACCGGTGGACATCACTAAATGCTGCGTTTCCTCTCTTGAGATGCTCTGCTAGGTTTTTAGAGCAGCTGTCTTGAGTTGCTGCTTTTCTCTTCCTATCTGTCTGGTACAGGCTAATCTTTGTTTCATTTGTCCAAAGATCTCACTGTAAAACTGTGCAGCTCTTTTTGATGTTTTCTGGCAAAGTCTCATCTGTCTTTCCTGTTCTTGAGTGTAACCAGTGGTTTGCACTTTCTTATAAACCCTTTGTATTTATATTTATGAAGTTGCCTCCTGAATGTTGACCTTGACAATTCTAAAAAGATGAGTTTTCAGTTGTTTTGCTACAAGAGACTACTGAGCCCACAGATCTTAAGCTCAAAGGGAGAGAGTTCCACAGTCTGGGGGCCACAGTGGCAAAATCTCTGTCTCCCTTAGTTCTCAGCTGTGTATGCTGTATAGCAAGTAGGCCCTTATCCCATTAGTGATGGGATTTCCGGCTCTTTTTAGAGAACCTTCTCTTTCAGCTCGGCTCACTAAAAAGAAAAGTGGCCCCTAGAGACAAAACACATACAAACTCCAAAACACATTTCTAGCGTTAACTGAACTTCAAAACAGAGCTACCTAGATCACTTAAATTACACAATTGAAAGCATATGTGTATTGTTTGTGTATTTATAGCAAAGCACTCATATCTATTCAAATAATTAAAAAAAAAAGTTCATTTACCTGTTACTACCACACACCAAATCTGGTTGTTGGTACTTGCTGGCTTGTGTAGCCACTAGGTAACAAAAGCTCAACACTGGGCCTAGCATCCTGGAGCACTTCTGTTGTGTTTTGTACGGGTTTTGGAGTTTGTATGTGCTTTGTCTCTAGGGGCCACCGTACATATACTTTTATTTATGATAAATAAATCATATAATACAAAAACCAACTAGTCACAGTTCAACTTTGAACTATTTAAATTTTCAGCTTTTTCCTTTTAAACAAATTTAAAGTGAAACAACACAAAACACTGCAAACCATAACACAATTAAATATAAATTAAAATATGAGAACAAAAAGAAGATGCACATTCTCTGTCATATGGGCCTGCATGAATAAACTTTCTGAATCCTTTATCATCTGCAACTGAAAATAGTTGTGGTTGATTACTATACCTTTCTAATGTGACGTTGTTGTCCCTGGCTTTCTCTGTCTCTCCCTCCTGCTCTGTTCCTGTGCTACTGAGTGTAACTACCGCCCCTCCCCCCTCTGCCCAGCGCAAAGCACAAGGCTCGCATGTGGAGTGAAGCCGAAAAAAAGTGCGAGAGAGAGGGTGAGAGAAGGAAAAAAAAAATCACGGCTCTCGATAAGGAGCCGGCTGGCGTCGTTCACGTCAAAGATCCGGCTCTAAGAGCTGTTTCGTTCGCGACCGACACATCACTATTGACCACACGGAGAGTTGCAGAGATTGGACAAATTGAGGCTCGGGTATGAAATATATGGTTTTCAAAGTTTTTTTTCCGTTTTTATTGTTAACTTTGTTTCCCTGGGTCTTTTCCCGTGTGTTATGAATAAATCTTTGTTTTTGGTACCAGTACTGGTTTTATTTTGTTATTTATCCACGACACCTTGAAGGCCAGTCCGTAAACATATTGTCGGACATAAACCAGTCCGTGGCGCAAAAAAGGTTAGGGATCTCTGCTTTATAGTGCCTCATGAAAACTACAAAGTAAATGTAGTCCCAACTATATTATTTACATTGTTCCTTCAGTGTTCACTCTTTGTATTTCTTGATTGTTATACATGTAAATGTATCCATGCATTCTGTAAAGTTCTTGTTGCTGCATCTGCTTGTTTCAATGTATTTGTTAATTGGACATGTGTCATTTCAGCTGTGTCTTCTTCCCCATGTCATGGTCACAGTGTTTTCTGTTCTCTTCTGTGTTTTTATTTCTTCAAAACTCTGGTGGCGGACAGTGGCGTCTGACCATGGGCGGAACATGGGCTTCAATACTCCTCCTTGCACCTGTCCTCCATTTTGCGTATTGGTTTGGCAGAATTGGAAAGCAGATTGAGTATTAGCTCTCCAAAAGATCACTGTCACCTCTCCAGTGAACCAGAGGTGAACCTCCATGGCTTCGCAGGTTCCTGTAGATGTAGTGTGACTTAGTTGCACAAAACAGTTCACACAAGAGAAAAAAAGCCTGTAACAACTAAAAGTTGACTGGTCTGTACTTTTATACCATCTAACCTTAGATTATGAATATATTTCTCAATCTTGATCATTATTCTTCTCCCAAACTAAACAGTAACAACAGCTGCAATAAAAAGATGTACTGAAAAACCGTTTTTGGAGCCAAAGCAGCAGTGAGCACTTTATTTCTCAGAAATAAGCAGCTGGACACGTGACATTAAATACCATATCGTGTAACTGAAACCAATCAGTATTTTGTAGATGACTTCATTATGGAATTTGCTTACGCTTGGTGAATTTTATGTACCAACTCCACTCTCGATAGTTGTACCCCATCATGCTTTGGTTCTTTTTCCCACCCCAAATTCCTGTTAAAAAGATTTTTAAAATGCAGTCCATCTCACACGTGGCTGGTCTTTTAAAAAATAAATCTAGCCACCCTTGTGAGGGCATATATAGGACAAGAGAACATTAATCATGTTCTTGATAATGGGAGGTTGTGGGTGGAGGCTGTGTGGCAGGTTGTAGGCCACAACCATCTCCCAGGCATCCACCAGATGGACATCCAATCCTTTGAACATGGCCCTGAGCACCTTGTCCCTCTGCAGTGAGTACCAGTCACTATTAGTAAGTGTCTCATAGAGGTTCAAAGCTTTGGGATTTGCAGTCCTAATGACAACCAGTGTTTCTGGAGCCCTGGACAACAGACGCACCACTGCCCTGCGGATGCTCTGCAGCCGTCTGATGTAGACTTCAATGGGGAAAGTGCTGAAATGTGACCAAATGCCAAGAACTACAACTGTGTTGCTGCCTCCAATCACATTGTCTAGCTCATTGGCAATATAATGCAGCTCGCTGATGGGGACATTCTTAAACCGGATAGGAGGACCATGGCAACGGTACGTCAGGAAGATGTTATTTGGGTAGTCCAGGGCAATAAAAGGTCCAATTTGCTTAGGACTATGTAGGTTAAACTCCTTGAGACCTGAAAGTATTACAGAAGGAATAAGTAAAGTACAGAAAATCAAACTGGTGCAAGAAAGGTTTTGCATGTATCTACCTGATAGTGCTCCATTAAAGTATTCAAACCACTGCCTGATGGTGGAGTCTCCGTACATTTTAATCACCTTTCCTCTCAGACACTGAGTAATGGCTGAGGAAGTGTTAAACTGCCAAACTGTGGTGCCACCTAAAGCTCGCCACACACCCTGGTAGTAATATCCAGAGGGACCAGAATCCAGAATCACCTCTGGCTGCCTTGAGATCTGACCTGAAAGGTAAAAAAAAAAAAAAATCAACATACTGTATATACACACACCAAACACACACCACCCCATCCCTTTACACCAATCCATCCCACACATTGAATTGCACTTGTTTAGTGACGTAATGCTTGGATGCAGCTCCTCAACCATGGAAGTCAGTCACTTCAACTTTTGTTATAATACCATTAACAGCTCACTGTGGAATATTTTGTAGTAAAGAAATTTCACAATTTGACATGTTGCACAGGTGGCATCGTATTATAATAAAACAATGGAATTCACTGTTCACTCTATTGTGTCCAACATCTGGGAGGGAAGTGACAAGACGACACAGACCTAGAATAATTCTTGCCAAACTTAAATCCTTCAAACAAAAAGACCTGGTGAACACGGTACCTCCATGGGTAAGATACATTTAAAAATTATGTACCACAAAAATTGTCATCAATAATGCCCAAGTAATTGGTAAAAACTGAAGATTTGATTTCTCTCCCAGGCGCAAAGTGGAAGCGAGATCTTTCAGAAGATTTGATACACAAAGATACTCAAATGCATGCTATATGGTCTTGTGTGTCTATGTAGATATTCTGACAGAGCACATATGAAAACCTATCTGCATGGTTAACTTACTGTATCCCAGCCTCCTTGAAGCTGTTCATCTTAGGTGAGGTAAGTGAATTAGGTATGGAAATATACCTCATTCCCCAAGTCTTTGAATGATACTCATGGCCACTGATCAGTGGTCTTTGGACAGTGGTTGTTGATCAATGGTCATGAGAATTGGCATAATTATGATGAAGGAACTGACGTCCCAAACCATTGTTCCTTCAGTGGATCTAGTTTCAGTGATCCACTGAAAACACTACGTCCAGATGAACAGAATATACTTTTGGGGATTTACTTACCTGGATGATTGAGCATGCATCAAGACAATACTCTCAGGAATAGGGATGGGTATCGAAAACCGGTTCTTGTTGAGAACCGGTTTCCACTGTTTCAATTCCTTGGAATTGTTTGCCATTTTAGCAAACGATTCCCTTATCGATTCCAGTCGCCCCGAATGACGTCGCCACGTTGCGAAGCGTCATTTACCTGGCAGGAAACATGGCGGCTCAAACGCTAAAAAGTTTGGTCATACTTTACGAGAACGGATGACAACAGGGAAACTTGCAATACTTGCATAACTTAGATATTTCATTTAAGGGAGGAAACACTAAGAATATGCAAAAGCATTTGCTCACAAAACACGCGATAACCTTAAATAAATGTCGTGTTTTTAATTCCGCTCCGGACTCGTGAATCTCAACCCAGCAGCAGCGGTAACGTTTGCACGTCCTCTCCCGTTAATGCGGCAGGTAAATAATCAACTAACAGTGCTTATTAAGTTAGCGCGATCTGCCTTATTACAAAACCTGCCATTACTGTGCATTTAGGTGACCATGATGAGACAGACAGAGTCTGGCTCAGATGCTGGCAGTTCTCGCTGCAGTCTACCGGTAGCGTCTCCTTTCAGGCCAGGATAGACGAATGTCACTGAGCAGTGACTAAGTTTGTGGTAAAAGGCTTGCACCCATTTGCCACAGCAGATGCCCTCGATTTTCGGTAAGTGAATGTGTTTAATTGTAGGCAGGGACATTACTGGATATTCTTGTGTAATTGCTACAGAATAATTTATGTTATACTTTGTTATTGCTACAGAAGAATATTTATTTTATTATTTTACATTTACATTTTTTTCCCCCGGGGACCCTGTGACACCCCATTGAAGAGCTGTAGGCTGTGGATCTCTTAAGATCTCACTGTGGGGTTTGTAAGGCCATGTTACTCCTAAATTTCTATCTTGTTCAAAGAGAAGATATTAAACAAAGTTCTAAGCTATTCGACTTTAGTGTTCTCCTTTTTTAAAAAAGAATCAAATCGTTAAACAGAATCGAAAATGGAATCGGAATCGTGAAAATCCTATCAATACCCATCCCTACTCAGGAATCTATATACACAATGGAGCATTAATAAATGAGGATATTGATTTTCCCCATAGACTTTTGTGCAAATGATTCATCTCTGTTGTGCACTTATAGGACTTGCTGTCCCCTAGAAAGAATGCAGGTTTCAGGTATTTCCCCAATTCATCATACTTTTAAGATTAGGCTTAAAACATTCCTTTTTGATACAGTTAGGCTGGAACAAGTGACCCTGAACCCTCCTTTAATTATGCTGAAATAGGCCTAGGCTGCTGTGGGTGTCCCATCATGGACTAATCATTTCATCTTTACTCACCTCTGTTAACTTTTTATGTGCTTTTACACCACTCTGCATTTAATCATTAGTTATTATTAATCTCTGGCTCTCCAGCGTGCCTTTTGCTGCCCCTCCCTAACCCTAATTCTGGTTTCTAACTTTTAAAAGAAAGCATTTGCAAAGCTAAAGAAAACCCTCCAAATCTGTGTCTGAAAGCCAGGAACCATGAAAAATCTATCTACACTATCTAAACAAGATAGAAATGATTTACAAATGTTTGTATATGATTAACAGCCAACAGAAAATTCTCTTTCAATTTACTTATTGAGTAATTCAAATGCTGGTAAAAAATTGGACTTTACCTTTCTTTTGCTGCAATACAGTGATGTTGGCAAGTCCTGAAGCTTGGATGGAGACTTTTAAGTTGACACCACTGAGATAAAGCACAAATGAAATTTTTTTTAAAAATAATAATAATAAATTTCAATCCCCTTTACTGGTAAGTTCAAATGTATTTTCAAACACTTTGGCATAAGAACTCTGAAGCAACATTATAGCTTAATGCAGACCTTCCCAAAGTGTGGGGCCCACCCGATGGGGGGGTGGGGGTGGTGGCAGAGCCATTGCAGGGGGGGCGCGGTATGAAAAGGGGGAAGGGGGGGGGGGGGGGAACAAAACGCTCCTGCTCAGATTCGTGTTCATGTTCTCATTTCACAGTTTTCATAGTTAGTCTTAGCGGTTCCCAGTTTAGTTTCTAGTTTAGTTTTGCCCCAGTTCCCCTTGCCTTTGTTTTGTGGCTTTATTTCCTTTCAGCCAAATAAACGACACGTGTTTTGTTATATGTTAGTCTTCTGCTTTTGGGTTCTTTTGGGTCCACTCTGTAAACACACCGGCTATCCTGGCCGTGACAATGACGAGGTCATGGTGATTTTGCTTTTAAGTCTTTAGCTTGAAACAATGCTTTGATTTGCAAATTTCATGATATGATTGTTTAAATTTGTCTTCCATGATGTTACAATTTTAATACATTTAAACTTTTAATTAAAAGCAAATAAAAATAAATAGTGTCTAAATTTGAGAAGAAAGACCTCTTTTTTATGACAAATTTCATCTTTAAAATTTTATTCAGTTCACTTGGATAACTCAGAGTTTTTTATTAAACAGAGTAGGGAACAGTTTTAATCAAAGAGTGCCCTGGCCAAACACCAGTGACTATCAAAATCTATTTAATGTGGTCGCTTAAGAAATTTATTGGCTGACTGACAGATGGTGAACATAATGAATGAGCAGCTAAAGAGGCCAATATTTCTCTTTTGGGTTAACATTTGCTGGGTGGCCACTACCAAGAGTATCAGTGAAGAATTGCTTATTGTCTATTATTCTGTAAAGTAGCTTAAAAATGTTGAAGGATTTTTATTTTAGAAGACAGGATCCAGGTACACAGATATTACTATTATTATTATACTATTATTACTATATTGCAGATATTACTACTGTTTATAACTCCCTCAACCTCTCACTACAGACATACAAAATAGATAATGCATACCTTTGAAACAGCTTGTTCTCCATGACGGTGATGTTTTGTGTAAATCCCCCCTTGGAGTGACTGATCCTGGCATCACAACTGAGCTTCTTTGGCTTGTAGCAGAACCACTGCTGACCTGTATGCAGGTCAGTGTAGTTGCACATAGGCTGCCGGGATGGACGCAAACATACATTACAGGTGGTAGTTTCACTGACAATCCCCGAGCGGAACTGGCTTTCGAAAAAAACTCTATCCGGCTGTTCTCTGGTAAGTCTGCCCAGCACTGTGACTGCCTCACTGGGGTGAACCAGTATTACCTGGTAGGAAAGAGAATCAGTTTGTCAGTTCAGATAAATTTTTATCAAGGTGGACATACAATCTTTCTGGTTCATTTGAGGTAGTAGCAGTAAAGACCAACAAAGTCTACTTTGAGATTTTGAGGATGAAATGGTGGAGTGAATCATATATAGTAGATGAACATTCAGTAAAAATGATAATAGTGAGTTTGACTTGTCACCTGCCAACCAAGACAATATATGCTATTGTCTTGGTAGATAGAAACGGGGCTGAACCAAATGGCAAAGTCTCGGGCTGAAGAATGGTCTGACCAGTTTAACTTCTATCATTTTTGAAAGATAGTTTAAACCTTCATTAAAAATGTACTACTCATCCATTTGGCATTTGGATATTAGTAACATTTTAATGCTCAGGATGTGGCTGCTGATATGATCAATGCCAGATTGTTGCAGTGTGGTAGTGTAGTTTTGCTCCTCTTGTTTTCTGTTTTGGCTTTGCAGTTTGGATCAGTGTTAATTTTTTGTACAGATATTTCAAGTCTTTGTTGACTGCAGCTTGAATCAAGGCCCGAAACTTTGCCTTGACAGATTTGATACTTCATTAGATCTGTCAGGTCTTTCTTGATTCTTTCCTATTTCTTAATTACATGACTTTCAGATACCATTCATCTGCTAGAGATAGGGTTTTTGTTTCACTCCAGTGTCATCAAAATTATAAGGACATACTGCATGTTGAGGGATGCAAAACTAACAGCTAACAGTTCTCAAGGTGCAAAAATACAAATACAATACTAATACAAAAAGGTTCCTAAAGATATAGGCATTAGGTATATTTACTGCATCTGCAGCTTCATCTGAGACCTTGTGGAAGAGATACAACCCTAGGAGCACTGTAGGTAGTGTCAAACTCTCATACCAAAATGTAGAATTACTGAATTACTAAATAGGATTAGTTTTGTGAAGGTGGGGCTGGGCGACAAAACAATAAAAATAATTATTGCAAAAAATAACTTTTTGACATGAATATGTGACATGAGTAATATAAAGTCAACCAAACTAATTTCATCTATGCTTTGACAAACACAATGACAATGAGAGTACTGCCACATCAACCCAGTCATGTAGCAGAAATAGACTAACAGCTATGTAATGTTAGGTGACGCATGCAGTGTGAGCAGCCAGCAGCAGCATATGTGCTAATGCTTGTGCTACAACAGCTGTGCATGCCAACATGTGAGCACATTAGAAGCGAAAGTGAGATAAAAGATGAAATGGCAACAGAAAATGTTGAGGAAAACTCAAGTGACAGCATTACAGATGATGACAGCCCAACAGATATAGCCCAAGGATGAAGAAAACTATATTGTTGAAAAGAGGAGCATGGTCACAAAAGGCCAAGATGGCAAGAGAGCAAAGAGGTGGACCCAAAAGCAGACTCAAACAAAAATATTTCACATGAAAGCAAGGTTTTATTTAATCATTCCTAAAGAGACACCCAGCCATATGTGGAGATGAAGAGTTTGTCCAGTAGGATTAGGAGTTTAAAGTTTTAAATCAAACGGGTGATGTTGAATGTTGCCCAACAAGTTGGATGTCAGAAGAGAAAGGAATTTCTGGGGAAAACTGGATGAAATAGTAGACAAGCGAGTAGACGAGAGAGGGTTTTAATGCAAATAATTTATGAAGTGCCATTACAGGTAGGCAACTTTAACAAAATCTTGAGTTGAGGAGGTGATTTGTGATAGGAGGATGCAAGGAATAGGGTGAGAAGGAAGCAGATAATTTGCTGTGCCAATCCCCAAAGGAAGCAGCTCGAAGAGGAAAAAGGGGAGACAAAGAAAAAACACGTGTTCTAGTCTAATGTGTTTTTCAGCACAGCATTACTCAGAGACAGAGGAATGCATCATTTTATATTATGTAGATGAAGAAATGTATTCCTTCATTTGTTTAATTTTGAAAAAAAGATGGGAATTTGAAAAAAAATCACAAATCTACCACAGTTACAATCGCATTAAACGTGATTAAATTTAGTATTACCTCAACCTGTGCACTTCCTTCCCAGAGTAAAGAGAATACAGCAGAGTAGGAGCCATTGAGATGATCCACTACTTTCCCTGCTACACCTGCACCAAGAGTTGGGTTGTGTAGGCGAGCGACTATGACGTCTCCCCCACAGTTCTTTGGACAGCCCTGGAAATCATACATTTTAATAATAACCTCCATCTTATCCCCTATTTGCCACTGTCCTCCTCCCATCCTATCGAGAATGGTGAAGGTGCTGTGGGCTGGGTCACTGGACTTTCTCAGGGAAAGAGATTGTAAAGGTGGAGTGTCAGGCCAAGCAATGGACTGTAGCAAGAGGTCTTCTTCAAAGGCTTCCTTAGGGGAGAGTGGTTTTAGCTTGCAGAAGTTGTACCACACGCCAGCAGGTGGAGTAACATCGGAAATGGTGGGTGGATGGATGATTTTGGTGTTGTTCACTTTATTGTGAAACTTCTGGCAGTGAACAAAAATGCATCAGATAAACGTTGTTGACATTGTGTAATGAAAATTTCATCCTGAGAGGGGACTAATGTTGGCACTGATGTTTTGATAGTAGTAGTATCAGTTTATTGAAAATCCTGCAAAAAAAATCAGCTAAAACGAAAAACTTCTCAACCTCTGAAATACAAACTCCGCACTTTAATTTTTGTCTTTGTCTTTTGCTAACAGGAAGCATAGTTTGAGCTCTTCATAGTTTTATTTACTTTACTTTTTTTGTTTACAATTAATTCAAGCACACAATGAAAGGAAACTTATGTCTGAAAGATGAAAGCGTCTATGTAGTGGGGTTGCTGTCTTTTTCTTATCGTTCTTCTATTTTCTCACTCCTTTAAAAATAGCAACTTTCTAGCTGCACTGACCTGGGCACATAGACGCAGCTGGGTAACACACACTCATCTTAATCTGCATATGTATGTGTCCCATTCCCATGTCTTGTCTTATATAAATACATACAAAACAAATCCTTACCTCCAGAATGTCCGTGATTAGGACAAACACAGCCAGCACAAGTAAGATGCAGCCACACGTTTTTAGCTGGATTGGGACAAAAAAGTTTTGAACCCTCATGATAAGCAAACAGCCCTTATCTCCAATTGTAGCACAGGACTGTCCACAGTTCCAATGGTACTGAATTTCAGGTAAAAGAAAACATGGGTGTGGTTGTAAGGTCTAAACTGACTACGTGTACTGTCTTTCCCTCTTCACACTGTGCAGTAGAGGAACCGGTGTTCCAGATTAACTGCCATCACGAATTAACTGGTGACGGTCAAACAGATGTGTGATAGACTTGCATTTTATATTGTTGTTAACAGTGGCGGAGCGGGGGGTGGCTTACTGGGCTTAAGCCCAGGTTGTTTTTTCAGAAGCCTGGGGTCTTTTGTAGTGTAATTTTTTCAAAGTTAGATGCCTGGCTGACAACTGTATAAAACAAAAAACTACACACAATATTAGAAGCACCTAGTGCACACTGTGGGAATTTACGACTGTGCGTAAATCCCCCCTAATATTGGTATGATCCGAGCTCAGACACTGAGCGAGGGGGCGGGAGGAGCTGCTGCCTACCAGTGTGCTGTTAGAGAAACACAGCCAGGCAGACAGAGGAGAACTGAAGTTTGACCAGGTACCAAAGCAAATAATTCGACCTGTACAAATAATGTAAATATGACGGTGTATCACGAAAGATTGATATATATGGTTTCAACTGTATATTTGATGATGTTGGTGTGTGGCTTGATTGTCAGCACAAAGAGGGAGAGAGAGGAGAATAAGGACAGAACAGAGATGGAACAAGAGCAGGTGAGACACACATGTTAGTCAAATGGTCGTTTACCAAAAGTATCACCGTATCATATGTACTCATGTATCTCGTACCTAGTGTTTCTTTTTAGGTTTGTTATTTTTCAAATTCTATATTTATTAAGTTATGCAGGCTTGTTTGCACAGCAAGGCTAAATAATTATATAAACTTTTCTCAATCTAAATAGTGTACTTTGGTAGAATTAAAAAATAAGTGTAGTGCAGGTCTATTATGATTTTGAGTGTTTTGATTCTGGTTCTGTCTTGGTTAAGTCCTAAGTAGTCCTGATTTTGAACTGTTGTAGTCCTGTTTTAATTCCGGATCAGTTCTGGGTTTGGTTGAATTGGGGTTTAGTCCTCGTGTCTTGATACAGCCCCGACTTTGTTCTGCCTTGCTGCTTAATTAAAAAACTAGTTTAAGGTGTCCTGCAGATGTGATATATATTTTTCCCTATATGAAGTCATTCTTTTTTGAACAAAACTCAAAACAGAGCCTACTCTTTCAGTCACTTCTAACAGACATGACAGAGATTTTCATTTAGATGTTTCTGAATCAAAATTTGGAGTGAACGGAGTTTTGTTTCAGAAAAAAGGGGGAAGGTACATACAAGGACACACAGAAATAGAAAACGTATTAACCCTACTAACACACACACGTAATGAAGCTCATTAGGATCAAACACGATTTTAAGTAGGCAATACTGTTACCATCATCCTGTCTGAGAAGGGATACATAGACAACTGAATTAGTATTATTTTGGGGAATATGATTGCAGGGGTGAACAGAATCCTGCAGCCAGAGTTTAAATGAGTGAAACTAGCAGACTTTTAGTTTTTTGTTTTGTTTTTTGTTTCTGATGTATGGGGAAGGTTTTACCGTGGCACACACCTGGGGACAAAGGAAGAAAACTGATCATTTCAAAGAATATTGCGTTTGTGTGAAGCGTGTGGGTTGGTTGATGAAAGTTTTGGGGATTTAATTGGCATTTTTCTTTTTTCCACCAAGTTTTAGGTTTGGTGTATTTTCACTTTTTAGAGAAAGAATATTCTCGGACAAGTCCTAAGACCGGGCTTTTGTATTTTTATTTTTCATTTTGATCTGTTGTTTTTATTTTTATTTTATTTTTTTGGTTTTTGAACAGTGCACTAACTTGTTTGTTAATTTCTTTTCTTTAAGCAGATCTGCACGATGGGAATTAAAAGCGCTATACAACATGTCGAGAAAATCGTTGCAAGTGAGTTTCTCCAAAATTACAATGGCCTCGGGAGAAAGCCACTTATTTGGGACAATGAGAGTCCCTGTCAAAAAGGATTCAGCGAGGTAATCCGAAGTTCTTCTTTTTCTTTTTGAAATGACGTCATTTTGCAGAGGGTGGAAATGAAATGCGACGATAGTTTCCACTATCAGCAAAGAAAGAATGGATGAATGATTGCATGAATGATTGAGTGAAAAAACAAACTGACTGACTGGTAAAAGCTGACAAAAGCTCACAAGACCTGACTGATTTGACACCAGTTTAAGTTTAAGTTTGCACCTCCACCTAGGCATGACAAAGGGTGGATGAATATAAGTGTGTTTCTTTTTACAGGAGCAGAAAGATGACACCAACATCGTAGGTTGCATGAACGTTGGGCCGTGCCGATTTAACTTTTAAATGTCACTTTCTGTGTTTGTGAATCTACTAGGGATGTGTGATTCATAGGCTTGTGTTGCTCACAGAAGTTACTGTGAGAAAGTGTGTATACACCTGCACAGCACTAACATCTACATTTTCTTTTCTACAGCATTACAGTTCTTCAGGTGATTTGATATGTGTTATAGCAGGACACACTAATGGTTAATGTTTTTTCTACCACAGGATTACTGGGTTTATGAGTGAAGGGAACTGTGTTTACAGGCTGTGTGTTGATTATGCTATTATGCTGTGTTCTTGGGAAAATGTTGTATATCACAGGGGAGAAGTGAATATAGTGGGAGATACATCCTGTGTTGAAACCAGTGTCATTCTTTTTACAGCAGCAGGGTTAACTTTATGACCTTTTGCAGCACCTCTGGAACCTGTCGACCTGCGCCTGACCACCAGGATTGTCAATGTATGTTGCTAATGTTTGTGTTTTTTTAAGAGTGCATGTAGAGGATTCAGCAGAGACAGACAAGTGACATGAGATAACAAATAAGAGATGCAGTTTATGGAATAGTTTAATATTGGGTTTATTAGCTGACCACTATAAAGCTCATAGTGATAAATGAGTGGAGTGACATTGCTTAAGGAAAGTCACTGATTACAATGTGGAATAAATTGGGATGATTCATGATTTGGGGCAAATTATGGCAATAATTGTAGTTTAATTATTTGAGAAAACCTGCACATGATACTTGTCTTTGATGCTGAATACTTTATTGCTCTTATGATCTACAGTTGGTTGCGAATGTGAAGTTTTATTTAACAGATTTGTCTTCCAGGATACAGGCTCCAGGTGGAGCTGGGAGTTAAACAAGCTTAACATTTAACCACTGGCTAATGTTTTCTTATGAAATGGTTACAGGCTGGGAGTAGAATTAGTCCAAGGGAGAAGCCCTGGGAATCTTTTGAGAGAATGTGCAACTTTTTTGTGCATCTCTAATTGTGTGGAGTTGACGCATGGCGAGGTCCATGTGCCAAAAGAGGGTTATCTAGCAATAGCCAAACTGGCCATAGCCATGGCCATAGCCTCAACATGGCATATAATCTGTTATTAGACTCAATTGGCTTCTCTCAAAATGTAAAAGAACCCACCCACCACTTTAATCACACTCTAGATCTTGTTTTAACATATGGCATAGAAACTGAACATTTAACTGTGTTTCCTGAAAACCCTCTCCTGTCTGATCATTTCCTGATAACATTTACATTTACAATAATTGATTACACAGCAGTGGAGAGTAGACTTTATCACACTAGATGTCTTTCTGAAAGCGCTGTAACTAAGTTTAAGAATATAATCCACCCACTGTTATCATCGTCAATGCCCTGTACCAACACAGACCAGAGCAGCTATCTGAACGCTACCCCAACAGAGGTCGATTATCTTGTTAATAATTTTACCTCCTCACTACGTACGACTCTGGATACTGTAGCTCCAGTGAAAACTAAGGTCTCTAATCAGAAGTACCTGACTCCGTGGTATAATTCTCAAACACGTAGCCTAAAGCAGATGACTCATAAGCTGGAGAGGAAATGGCGTGTCATAAATTTAGAGGATCATCATTTAGCCTGGAGAAATAGTTTGTTGCTTTATAAGAAAGCCCTCCGCAAAGCCAGAACATCTTACTATTCATCACTGATTGAAGAAAATAAGAACAACCCCAGGTTTCTCTTCAGCACTGTAGCCAGGCTGACAAAAAGTCAGAGCTCTTTTGAGCCAACCATCCCTTTAACGTTAACTAGGAATGACTTCATGAACTTCTTCACAAATAAAATTTTTATCATTAGAGAAAAAATTACCAATAATCATCCTACAGATGTAATATTATCTACAGCTACTCTTAGTACCATTGATGTTAAGTTAGACTCTTTTTCTCCAATCTTTCTGAGTTAACTTCAATAATTACTTCCTCCAAACCATCAACGTGTCTTTTAGACCCCATTCCTACAAAACTGCTCAAAGAAGTCCTGCCATTAATTAATTCTTTGATCTTAAATATGATCAACCTATCTCTAATAATCAGCTATGTACCACAGGCCTTCAAGCTGACTGTAGTTAAACCTTTACTCAAAAAGCCATCTCTAGACCCAGCAGACTTAGCTAATTATAGGCCAATCTCCAACCTTCCTTTCATATCACAAATCCTTGAAAGAGTAGTTGTCAAACAGCTAACAGATCATCTGCAGAGGAATGGCTTATTTGAAGAGTTTCAGTCAGGTTTCAGAGTTCATCACAGCACAGAAACAGCTTTAGTGAAGGTTACAAATGATCTTCTTATGGCCTCTGACAGTGGACTCATCTCTGTGCTTGTACAGGTACTTCACTGTGGTGGTTTGTATCATATCTATCTAATAGACTCCAATTTGTACATGTAAATGGAGAGTCCTCTTCACACACTAACGTCAATTATGGAGTTCCACAGGGTTCAGTGCTAGGACCAATTCTGTTTACACTATACATGCTTCCCCTAGGCAGCATAATTAGAAGACATAGCATAAATTTTCACTGCTATGCAGATGACACCCAGCTCTATCTATCTATGAAGTCAGGTAACACACACCAATTAGTTAAACTGCAGGAATGTCTTATAGACATAAAGACCTGGATGGCTGCTAACTTTCTGCTTCTTAATTCAGATAAACTGAGGTTATTGTACTCGGCGCTGAAAATCTTAGAAACATGGTATCTAACCAGATTCTTACTCTGGATGGCATTACCTTGGCCTCCAGTAACACTGTGAGGAACCTTGGAGTCATTTTTTACCAGGGCATGTCCTTCAACGCACATATTAAACAAATATGTAAGACTTCCATTTGTGCAACATCTCTAAAGTTAGAAATATCTTGTCTCAGAGTGACGCTGAAAAACTAGTTCATGCATTCATTACTTCCAGGCTGGACTACTGCAATTCATTATTATCAGGATGTCCAAAAAACTCGCTGAAAAGCCTTCAGCTAATCCAAAATGCTGCAGCAAGAGTACTGACAGGGACTAGAAAGAGAGAGCATATTTCTCCTGTTTTGGCTTCCCTTCATTGGCTTCCTGTTAAATCCAGAATTGAATTCAAAATCCTGCTCCTCACATACAAGGTCTTAAATGATCAGGCCCCATCTTATCTTAATGACCTTGTAGTACCATATCACCCTATTAGAGCACTTCGCTCTTGCTCTTCAGAACTACTTGTTGTTCCTAGAGTATTTAAAAGTAGAATGGGAGGGAGAGCCTTCAGTTTTCAGGCCCCTCTTGTGTGGAACCAGCTTCCAGTTTGGATTCGGGAGACAGACACTATCTCTACTTTTAAGATTAGGCTTAAAACTTTCCTTTTTGCTAAAGCATATAGTTAGGGCTGGACCAGGTGACCCTGAATCCTCCCTTAGTTATGCTGCAATAGACGTAGGCTGCCGGGGATTCCCATGAGGCATTGAGTTTTTCCTTTCCAGTCACCTTTATCACTCACTATGTGTTGATAGACCTCTCTGCATTGAATCATATCTGTTATTAACCTCTGTCTCTCTTCCACAGCATGTCTTTTATCCTGTCTTTCTTCTCTCACCCCAACCGGTCGCAGCAGATGGCCGCCCCTCCCTGAGCCTGGTTCTGCCGGAGGTTTCTTCCTGTTAAAAGGGAGTTTTTCCTTCCCACTGTCGCCAAAGTGCTTGCTCATAGGGGGTCATATGATTGTTGGGTTTTTCTCTGTATCTATGAAGCGCCTTGAGGCGACTTTTTTTGTGATTTGGCGCTATATAGAATTGAAGTTAGCGTTGTCAAAAAAAAAATAGGTAGGCATGCAGACCTTGGCACGAAACCTCGCTTAAACTATCTGATGACAAAATTTATGGCATTGGGATCCAAGTGAACCCCAAGCAGATTTGTGTGGAAAGTATAACCCTTGCTTTATTTTCAGGACAAGAAATCCCAGAAGAAGATGGACAAGGCAATGACATCATTGTCAAGAAAAACACTTGTTACTCTTTGATATATATGAGCTTCTCAAATGAAGAATGTTTGTGAGCTCATCAAGGGATCTAAAGATATTTTTCAATAGACTTCTGTAGAACCAGATGCTTTTTTGCGAGTTCCTCGATTTGAGAGAATTCATGTTGACTGAACTTTCATATCGGATTCACTTTTCAGTCCTGAAAGCAATACTTACCTTTTATATACAGTTTACATATTTGTCTTTTGTCATCAGTTCTTTACAATATTTATGTTTGTCATGAAAAACAAGAGCCCACAAATAAATAAATAAATGTATCCTTTTAAGTTTATTGCATTTTCTTACCTGTACATTCATTAGACCTAAGCCAGCCATCTTCTCTACAGGTTAGAGTGAAACTTCCTTCATAACCTCTCTTGCAGTTATACTGGACACGATCGTTGTACCTGTATTCAGCCTGAAATTTTCCAGTAATATCTGCATTATCAAACTGTTGCCTCCTGCATTTTATCTCTGAAAGGAACAAAAACACATTTATTAAGCTTCTGCATTTACTTTGATTCAGATAATTTTGTCATGTAAAACATTCAGATACTTTAATATATATTTATTTAAATAAAAAAAAACAGCAGCTCCCCAGTGTAAATGTGATTCCATTTAACAGTTCTGTATTTTATATTTGAATATGTTCAGTCAAAGGACAAGAAAAATGTTCAGTTGTGGATTCAACATCCAGCTGAAAGTTGTTGTGGTGGTAGAAATGTTTTTTGACAACTGTACAGAAAATAACATGTAATGAATATTTGTACACTCTTTCGGTTAGTGCTTGGTTAGTACACAAATAAAAAAAAAATGTTATTACCATTTTCTCTCACTATGAACTATCACACAGAGTCTCTAATATTTATATTGCTGGCTCGCATGTTTTTACTCTATGACTGAATGATCCTTTGAGGCTTCTGTTTGACCAAAGATATTCTGCAGTTCTCTCCTGTTTTCTCAAATATGGACTAATATTAAAGAAATTAAAAAGATCATGTCAGAATTAGAAGAAAAGTGAACTAAACTTCACCATACCTTGACAAAGTGGATTCGGTTCCCATCCATCTCTGGTGCATGTGGCCCGAGTGACGTCATCTTTCTTCTTGTATCCTGATCTACATGTGTACCTGACAATATAATCCAATTTCTTTGTCTCATCAGGCCAAGAGCGCTCCCAGTAGGACAAAAGTCTATCTTGTGGACGGCTGCATGTAACCTCTGTAAAGAAAGAAAGACTTGATAATCTTCGAAAAATTGTTCATCATCCTCATGGCTGATTGAACTACATCAAAGCAAAGAACAGTGAGCTTAGAATATGTGTCTAAAGCTTTTGTAGTTTTACACCTTGACATACTGGTCTGACAGACCACTGTCCATCCTTATTGCAAGTAGTCTCAACTGAGCGTGTGCGGGTTTCCATAAGCCAGTATCTCTCCTGACATGTGACTCTTACCGTTTCAGCAGGTGAAAACCTACTTCTATGAGCAGGTTCATATGTGGTTCCTCGGAGTGGTGGCAGTGTCAGCTCACATTTTATTTCTGCATATGTTGGGAAATGAAGCACATGTGTTAGTGTGTTGTACCAAGACAGACAAATACCATGACATCCAAACATCCAGCTCCAGTTCTCACTAGTCAGTGGCATTTAATGTATAAACTGTATGTAATTCTGTTTATGTTTATCTTCACATTCAGGTGTGGGGATCCACGCTGCTCTGTCTCGTTTTTTTGTGCACCTTGAAGGTAATTCTTGAGCACGTTTATATTGAGGATTGCATTCATAGTTTAGGATTTCACGTTCATTGTACTCTTTGACATCTCCAAGTACAAAACCATTTTCAATCACCGGTGCTTCACATGTTGAAACTGCTGAAGAGTAAAGTCAAAGTAATGAATACAACTGCAACAATTGGTCATGAAAGTGTACATAAAAGGTAATTGCTGATTAACCTGTTGTGAAAGGAAGATTTCTGATAAAGTAAAATCATTTTACTGGCAAAACCAGCAAAGCAGCTGCAATGTTTTCTTATTAATTACAATTTCAGAACAATTCTCTTGCCCCTGTCAGAATGTGATTGCTGGACTTGCAGCTAATTTGAACTACATTGCCGTAGATCGCTTCTTCTGCATCTCCTATCACGTTCACATTATTGCGAACATTAATTGATGGACACTGCTGAGCCGGTGTGAAAAACCATTAGAAGAAAACCCTCAAAGACATAACCACAGGTTAGTTTTTCTTTCTCAGATCAATACCAGGACATCCAAACATCAAGCAACTAATATACTTTATTTTAATAAGTAAGAATGACTTAATTTAATTGATGAAACTCAAACTCAACTTGCTAAATAAAGAATATGCAACATTTATTTATTTTTTGATAAATTAGGAGTGAAAAGTCCCAGGTCTAAGCGTCATGGTTCTGGGTGCTTTTGACCCACTATTTCATGTTTCTTATGTGTTGAGGTGTTGTATGTTTTTCAGCTTAATTTGGTAATCCTGGGTTTATTCTATATTACCTTTTTGTACACTTAGGCTCCAATTGTGTCTTTGTCCTCTGTGTCGCCCTCCAGCTGCAGTACTTTTTGTCGACATAATGTTTTGGAGGTCTAAGTGCTGTCTCCGTAAGTCTGCATTTAAGTCCTACCCTGCCTGCATTACACAGCCAGTTCATGACACTAACTCCTGGATAAACTCAGATTATTCACATTACCATCAAAACCACCAAAACATCATGTAATAATTGATATCACTTGAAATATTTACCTTGGCTCTTCACTGATGTCAGTGAACATATGCACAAAAACAGGATCCTGCTTTTGGTTATTGCATGCATGTTGTCTTTGTGCGTCTGATCCCTCAAAGAAAACTAAACACTGCAGACTGAGAAAAAAATAAGTTGTTCAGTAATTTACACAAGTCTGTTCCTGCCTCCAAAAACAATCTCAGGCTCACTGGAAACAGATATAAATACTGTGATCACATGCTGCCACTTTAAAGACAAAGTGAGACCCTAACAAACCCTTGTAAACACCATAATGCTTCCCTAATGTTGGTACACGTAAAAAAAGTCACACACTGCAAAAACTTGATAATTAGATAACTCAGTTGTTCAGGTTGTTATATAAATTATTATTATGAGGTCATGTCATGCCATTAAAAATACAATTCACCAGTTGGTGAAAACACAAATATTTATAAATGGTAAATGTTGATTTGATTAATGTCTTTTTCTTTCTTTTCTTTTTTTTTTCATTCCTGTTAATCATCTGCAGGAATCAATAGAGCAAATAAATTTTTTGACTTCACTAAGGTTTGAGTTGGATTTTTTTTTTAAAGTAAAGCAGTCTAAATATAAATGAACAGTCTGAACTACACTTAGGAACAAACTGGGAAAAACTTGGATAATCTTGTAAGAAAGGAGAGAACTGCAGTCGAAGTCAACAGTGATGAACTCTGACCTCTTGCAAACTACTAAAACAAAATGTAGCTGTTGAGCAATGCAGGATTTGCCTTCATTTCTTAATATGGCCTCATGTTATTTATTCTACTTCTTCTCAGCATAGTTAACAAAAAACAAAGTTCAAAAATGTGCATCTCTCTTTCTCTACTGGACACTCCTTGATTGATTAAAGGTTAAAAGCAGAACTGCATTATTAGAAAAATACACCTAATGATACACCTAATGCTGTTTTTAGGTTGCCATTAGAAACATAATTGCAAATATGGACTATGGACTTGTCCTGGTATTATAATGCATCAGGGTAAGAAGCGAACCACTTTCATAACCTGAAAACACAGGATGAGTCCATAAGTTTTTTGACTCTAACACAATTTTTTCAATATTGCCTCGACACAATCTCAATGGATTTTAAAACAAATAATCAAGATGTGATTGAAATGCAGACTTTCAGCTTTAATTCGAGAGGTTTTACCAAAGTAAGGAATTGAAACCATTTCACCCCATTTCTCACAAGCAATTAAATAAACTAAGACGCAGTTGATGAAATCACTGAAAGGATTCTGTTTGAAAAATGTTTTGTGGAGATTTCAGAAACTTATAGCAGACAGCATGAAAAGATGGGCGCAGGAGTGTGTCATTGACTGCTGGTTTGTGATTAACAAGTCCTGTGATAATCCTCCAGTCACACTTAGAATGACTGAAATTTACAAAATAGACTACAGTAGGGGTTAATGGTTAAGGTGTGACAGTGAGTAAAAATGCGCCACACCCTGTTAGGTAATCATAAACAAAAGTCATTATGTGACAATAACCACTGAAGAGTTACTTAATATATTGGACTCCAGCACATCAAAAGAGTAGTAAGCAAACCAGACCAGTCAAAATGATTTTTGTCATGTTCATATAAGTTCATTTAAAGAACCTTCATAGTTAACAAGAACAAATCAGTGGCATTAGTCATATTTCCCATACTTTAATAAATGCATGACATCTTGCGTTACTTAAGAGCAGAGATGGGCAGTAATGCGTTACTTGTAACGCGTTACTGTAATCTGATTACTTTTTTCAAGTAACGAGTAAAGTAAGGGCTTACTATTGCAAAAACGGTAATTAGATTACCCTTACTTTCCCATAGGAACGCTGCGTTACTGCGTTACTAAAACCGCGATTTTTTTGCGAGAATGTCTCATGACAGTGACGTAAGCGAGTGCGACGTTCGTGACAACAGCTGTGTGCAGATCAACAATGGATCATATATCGAGTGCGGGAGAGAGTATGAGCGTGCAGCGTTTAAAGCGTGGAAGTACTGACCTTACTTTGAGTGTGATTCCATAAAAAGTGACAAAAACATTAGCGTCCGTTGTGCGTGGGAAGAAAACTTCTTTTTACAGCGAAAAAAACCCTAAACAACCCCCGAGTGAGCAACGACATAATGGGAAATTCACAGAGAAACTCGCGGATTCTTCAACTGACTGCTGCGGCACACCTGCACCAGAGCACACCTCCGCCTACCCCACTCCTGCTTTACAGGTGAAAACAGAGCAACATGACCGCTGAGTCTTTGACTTTATTTATTTTCTGCTGTGTTTTACTTGCATCTATTTGAAAGACTGAGTGTAAACACAAAAACTATTTTATTTTATGTGCTGGAATGTGCAGAAAATAGGTTTAAATGTTAAACTAATTTCTTCAAGTCAGAGAATGGTGCATATAATTTAATTTTTGCTTGATGCATAAAGATTAAAACTGATAAAACAAGTTTAAAAAAAAGAGACTTTTCCATTTGATTACATTTTGTATGATGGATTATGCAGAAAAAGTAGAACTGGGCTGACAGATCTATCGCTTTATCACCTATTCAGGTTGTAAATCGTGTTTTTAAAAAGTAACTAAGTAACTAATTTCTTTTGATAATAAGTAATCAGTAAAGTAACGGGATTACTTTTTTGGGGAAGTAATCAGTAATTAGTTACTGATTACTTTTTTCAAGTAACTTGACCAACACTGCTTAAGAATGCTTGTGGATTAGATATATATTTTAATTTTCGTCAGTGTACTTGCAAAATATGGGAAACATGTCTGTATGAACATATGAGTTTTACTTCTAGTGTGAAGTAGAAGAAAGCAGAAAATGGACCAAATCAGACAATCTGTGATTTATTATTCCACATCTGAAAACAGAAGATCAGAAATCATTTCAACTTTTCACTCTCGGCATGTGGGTAGGACTAACACACCACTATTACATCTCTGACGCATTGCCACAGTACCAGTAGATAATCCTCTGGTACACCTGAACTCTATTATTTCATCATGAACTAAATACTTAGTGCCACTTGATTTCAAGGTGATGTTATGCTGTCTCATTTCATCTTCATTCACAATGCAAGGCCCTGCAAGAGACAAAGATATAAGAATATTATGATAAAGATGTAAAAGAATATTATGATAAAATTATTCTTAAGATTGGGGAGAACTGTAACTTACTGAGGCATCTCATGTGTCCAGTCCATTCACCATAGAGGCAGGTTTTGTAAGGCTCTCCCTCCATAATGTAGTAACTCTGACACATATATTCAATAGTTTCATTATGGCTGTAATGCTCTTTTATGGCGGTCTTGGTGTCTCCATCCTCAAGAGCTGGAGGTATCCCACAGGGTGGAATTTCTGAAAATAAGTGAAGAGCCAAGATTGACAAAAAGATGATCATGCAACTGTGATACTACATTACCTTGGTATGCTGGTTAATTTTTCTTCACCATTCATTAATTTACTTTAAGACTGTTTCCTTATTCAAAATCTAGAAACTCACACTGTATTTCTGCACTTGCTGGGCAGTAAAGCATACTATCTGTTACTGTTCTGTCCTGCCACAAAACACTATGCGGGTAAGATAAGGTAAGTTTGCATGCAACAAGATGCAACTGAAAGATGTGGTAGTACATGTCACTTGCAAACTGTAATTGTAGTAAAATAATATCTAATGAGTATTTGTACACTACTTTGGTTAGTGCTTGGCTAGTACACAAATACACAAAAAATGCAAATGAATGTTATTGCTATTTTCTCTCACTACGAACTATCACAGAGTCTCTAATTTTTATATAGCTGGCTCCCACTTTCTTACTGTATGAATGAAGGATTTTATTGGGAGGAGCCTTTGAAGCTTCTGTTTGACCAAAGATACCTTTCAATTCAAGAAAGATTATTTTCTGTCCTGTTTTCTCAAATATGGAAATTAAAGAGATCATATCTGAAGTAGAAGAAAAGTGAACTAAACTTCACCATACCTTGACAAAGTGGATTCGGTTCCCATCCATCTCTGGTGCATGTGGCCCGTGTGACGCCATCTTTCCTCTTGTATCCTGATATACATGCGTACCTGACAGTATCATCCAATTTCTTTATCTCCCAACGCCAAGAGCGCTCCCAGTAGGACAAAAGTCTATCTTGTGGACGGCTGCATGTAACCTCTGTAAAGAAAGAAAGACTTGATAATCTTCGAAAAATTGTTCATCATCCTCATGGCTGATTGAACTACATGAAAGCAAAGAACAGTGAGCTTAGAATATGTGTCTAAAGCTTTTGTAGTTTTATACCTTGACATACTGGTCTGACAGACCACTGTCCATCCTCATTGCAAGTAGTCTCAACTGAGCGCGTGCGGGTTCTCCCAATCCAGTATCTCTCCTCACATGTAACCGTTACCTTTTCATCAGGTGAAAACCTACTTCTATGAGCAGGTTCATATGTGGTTCCTCGGAGTGGTGGCAGTGTCAGCTCACATTTTATTTCTGCATATGATGGGAAATGCAGCACATGAGTTAGTGTGTTGTACCAAGTAGTGATGGGATTTCCGGCTCTTTTTAGAGAACCGGCTCTTTCGGTTCGGCTCACTAAAAAGATCCGGCTCTTTCGGCTCCGAACCGGCTCTTCAGGTTGTTTTGTTGCTTTAATTAATTTATTATTAACAATAATATAAAATTATGCACAAAAGGAATTACTAACGTAAAAAAAAAAGTGGTTTTATTTATATATGTTTATATATAAATATATGCGGTGGCCCCTAGAGACAAAACACGTACAAACTCCAAAACACATTTCTAGCATGAACTGAACTTCCAAAGCAGAGCTAATAGATCACTTAAATTACACAATTGAAAGCATATGTGTATTGTTTGTGTATTTATACACAGGCACTCATATATATTCAAATAATTTAAAAAAAAGTTAATTTACCTGTTACTACCACACACCAAATCCGGTCGTTGGTACTTGCCTGCTTGTGTAGCCACTAGGTAACAAAAGCTCAACACTGCGCCCAGCATCCTGGAGCACTTCTGTTGTCTTTTGTACGTGTTTTGAGTTTTTACGTGTTTTGGAGCTTGTACGCGTTTTTACGTGTTTTGGAGTTTGTACGTGCTTCAGAGTTCGTACGTGATTTGAAGTTTGTACGTGCTTTGTCGATAGGGGCCACCGTAAATATACTTTTATTTATTCACTCCACATAAAATCTAATAAATAAATCATATAATACAAAAACCAGCTATTCACATTTCAACTTTTAACTATTTACATTTTCAGCTTTTTCCTTTTAAACAAATTTAAAGTGAAACAACACAAAACACTGCAAACCACAACACAATTAAATATAAATTAAAATATGAAAACAAAAAGATGCATATTCTCTGTCATATGGGCCTGCATGAATAAACTTTCTGAATCCTTTATCATCTGCAACTGAAAATAGTTGTGGATGATTACTATACCTTTTTAAGTGAGGTTGTTGTCCCTGGCTTTCTCTCTCTCTCCCTCTGGCTCTGTTCCTGTGCTACTGAGTGTAACTACCGCCCCTCCCCCCTCTGCCCAGCGTAAACCACAAGGCTCGCGCGTGCTGAGTGAAGCAGAAACAAAGTGCGAGAGAGAGAGGGTGAGAGAAAGAAAGAAAAAAAAAAACACGTGACGGCTCGCGATAAGGAGCCGGCTCGCATCGTTCACGTCAAAGACCCGGCTCTAAGAGCCATTTCGTTCGCGAACGACCCATCACTAGTACCAAGACAGAGCAATACCATGACATCCAGCTCCAGATCTCACTAGTCAGTGGCATTTAATGTATAAACTGTATGTAATTTATGTTTACCTTCACATTCAGGTGTGGGGATCCACTCTGTTCTGTCTCCTGTCTTTGTGCACCTTGAAGGTAAATCTTGAGCACGTTTATATTGAGGATTGCATTCATAGTTTAGGATTTCACGTTCATTGTACTCTTTGATATCTCCAAGTACAAAACCATTTTCAATCACCGGTGCTTCACATGTTGAAACTGCTGAAGAGGAAAGTCAAAGTAATGAATACAACTGCAACAATTGGTCATGAAAGTGTACATAAAGGTAATTGCTGATTAACCTGTTGTGAAAGGAAGATTTCTGATAAAGTGAAAGCGATCGTTTTACTGGCAAAACCAGCAAAGCAGCTGCAATGTTTTCTTATTATTTACAATTTTAGAAGTTCACTTTCAAAGTTGCTGCTCTATTCTCTTTCAGGTGGTTGGTGATTGTTGGTTGGTCCCGGATTCAAACAGATACTTTAAATAAACCAAACTTCAAAGTCCAATAATTCAATTCACTGGGTAGATTGATTTCTGTCTAGATTGTGTTCTATTGTGACTAAAATATGAGACTTGTAAATCATTGACTTGTCTTTGTATTGACATTTTATGCAGTGTTCCAACTTTCCATATTTAGGTTTGTAAATACGCATGTGTGTGTTAAACCTAAGTTATACTCTGATGCAGACATGGACAACCGGAGACCCAAAGGCCTACTTGCTATTCCTGTTATTCTTCTGTGATGTCTGCTTGACGTGTGCCACCTGGTGCAATACCATAGAAATTATTTTTGGATAAGTTAGCGCTGTCAAAATAAAATAAATAAATAAATAAATAAATCAGTACCTTTGCACGAAACCTTGCTCTAACCATCTGATGACAAAATGTATTGCACTGGGATCCGAGTGAACCCCAAGCAGATTTGTATGTGTGGAAAGTATAACCTTTACTTTATTTTCAGGACAAGAAATCCCCGAAGAGGATGGCAAGGCGATGACATCATTGTCAAGGAAAATGCATGTTACTCTTTGATATATATATGAGCTTCACAAAAGAAAAATGTTTGTGAGCTCATCAAGGGATCTAAAGATATTTTTCAATAGACTTCTGTAGAACCAGATGCTTTTTTGCAAGTTGCCCGATTTGAGAGAATTCATGTTGACTGAACTTTGATATCGGATTCACTTTTCAGTCCTGAAAGCAATGCTCACCTTTTATATACAGTTTACATATTTGTCTTTTGTCATCAGTTGTTTACAACATTTATATTTGTCATGAAAAACAGTAGTCCTTGAATAACTGAATAAATGTATCATTTTAGGTTTATGGCATTTTCTTACCTGTACATACATTAGACCCATGCCAGCCATCTTCTCTACAGATCAGAGTGAAACTTCCTTCATAACCTCTCTTGCAGTTATACTGGACACGGTTGTTGTACCTGTATTCAGCCTGAATGTTTCCAGTAATATCTGCATTATTAAACTGTTGCCTCCTGCATTTTATCTCTGAAAGGAACAAAAACACATTTATTAAGCTTCTGCATTTACTTTGATTCAGATAATTTTGTCATGTAAAACATTCAGATACTTTCATATAATCATTTAAGTAAAAGCAGCAGCTCCTCAGTGTAAATGTGATTCCATTTAACAGTTCTGTATTTTATATTTGAACATGTTCAGTCAAAGGACAAGAAAAATGTTCAGTTGTGGATTCAACATCCAGCTGAAAGTTGTTGTGGTGGTAGAAATGTTTTTTGACAACTGTACAGAAAATAACATGTAATGAATATTTGTACACTCTTTCGGTTAGTGCTTGGTTAGTACACAAATAAAAAAAAAAAGAATGTTATTACCATTTTCTTTCACTATGAACTATTACACAGAGTCTCTAAAATTTATATTGCTGGTTCGTAAGATTTTACTCTATGACTGAATGATCCTTTGAGGCTTCTGTTTGACCAAAGATATTCTGCAGCTCTCTCCTGTTTTCTCAAATATGGACTAATATTAAAGAAATTAAAAAGATCATGTCTGAAGTAGAAGAAAAGTGAACTAAACTTCACCATACCTTGACAAAGTGGATTTGGTTCCCATCCATCTCTGGTGCATGTGGCCCGAGTGACGCCATCTTTCCTCTTGTATCCTGATATACATGCGTACCTGACAGTATCATCCAATTTCTTTGTCTCCCAACGCCTAGAGCGCTCCCAGTAGGACAAAAGTCTATCTTGTGGACGGCTGCATGTAACCTCTGGAAAGAAAGAAAGACTTGATAATCTTTGAAAAATTGTTCATCATCCTCATGGCTGATTGAACTACATCAAAGCAAAGAACAGTGAGCTTAGAATATGTGTCTAAAGCTTTTGTAGTTTTATACCTTGACATACTGGTCTGACAGACCACTGTCCATCCTCATTGCAAGTAGTCTCAACTGAGCGCGTGCGGGTTGTCCCAATCCAGTATCTCTCCTCACATGTAACTGTTACCTTTTCACCAGGTGAAAACCTACTTCTATGAGCAGGTTCATATGTGGTTCCTCGGAGTGGTGGCAGTGTCAGCTCACATTTTATTTCTGCATATGTTGGGAAATGAAGCACATGTGTTAGTGTGTTGTACCAAGACAGACAAATACCATGACATCCAAACATCCAGCTCCAGTTCTCACTAGTCAGTGGCATTTAATGTATAAACTGTATGTAATTCTGTTTATGTTTATCTTCACATTCAGGTGTGGGGATCCACGCTGCTCTGTCTCGTTTTTTTGTGCACCTTGAAGGTAATTCTTGAGCACGTTTATATTGAGGATTGCATTCATAGTTTAGGATTTCACGTTCATTGTACTCTTTGACATCTCCAAGTACAAAACCATTTTCAATCACCGGTGCTTCACATGTTGAAACTGCTGAAGAGTAAAGTCAAAGTAATGAATACAACTGCAACAATTGGTCATGAAAGTGTACATACTGGAGCACCGGTCCGCGGTCTTACGAGGACGCAGAGGACGCAGCGGAGGATCTAAGAAGACGGGGCATAGAGGTGGCCCCCACACGTGCAAACTCGGGACCCAGCACCGAAGAGGGTGGTTATTTTAATATCAGGGAGGGTCATTTTTGAACACTTTGCTACAATTAGGGATAGAGAAAGCAGATTTATCCTGGTACAGGGCAAATTGGATGGGGAATTGATCACGTTCTATAATGTTTATATTCATCCAGGTTCCACATTTGATTTCTATAGGCAAGTACTCGAGAAAGTAGTGACAGAGGCACAGGGATTACTTGTCTGCGGAGGAGACCTTAATATTACATTAAAACCACATCTGGACGCATCGGGGAAGAGAATATCTCAATCACAAAAACTAACTAGAAAACTGAACCTTCTGATAGAGGAGATGGGATTGGTGGATACTTGGAGGCATCTTAATCCAACGGCAAGGAACTATACTTACTATTCATCTCCACATGCAACTTATTCGAGAATAGACTACTTCCTCACTTTTGGTACTGATATGAACAGAATACATGAGTGCCATATTGGGCCAATGGACTTTTCTGATCACTGCCCTCAATATTTATCTTTAAACTCTACTCAAAGGAGAAAAATAACCAACTGGAAATTAAATTCTAGTATACTGAATGAACGGACATGTGAACAGTTGACAAAAGACATTGCTGAATACCTGGAATTCAATGATAAAGATGAGTTACCCCCACCGATTTTGTGGGATTCGTGCAAAGCAGTGATGAGAGGAAAAGTTATTGCTATAACCTCCAATATTAAAAAATCCAAAGTTGCAAGATTCCAGAAGTTGCAGTCGGAACTATTGTAATTAGAGGCCACACATAAAAATACTATTGATACTAAGACAAAATTAGAAATGGCAAAGAAGAGAAATTTAATTAATGAGATATATACTCATGACATCCAAACGAAATTAATGTTGACCAAACAAAGATATTATGAGGGGGGAGCTAAATATATGAAACAATTGGCATATAGATTAAGGAAACAACAAGCAGACGGAACAATATACAGGATAAGGGACCCAGAAACCAAAATGGAAATGCAGGGTATAGAGGAAATTAAGGATTGCTTTAAGAGATACTATGACAAATTATATTCACGACCACCCACAAACAACGATGATCAAATGGAGAGTTTGCTTGACATGTTACACCTCCCTAAACTTACAGTAGAAGAACACAAATCATTAGTGAAGCAAATTACAAGGGAAGAACTTCACATGGCAATTGGAAAACTTAAGGCAAACAAATCTCCAGGTACAGATGGTTTTACTGCGGAGTGGTATAATAAATTAGGGGAACCTTTGACACCGGTCTTACTTAAAACATTTAATTGGCTACTTACGAAGAGAGAAGCACCCTCCTCATGGAACCAAGCCATAATTTCTGTTATACCTAAAGATGATAAAGACAAACTAGAATGTTCCAACTACAGGCCAATAAGTGTATTACATGTAGATTACAAATTGTTTACGTCAATTATAGCATGGAGACTTGAAGGGATTATCCCAAGGATAATAAATCTAGACCAAACTGGATTTATTAGGTCGCGCCAAACCCACGATAGTGTTAAGAGAACTCTGCAAATTATTAGACATATTAATCGAAATAAAATACCAGCTATATTATTGAGTCTAGATGCTGAAAAAGCTTTCGACTCTGTGAGATGGGAATTTTTATTCCAAGCAATGCTTAGATTTGGGTTTAATGGGTCCATCATTACATTATTGAGGGCTTTGTATTATAGCCCAACTGCAAAAATAAAGATTAACGGTGAACTTTCAGATGCTTTTAAGCTTGAAAGCTCCACAAGACAAGGATGCCCACTGAGTCCACTCTTATTTGCTATTTTTATAGAGCCATTGGCTCAAAGGATTAGGCAGAATGGTAAAATAAAAGGGATTAATATTGCTGGAAGTGAGCAGAAATTGGCCTTGTTCGCAGATGATGTTTTGGTTTACTTATCAAAACCTACTGAATCACTTATGGAGCTTGTTACGACCTTGCATGTTTACGTGTTTGTTTTGTGCAGGTGTTATGTCTTATGTTAATTTAGCTGTGCCAGGGCCCTCCTCCGATTGGTGCATGGATACACTGCAACGACATGACTGGTTCCAGCTGGAGGACCCGCCCATTAAAAAGAGGCTGGAGCGCTACAGCGAGAGAGGTCTTCGCGTTTCTCCTCATGGCCCAGCAGTCTTCCCGTGGCAGCTGCTGGCTGCAGTGCTTTTGAGAGTTGTGAAAGTGGAGTGGGTAGGGGTGAGCTGCCGTTTTCTTTTGATCACCCGTTTTTCTCCTGTGTTGTGTTAGTTAAGGAGGTTAGACTCTGTTTTTATTTTTGACTTTGTTTTGGTGAGGTCAGGGGTGTGGGATTTGTTTAGATCTGTTTTGTTTGTTGTTTTGGCCTTGGCTCACCCTGAAGCGTTGACACTCCCGTTTTGGTTCCTTTTTTTTTCCACATTGTAAATAAATCCCAGTGAAACTAAAGGATTTGTCTCTTGTGGCTGCTTGGGTCTTGGGGGGGATGCGAGTGCCTCACTCGTGTTACTGCCTGGCCCTAGACGGGTCGTAACAAGCTCATGTCAGTGTTAAAGGAGGATGGGCTAACTCGAGATATAAATTGAATATAAAACCCAAGTTCTTAGTAGCTTTTATACCCCCCCCCCCCTATCCAAAAAAAAAAAAATCTGCTCTGCAAATACAAACTAAGCCGGGACAAAAGAACTATCAAATATCTACCCCTACTTAAAAAAGCTAGATATTAGCAGATGGTCATTAACCCCTTATCTAAGCATCTCTTCTAGAGTGGACATCATAAAAATGAATATGCTCCCAAATATACTGTACTTATTCCAGTCTGTTTCTATAGAAAATCCTGATCGATACTTTGTAGAATGGGATAGGATCCTCTCAAGATTTACATGGGTGGGTAAAAAGCCAAGAATTAAGTTCAAAACACTTCAGCTTCCCAAGGATAAAGGAGGATTAGGCCTCCCTTGCCTACAGGACTACTACAGGGCAACACAAATAAGAAATCTGGTGGGCTGGTGTAAACCTGGATACTGTTCAAGATGGAAGGAAGTGGAATTGTCCTTGGGAGGTAATTTCCCTGTCGGGGCACTGATAGGAGATCCTTCAGAGTTACGACTCCTGGGAGACCCGGGCAACCCTTGGATAGTAAGTTCATTAAAGATATGGGAAAGAGTACTTAAAAAGTATCAATTAAACCAGAGGGCCAGATTCCTTAAGTGGTTTGCATATGACCCAGAATTTTTGCCTAGTAAGATTGACTCGACATTCAAAACATGGGCAAATAAAGGTCTCACCACATACAGTACCTTGTTGAAAAAATGGAAAAGTGATGAGTTTCCAGGACCTTAAGAAAAAGTTTGGGTTGCAAAATCAAGATTTTTTTAGATACTTGCAACTGAGGGACTTCCTGAATAAAAAGTTTAAAAATCCTCAGTTATCAACTGGGAAGGAAGAGATTATATATATATTCGAGAATGCATATAGAGATGGACCCTATCAAAAAATTATTTTCAAATTATATTGTTCACTGATCAATCTACGGGGTGATGATACAAGATAAGTTAAAGCAAGATGGGAAACAGAGAGTAATCTATCCCTAACAGGAGAGGAATGGGATGGGATCTGTAGGCAGCAGTGGTCAGTAACAAGCTCCCCCTCGTGGAGGGAATTCAGTTGGAAGAATGTAATTCGTTATTTTATTACCCCAGCTCAAAAATCCAATTATTCTCAGAATACAACATGCTGGAGGCATTGTGGACATGCAACAGCAAATCATTTCCACATTTTTTGGGAATGTCCCTGTGTGGTTCCATTTTGGAAGGAAATACATAAGGTCATGGAAACAATCTTCCAAAAGAGAATACAATTTAATTTTGCATTATTGTACCTAGGCAACCTAGAGAGTCTTAATCTATGCAAACTGGATAAATATTTGTTCAGTGTGCTGTCGGTAGCTTCCAAAAAGGCCATAACTGAATTTCCCGGAGGAACCCACCCGAGGGATTAATAACGTTTCATCTAATCTCTAACTTGCCTTTGGCTTAAAGAGGATACTCCTACTATAGATAAATGGATTGATGTGATATATACTATTTTTGTTATGGAAAGAATAACTTTTAGGCTAAAGTGGCAGGCGGACTTATTTGAAGAATATTGGTTGAAATGGTTGAAATATGTACAAAATGGGAGGCCCGATTTTGTATAATGTCATTGTATTTCTTGGTTTGTTTATTTTTTTTTGTGTTTCGTTTGGTTTTGTTTTTGTCCGTTTGTCTCTTTTGTTGTTGTTTTGTTTTGCCTTGCTTTTCCCCCCACGGTGATTAAGTTGAATTTGTTGTACATGTTGTATAAATAAGAAAACTAATAAAACATCAATTTAAATTGTGTACATAAAAGGTAATTGCTGATTAACCTGTTGTGAAAGGAAGATTTCTGATAAAGTGAAAGCGATCGCTTTACTGGCAAAACCAGCAAAGCAGCTGCAATGTTTTCTTATTAATTACAATTTTAGAAGTTCAATTTCAGAGTTGCTGCTCTATTCTCTTTCAGGTGGTTGGTGATTGTTTGGCTGTTACTATTTAACTGCTGAAAGAAGGCGCTTCTAAAAGCAATCTTTGCTTTACTGTCACATTTTGGATTGCCGCACTCCAAAGCAGTGGCAGTCCTAGCCTGTCTGGCGCCCTTGGCAAACACTCACCACCCCCCTCCACACACACACACACACACACACACACATATGAAGAGAGAGAGAGTATGCATAGTATGCAAATGGCTACCAAACAGCCATCATAATTCGTCATACAATAAAACAGGACAAATCAACAATTGACAATGACTAATTAATATTAAAATCTGTAACATAATGTATTGTTTGGAGTTTAGTCTGTTACTGTTGCTATTTTTACCATTTCTTCTCGGAGCAACTGTAACCCACATTATTTCCTTAGGGATTAATAAAGTATTCTGATTCTGATTGTTTCAGGATGACCTGCCATTATCCAATGACACATCTGCTTACCTGCATCTTTTGCTTGTTTCTTCTCCTCTTCTTTTCTCTCTCTTATTGTTCATCTTCCATTGGTTTTAATTTTGCACTCCAGTATGAACACAAATCCCCCAACCCGGGGATCACCACAACATAACCTAATAGACCTACACCTTTGTTCACAGATTCACTTTGTCTAGGTTTTATTTCTGGGATTTCGCACAGACCAGGATTCAAATCATGAATACATGAATGGGCTTGGATTTACAACATTATGAATGAAATGTGCTCTATTTGGAAGCAGCAGGGCCCCCCTCTCCTTTCGAACTAAATCGAACTACATTGCTGGAAATTTCTTCTTCCGCATCTCATATCACATTCACATTACTGGGAACATTAATTGATGGACACTGCTGAGCTGGTGTGAAAAACCATTAGAAGAAAACCCTC
The DNA here is from genome assembly GCF_056152115.1 of Neolamprologus brichardi. Lineage (NCBI taxonomy): Eukaryota > Metazoa > Chordata > Actinopteri > Cichliformes > Cichlidae > Neolamprologus > Neolamprologus brichardi. Next base: position 29,073,688 of record NC_142120.1, on the reverse strand, counting down.
AAAATCATAACAAAGACATAAATACAGGTTCTTTTTTCTTTCTCAGATCAATACCAGGACATCCAAACATCAAGCAACTAATATACTTTATTTAAATAAGTAAGAATGACTTAATTTAATTGATGAAACTCAAACTCAACTTGCTAAATAAAGAATTTGCAACATTTATTTATTTTTTGATAAATTAGGAGTGAAAAGTCCCAGGTCTAAGTGTCATGGTTCTGGGTGTTTTTGACCCAGTATGTCATGTTTCTTATGTGTTGAGGTGTTGTGTGTTTTTAAGGTTCATTTGTTAATCCTGGGTTTATTCTATATTACCTTTTTGTACACTTAGGCTCCAATTGTGTCTTTGTCCTCTGTGTCGCCCTCCAGCTGCAGTACTTTTTGTCGACATAATGTTTTGGAGGTCTAAGTGCTGTCTCCGTGAGTCTGCATTTAAGTCCTACCCTGCCTGCATTACACAGCCAGTTCATGACACTAACTCCTGGATAAACTCCCATTATTCACATTAACATGAAAACCATCTAAACATCATGTAATAATTGAAATCACTTTAAGTACTTACCTTGACTCTTCACTGACGTCAGTGAACATATGCACAAAAACAGGATCCTGCTTTTGGTTATTGCATGCATGTTGTCTTTGTGCGTCTGATCCATCAAAGAAAACTAAACACTGCAGACTGAGAAAAAAAAGTTGTTCAATGATTTACACAAGTCTGTCCCTGCCTCCAAAAACAATCTCAGGCTCACTGGAAACAGATATAAATACTGTGATCACATGCTGCCACTTTAAAGACACAGTGGGACCCTAACAAACTCTTATAAACACCATAATCCTTCCCTAATGTTATTACACATAACAAAGTCACACACTGCAAAAACTAGATAATTAGATAACTCAGTAGACAAATGAGGAAGAGGAGGCTGTGATAAATACCTGCTACTATGACAAGTCCAAGTCCTTTTCAGGTTGTTATATAAATTATTATTATGAGGTCATGTCATGCCATTAAAAATACAATTCACCAGTTGGTGAAAACACAAATATTTATAAATGGCTAAATGTTGATTTGATTTTTTGTTCCTGTTAATCATCTGCAGGAATCAATAGAGCAAAGAACATTTGTAATCTTATCAAGGTTTGAGTTGAGTTTTTTTTTTTAAAGTAAAGCAGTCTGAATATAAATGAACAGTCTGAACTACACTTAGGAACAAACTGGGAAAACTTGGATAATCTTGTAAGAAAGGAGAGAACTGCAGTCGAAGTCAACAGTGATGAACTCTGACCTCTTGCAAACTACTAAAACAAAGTGTAGCTGTTGAGCAATGCAGGATTTGCCTTCATTTCTTAATATGGCCTCACACTATTTATTCTACTTCTTGTCAGCATACTTTACAGAAAAAGTAAACAGAAAGTTCAAAAACATGTCCCTGCCAGCACCACTTTGTTCCAAGAAACGTAAGACAGAAAGTAGGCCAGTGCTCAATGTTTTCACTCTTTAACACGTTTTCCTGTGTTTTGTGTTTGCTCCAGAAAACATTGGTTTGATTTTATGCATATGTAGGAAAGTATAAAAAGGTTGTTTGTCTATTAATTCATATATTAATTTATAGCATTCAAAACAGGAAGAGACAGAGAGGACAAAGTAATTTTGAAATGATGTAGGCTTTTGAAAAATTAAAGAAAACTCAAGTAACTCTCGTGAATGAAATGTCCATACAGTTTTGTCCTTTCCTTCATCTTCAGTCATTTTGATTTGAATTGTAATGTAAATCTAACCTTTTCCAGCTTTTGTACTTAACAAGTTCCCTCTAAAGAAGAAATTAATGTCACATTTGGTTGGTCTAAAACATTTGTGATGGTAAATTGTGAATCATTTTCTAATTTTGATGTTTTGCCATTGGACACGACTTGGTTATAACTAAAATATACATGTTCAGTTCGACCTAAACTCATACAAGATAAGAGGCCAGACTTGGAAACAACTGCACGTCACTAATGTTGTGTTGTGTCCCGAGGCAGTCAGTATATATGAGATTTGTTTTGTGTGTGTAGTGACAGGAACAACTACAAACTCAATAAAGAGACAAATGTTTTCTGTCTTTTAATGGAAATGAAATCAGAAGTAAAGAAGGAGTGAATACAGATTGTCAGCAAACATTTGTCTCTAGTGATCCACTCCATATTTGCAATTATGTTCAACCTAAAAACAGCAAAAATGGTCAAACTCACATCTCTTTCCATAACCATTTCCATTTACCCTTCAATTCATCTGATGTAAGAATTGTTGTATAGATTTGGTAATATCATGTCCCAGATTAGGAGCGCTTATTATGACTTCAGTATTATACTGTAATAAATTTTGCCAAAAATAGTTGTGAGATCAGAAATCATAATTAGAATTTGTAGTTTGTCTCATTTATTTTTCTAATGAATTTGAATGCAATGAATTTTTCACACAAGTTTGGATGGATTTTCCCTTAATAAAAAAAAAAAAAATTTAACAACTGTGTTTTGCATTTACTCTTGTTATATTTGTCTAATATTAAAATTTGTTTGATTGTCTGAAACATGTAAGTGTGACAAATATGCAAAAAATCAGGAAGGGACAAAAACATTTTCGCAGCACTATATAGTTGAGAAAGAAAGAAGGGGTGTCCAAATTCAGGGTTACATCTTCCTGCGGACCTGGCCTTCGCGGTCTACGTGGGCCGGATCCTCTGAAGGCCGGATAGACCGGAAGTGAGCGGCTGTGAAATTGGATGGTCTAGCCTTCAGATTTGCGTCACCAGCTGTCTCGGTGGAGTTCAGCTGTCTGCTCCTTACTTTTAAAAAAATAACAGGACACTGGCGCAAATTCTCGATCATGTCACACTTCTGTTTAATCAGTTTTCCGTATGACGTTTATTCAACTGTAATCTCAGCCAAACCGATTTACTCACTAACAAATAAAACATTGAAAAAAGCCAAACAATAACATTTTTAGGTTATCTAAGTGACCTATGTATCATGTTTAACCTGAGTAGCGACAACCTGTTCTCACGTACTCTAGTGAACCGCCTAGCTATCGAGCTGGTGGGTAACAGACTTCTCCGAAAACGTCAGAGCTCTTTGCAAATATGTGATGTCTTAAAAAACCGAGCAAATATTTGAAGTTTACACAGCTACATTCTTGCCTGAAAATATCTTAAAAGTTTATTTTGTGACCCAGAAAGAGTAATAAGAGTAATATTAAAACTAAGTAGCGGCCGCCTATGGGCAGAAATCTGTGCCATCAGAAACTGAAATTGAATAAGTTAAATTTGAATTTGAATTGCTCGGATTGAATCTGAATTGTAACTTGAATAAAAGCTTTTAAAAACTGAATATGAATTAGCCTAATTTGAAATTCAATTTATTGGTTTGAAAATGATCATCACTAAATTGAAATTGAATTTTATATTTTGAAAATTAATTTATTTTATCCTTTAAAAATGTAGCTCTCGAATAAGTTCAGATTCACTTCTCACCATTCAGTTTCAGTTCTACAATTCAATTTCAGTTCCAAAATTCAGTTTTTTGGGACTTACATCCGGTTCCGGTTCAAGAGTAATCGAGCGCAGATTAATTAAGCGCAGACCTTTCGAGTATCACACCACAGTTTGCTATCAGTAAACAACAATGGCATTCACTGATAGCGTAGCACATCCATGTTAGCAGTGTATGAACGGATAGCTTAGCATATATTAGCACAGGTATCAATAAACGACTACGTATTAAACACTTTTACTAACATGAGCCTTGCGCTTGCGCTGAGCAGAGGGGGGGAGGGGCGGTAGTTACACTGGCAGTAGTACAGGAACAGAGTGGGAGGGAAAGAGAGAGAAAGAGAGCCAGGGACAGCAACAAGAGACAACATCATCTCATTAGAAAGTTATAGTAATCATCATGTGACACCTGATTGTTAAAATGGAAATAATTAGTTGACTCCTTTGAATCTCTATGTTAATAGTTTGGCTCTGTGACCTCAACTTACCTGTTTGTTCTTCCGTGCTCAGAAAATCTGGACCCACTGACAGAAAGAGAATTCCAGTCCAGTCCACATAAGCGGCACCTCAATCACACCTCGCCGGCTTAAAGTCTGTACTGGGTCCTGCTGTAGCTGTTGTGGATGTGTCTGGCTGGCAGCTATTGTAAGAACAGTAAACAAGAAATAAAGTGTGTTTGGGTGTGACAATGTGGTTAGGTCTGCCATGCTTCTGTGACACTGACATGTTTAACAACACCTCTCTATAAATTATAAAATATTTAAGTAAGTTTGAACTAGAAAATAATTTGCAGACTTTAGATTCTGTTTGGCGTTTATTGGTAAGTTTTTGATGTGGAGTTAGTGGTATTCCAGTACTTACGGCCAGATTTTTTTTGGAACTGAATATGATAACTGTTTATTCTTAATTTAATTTAATACAAATGTTATGTTTAATCAAACATAAATTAACCCCATAAATAAATGCAAGCTGGAGGCTAAAAACAAAAATTGAGGCCCATCTTTAAAAGTTTATTTTTTCTGTTTCTGCTCAGGGCTTTTAGTTATGTGCTGTTAATAAAAGGTTGGTCATAAAATGACACACTATCTGATCTCAGTGTAGTCTTTAGGGACTATTGACATGAAATACAAATGCTCTTAAAGTGAAGTACTATTTATCGGTCATCGCATGATATCTTGTTGTGTTGGGTCTGCCACCTGTACAACAAGAACAACAACAACAAACTGTATTTAAATAGCACATTTAAAACCAGTGGTGTACCAAAGTGCTTAACATACAAGAGGGTAAGATGAAGTAACAGGGAGGATGAAGGCTATGGCAAAGTACCACCATGCTAGCATGTTAAATGGCATTAAAAACACAGAAGCAAAAGAAATGCATATAAAAGCATAAAAGAACAATATGTGTAAAGGATAAAACAATCAAAAATTTTAAACGTGATTAAACGTCGTTAAGACTAGACTGAAGATAGAAATAAGCATTAAACTAACTAACAAACATTCATTAACTGGTAGAAAAGGCGAGGCTAAATAAGTGGGTTTTTAACCGTGATTTGAAGGATTGAATGGAATCAGACTCGCGGATAGCGATGGGGAGGTTATTCCATAGATCGGGTGCAGCCAAGGCAAACGCTGGGTCACCTCTAGTCTTCAGCTGGGATCTCGGATATACCAAAAGTGACTGGGAAGATGATCTTAGTGCTCTAGTAGGGGTGTGTAATCTAAGGAGCTCAATGAGGTAGCTTGGAGCTATATTGTTAATAATTCGGAAGGTGAGCAGCAGAATTTTGAATTCAATGCAATACTTAACGGGAAGCCAATGCAGGTCGGCGAGGACAGGGGTGATAGAGACACGCCGCCCACTACCAGTAAGGAGACGAGCAGTGGCATTCTGAACATTTTGCAGTCTATGGAGGAGAGTAGAGTTAAGACTAAAGTAAAGGGAGTTGCAATAATCCAACTTAGATGTCACGAAGGGGTGGATAAGCTTTCCAGGTCTCTAATGTCTGGCTTTGCTAATAAGATGCAATTGATAGAAGCAAGATTTGACAACAACAGACACCTGTTTGTCGAATTTAAAAGAGCTATCCAAAAACACACCCAGGTCACTAACAGTGTCGGTGAGGAAACTATCAAAGAAACCGAAGGCAGTTGCCCAAGGGGGATACTACTGTCAAACACAATGATTTCAGTTTTCCTGTCGTTTAGGATAAGAGTTACCTGCGAGCCAGTTTTTTACCTCTCACATGCACTCACGAAAACCGTGCAAAGACATAGCAGAATCATCAGTTAATTCGAAGTAGATCTGTATGTCGTCAGCATAACAATGATGTGCAGTGATGTACTTCTCAAAGATTGCGCCTAAGGGGAGCATATACAGTGAGAAGAGCAGGGGGCCAAGGACAGATCCTTGAGGCACGCCGCAGGAGACAGGTGCAGCAGAGGAGAAAGATATGACTTAAACCAATCTGTAGGTGTGCTGTTTTTGCAAATGCTCGTATGGGTTGTATTTGACTGTAGGAACAAATCCTCAGTTGGACTGGACGAATTGTTAAATTCAAAATTCCTGAAATGAGTTTTTCTTCTACAGCACCAAAGAATAACAGACAACAGATTGCATTATTGAGGGAAGTACATGTCAGGTTTTATTGTGTCAATGATTATACATGCAATGAAAGACAAAAGTCTTAGCAACTACAGAAAGAACACCAGGTTTTATGATTAAACAAACATCAGTCAAGTACAACTTTTATGCAGAGCATTTGATAACTTTTTCAGCCAGAAGAGGCTGCAGAAATATTTCTCAGTGTTATTGCAACTTCATCCACAGAGGAAAGATTTTCTTCGCTGAAATATGTGTGGGAAGCAGATTTGTTATCAAACACCATCACAATGTAGGAAACCTTTGGAAATGTATTCAAATTTGTCAACTGCTCCCAGAAACTGTCTTACGCTTCTAGTGTCCTTGCTTAACTAGAAAAAAACAAACTGTGAAGCTAACAAGATCCTACCTGTCTTGGTGTCGTCAGTATTCAACATTCAGTTGCTTGGCAACCTTTATTAAATAATAAAGCCAAATTCTGTATATTTGTTCTGTATTTGTGGTAGAAGATTTATGCGAGATTGATTTCCCTGAGAAAACACATAGAAGCTGAAAACAGACTCAGTCAGCATTTATTACATTTTATTGAAATGACCACAAACAGCACTGGTACTTCACTGGTCTAATTCTTTATTCTGCTCTTCAATTATTGACACATTGGTGTACTCGTGTTTATATAGTCTTGTACACAAAAGCATTACTGGCAAGTCGGCAAATGTATCACACCATTTTCACACTTCTGACGCATTCTCACTGTCCCAACATCTCTGTGTCCACTGGTACACATAAAGTCGATTTCATCATTATGTTCTAAATACAGTCTATCATCTCTTATATATTTGAACTGAATATTATGTCTGTTCATGTCACCTCTATTCACAGTGCAGGGTTCTGTAAGACATAAAATATAAATAGTATTTTAATGTTAGTAAAATACATGAATGTACAGAATATTGTGTTCTGTAAAGGACTCTGTGGCTACAAATAAAATTTATTTTCTCCTGCTTAATTCTAAATTGTGGTCAAACGCTGGAATGGTACACAGATGATCTACTGTTGCTGTTGCTCTTGTGGGGTGATTACATTCACTGTTAATTTTATGTAATAGTTCTGTGACTATTTTACATGCTGAAGTCCTGTCCATCCCAGCCTGACTCCTCTCAGCCTCACTACAGTACTAGACACTTTAATACCCACCTGCACAATGTACACTTTTCAGATGTTTCAATTTGAAATTTCCAGATTGTCTTATTTTATTTAATTCACTTTTATGGTTATATGCATATATGTTCTCTCTTTTTGCATGTACATAATCTTCTCTCTCTCTTTTTACACAGTCGAGAAGCATGTCAGGATACATTTCTGCGTGTTGTACTCGTATAACTATGCATGCAACAAATAAGAAATCTTGAATCTTGGAAGTCACATTTCAATGTAAACCTACTCATTAATTTTACTCATTCTCCAAATAAGTAAACTAGTTTCTGTTATTTCTTTTAGATAAACATACAGAATTTCAGGAATCTGGATCACTTGTTGATTTTAAATTGTGATTTGATTTCATATCTTGCTGCTAGAATTAACTTTATTATTATTTATTTATTGTTATTTATTGAGCTTTGTCCCAAAGGTTTTGAATTGCAGTTCATTGGTCAAATGTTATAGAATAACCTTCATCAGAAATGATCATTTGTTTTTCAGACCAAATATTCATTTGAATCAATATGCTGTTATTATATCTCTAGACTGCACACTTTGTTAAATGAAGAATTAATAATTAATCAGAATTCCTGCTTGCACCTTTCACTCCAATACTTAACACAGTTCTGAGGTTTGAACCACACACAGTATCATAAATACTTCAGTCATGCTCTTTGAACTTTGAAAAAATCTAAAATAAAAAAAAAATCTCCATATATACAGCTTCACCAAATGTAACAACTACATGTTTTTTACTAGATTATTACTAGAATCAGCAGCTGGGATGTTAACAGGTTTTTGAAGGAGACAGCTCATTCACTGGTTCCAGCGTCCATTCACTAGCTGCTTTTTATATTAGAACTGATTTGAAAACTTTATTATTTACTAAATATATCCATAATTTGAGTCTTAGAAACATTTCAGACCAACTGACCTTACTGGCCTAAAAACCCAGATAAAAAAATTACAGCAGGGCCCTGTACCACAATTCAACGTCATCATGACTATTGTTTAGAATTACCTGAAGTCAACAGAAAAAACAATTAAAGAATTTCTTACTTGATGCTCATCTCATCAAATATAAAAGATGTTTTTCAGTAAACCTCAGACCCTACTATCCACACAGTGAGAAATATTTTGTACCTGGTGATTTCTTATGTCAAACACAACATGCCTCAAAGCGTTTTATCCCCCCGATACCTAGTGTATCATATTTAAAAGATACAGCCTTTGGGAGTTTTTGATCTATGACATTAAGTTCTCAAAAATCCAGTCTTTTTTTTTTTTTGACAAATTTCCAAAATTCAGCTTAACAGTAAAGGGTTCTGGACTTTTTGTCACAAATGAATGTTTTTGTCTGTATTTTAAATGTTTTCAGTGTACACCACCATAGTGGATTTTAAACTGAACAGTCAAGACGTTTATTGAAGGGCTTCAACAAAGTAATGCATTCGCTGTTTGTGAGTAACATATATAATTTCATATTTTATAAATAGTTTCTCATCTTGAGAGGCTCACAAGCAGTCGTGTATATTTGTGTGTATATGGGTCGCACCTCTGGAATTAAACAAAATTAAAAAACAGAAACCAAAATGACTTTTTACTTGTATCTTCACAGAATGAAATGAAATGAAAACTTTTACTTACGGAGGCATGTAATCTCTCCAGTCCATTCACCGTCATTACATGTTTTGAACGGTCCACCCTTCATGACGTAATAAAGCTGACAGATATATTCAACCTTGTCATTATGTTGGTACAGCTGTTTAGTACTTGTTTTGGTGTCTCCATCTGAAAGAGGTGGTGGCCTCCCACAACCCTGCGCAGCTGCAAAAGTGTGAGCAATAGAGAAAAAAAAAGTTTAGACAACATTTAGTCACAATAATTTTTTAGTCACGTTTTTATGTTCATATACCGTCACATATTATTTTACATTTCAGGTGAAGTATTCATCATGCAATCCGAGTGCAGATCACAGCCTTTAAGACTGCTTTGTCATCCTATATATTAGGGGTGCAACGATACAACAAAATTCACGGTTCGGTTCGGTTCGATACTTTGGTGTCACGGTTCGATATTTTTTCGATACAAAAAAATGTTCATGCCTTTTTATTAATTTGTCATTTATTAAATTTTCACGGCACATTCTGCACCACATCTCTGTGCGTTCATCATTTGTTTGAAGCCAGCTCACCTCCTGCAACCACTTTTCCGAGAATACGCGCTTCTTTTGTGGTTCGGACTCCTTCTGACATTTCTTTGGAGGTGGAGGAACATCACAGTAATTGCTTAAAGGAGCTTCTTCGACATCTTTAAGAGTTCTAAACAAATGTCTGTCCTCCTCCTGAAAATCTTATGTACGCAAACACGTGTTGCAACTTCTTATCTTGTGCGGGTTTTTATCTTGACAGCGAACGCGCACCTGCGGACCACTTATGTGCAGCCCTGGTTATTTAGCTCGTCATATTGCAGCCACAGAAATTCTTTTGTCCATGAAACCATAAAGCTGCACTTTCTTTTTGCCTTATAGTCTGATTTGTCATAACCTTTCCGTTTTGTCACTTCTTCACCCTGACCTGTCTTATTTGGCTCAGCAGAACTAAAATATATATCCTGCTGCTTTTACACACGCACTAACATAACGCTCAGCGATTCTCTGCGCGATCAACCTCTCACATGTTTAAGCTGCAGGAGATTTCACTTGTCATGTTTGCATAGTAAGCTAACGATTGATAAGACGATGTCAGAGGAATTGGTGCGCAAATTATCATCACTCACCAATCAGTACTGTCGCTTTCTATACACAGTTCACGCGATTGCAAAGTGAAAGCAAAAAACAAGCGCAAATTCAAACGCGATTTCAGTATGTCACATATTGACAGTGGCCAATGCCAATGACATAATTACCCAGCTACATTTCCGAAAGAATGCAAAAGCATTGACATATATTTTTCCTTCCTACGATAGGCCGACGGGCAGGGCAGAGATAGATTTTGGTAGCCCGACTGGAAAAAAGCCCCGGGACGTCGGGCTAGCGATTTTGCGAGCCCTGTATCTGATTGAGGAATCACTCATCTTTGGAAAAGAGAGTTTATTATGGAGAAATGTCTCTTTCCAAAATAAAAGCTATACTATACGCTTCTTCTGGGCTATATTCTCAGCAGCATATTAAACATATCAGGTCCCCATAAGGAGAATCATGTGCTAACGGCTGTCTAAATGACTCGGGTAAAGTTTGTAGCATGCGTGCTTGTTTTTGTCTACTTCCACTTGTCTTTGCACTAGGATGATGTCGGAGTAAATGTGCAGTCATATTGGTTGTGTTCCCACTAGTGCTGTCAGCGTTAATCTGAAATGACGTTAAGGTCACAACACGGCAAATCTCCGTTAACGAGCTACCGCGGATCGCCTCATGAGTGGGGCTGGAAGACGTCAACACATTAACGAGCTAACTGCGCTAACACACTAGTTCCCACCAATTGAGCATTGCTGGCACATCCAACATACTGTTTTACTTTTGTCCATGACACGCTTACCTTCAGGGTCATATGTCACATGAAAACCAAAATAGTTCCAAACGCCAGATCTGAATGAGGGTGGGGAGGTTCAATTTGCCATGTTGCAACGAGCTTAACTTCTGTCTAGCTAGCTTGCCCTGCGCTCAGTGAATCTGTGTTCGACTACTCCACCTAGGCTGCACTGTCGAGCGCAGATCCACTGAGCGCTCAACACAGACAGCATCGTCAGAAGGAAAGTTGATAAAATAAATTAAAAATGTTGTATTGTTCGATACATATGCGTACCGAACCGAAAGCACTGTATCGAACGGTTCGATATCGATACGAGTATCGTTGCACCCCTACTATATATGTAGTTCTGTTATGCTTAGAAAGTGGTCAGCACTCTTTGTAACTAATGATAAACTGTGTTGTACTGGTATCAAACTCATGTTGCTGTTGAAATGACCTGGTTCTTTGATATATTCATCTACTGCCCTCTCCCTTACAGATCCTATCCTTTTAATTGTTTTAATCATTTTATTGTGAAAAAACTTTTTTTTTTTTAAGTTCAAACTCTTCTGTGGTTCGTGTGCGCTCATCAGGTTCTCACATTTCCTCTGACATGTCCATAGCATGTTGTATTTCCCTGTTCCTCCATGTAACCCATGTTAACTGGTGATGAAATGTGTGATGTCTGTGGCAATGATAGAAGGCCACTTAAAAACACTGAAATAGTGGAAAAGCAAACCTGACATTAAATCTCTCAAAGTGTGACTTTGGGCAGACTGCAATAGTGTATCTAGGAGAAGTAGTGGGTGGTGAACAAGTGAAACCCATCCACTTAAGAACTGAAGCCATTGTGATGTTCTCAGAGCTGCAGCACAGTTTGGGGATGGTGGGTAATTACAGAGGTTTCTATAAAAACTAATTCTTCTTGTTCGTATTAATATTATTATTATTTAATGATGTAACTGCAACTAACCCTGAAGTCTACATTGTGGTGTGTTCAGGTATAATCTTAAATGCACCACATTTCAAACAGTTTTGAGCTACTGTCTGTGTTAGTGAAAACAACTTTTCAACGTCACACTTAACCAACTTCTCAGATTTACTAAACTTCTCAAACTGGTTCCAGCGTCCCTCCACTGGCTGTTTGTTTACTTAGAACATATTTAAAAACTTTGTGTGCAACAAAAGGGAAATGTAACTCACGGCGGCATCTCATCTCTCCAACCCAATCACCATCGACACAGGTTTTGAACGGCCCACCCTCCATGCTGTAGTCTCTGTCACACACATATTCAACCTTTTCATTGTGTCTGTACGTGTTTCTAGTCCATGTTTTGGTCCGTCCATCTGAAAGACGTGGTGGCGTCCTACATTGCTTGGCAGCTAAAAATTGTGGGCAATAACAGAGGAAAAACCAACATTAGATACTATTTTGTCACAATAATCACATTTTAACTCTGACCTGCTGTCATGCATCATTTTTCATTTGAAGTGAAATATTTGTCATACACCCTGTGCATCACTCTCCTATACCAGAAACAATGTTCACACAAACTAATTAGCACAAGAGCAGATCAGGCAGAGGACATTTTACTGATAACCTGAAATGTATTTTTGCATCAAAACAAACTATTAAACTATTAATTTCTGGTTTAAAGTGTGTGTAACTTACACTCATTCACACGACACCCCAAGAAATACCAAAAACAGCAATAGCAATCTTTTTCCATCCTTTGTACTGATAAACAGTAAGATCACAAGAGGACAAGTGTTGTACCTCTACATCTGGGAAGAGGATTGCTCCACTGTCCATTTTCCAAACATTCAAGCGTTGCATTCCCTTTGATGATGTGATTACTGTTTTTACAAGCAAATGTTAGATGTTGTCCTTTTTTCATTTGATCGTCTGTTACATCTGTGGTGATTGTTAGAGCCGCTGGTGTTTCAGGGACACTACATTTCTCTGTTTTGAAAAAGAGAATCTGTTTTACTGTGAGGTTTACATTATAAACATGAAACAAAATCAGATTCAAAGTAATAAGACATTAACTAAGCAAGTTTTTCTTTAAATATTTATTATTAATAGGCATTCAGTTTCTCATTGCTGTAATTAAGAAGTGATAAATGTCGAGTCTTTTAAGAAGTCATAAAAGAATGGCAATTCTACCCTTAACCAAGGGTAGAGAAAGAATGATGAATAAAGATGAAATATGTCAGCAGGCAGAATGACAGCCAGCAGTGTTTTTAACTTGACTCCAGTTTTAAATCTTATTCACAGCAATAGTTTATTTGGATGTACTATAGTGAGCTCTTTTTTTCATAGGTATTGTTTAGCTGAGTTGACGAATAACTGTTCAATTGCTGGGAAGTATATGTTAACACACACTGAATGATCCAGATGAACAAACTACCAAAACATCTGTGTTTATAGCAGTGCTAATGATTGCTGACGATCTGTTTAATGTAGTGAATTTAATTAGCAGCACCTGGCAGAAAAATACAACCTTAATTCCTATAAAGGTTCTTCACACTTGAGTCTTCTAATGTGGACAATAGTTGCTCATTATTTCCTTTAAGCAGGGCAGACTGATCAACAGTGAATGAAATGATATCTCGGCAGAGAAAATTCTCTATTGTTGACAGATATTGATAACCACAGCTATTCAGTCATTGGATATCATTCGAAACTGATAGTTTTGAACAAAAACCCGGTTTTCTAATTTCATTCTAGTTTCAGTGTGCTGAAATGCATTTTTGCCTTAGACAACTACGCTTTCAAATCCCCTTGTTAATTTTAGATTAAAATGGTATCAAGTTTCAATCATTTCCATTAAACCTCAACAAATCTCCTGTAGCTACAGTATAACAGGGAGAACAAAACTAGCAAATATATATTTTAAACTGGCATCTTAAACTGGTGGGTACTTAAGGGACTGAAGATTTCTGTGTTTTGAAGAAGAGAATCTGTTTCACTATGAGATTTACAGTATGAACAAGAAACCAAATGTGATGCAAATGTCTGCATAAATCAGCATTACATTTTCAATATATAAAAAAAACTTGAAAGTAAAAGATTTCAGTATAAAAAAAATATGTTCATGAAGAGACATTTTCCAAATAGACAGGTGTCTCTTTCTTAAAATGATTAGGAAAGACTAAAAAGATGAAAACTGGAAAATGTATCCAGTTCAGTAATATTTATGTGATGCTAGTTCACAACAGCCGTTATCTCAAGAACCTACAATATTAGACATAAACAGCAGATCAAAAATATAGGATTAGGATTAGAATACTTCCTATGATGACTTTGACCTTACAGGGTTCATCAGGATCATTAGATTAATGATTTATGTGATACAAGGGCAACAACACAACTGCTACAGAATGCTGATGTTTTCCTGCAATACAAAATTGCTCCTAACAGCAACTTAAAACAGAAAACCTTATCATAGTCACAGCTCATTTCTGTTACCTCACGTTATTGTGGTAATAAAAGTACACATACCAGAGCAAGTAGGAAAGGGGGAATTCCATTGTCCATTTTCTAAACACTCAATTTCTGTAGACCCAATTAGTACACGTGTATTGCTGCACAGAAAACGCAATGTATGTCCAGTCGCCATTATTTCATTTGATGGTGGTAATCCAGCTACGTAGAGATGAGGATCCATAACACCAATTTTACAAGATCGATCTGAAAAAAGCAAAATATGTAGAAATATATGTGAGTTTATGTAACAAAGCTGCAAAGCACCAAGAATGAGAGCTAAAGCAAGAGAGTAGTTGGTTTTAGTGAACACCAGAAGAGAGGAAAAAATCATGAAATTATTGGATATTTAAATTATGCTTTAAAATACACAAAGATCAAACTAAGACAGAACTAAGACGATTACATTCATGCCATGCTTTTTCCCCTGCAGTAAGTAAACACCTGTGATGACCACATGCAGTGTATATGGCACTCTTCTTAAATTCTAACTGCCTTTCCACAAAGGTAAAACATGTGATTTTAGGTACACTGAAAAACAATAATAGATCACTTTACCATTTTGTGACAAAGAAACTTCCACACACCCCCACAGCTGGAGAAACAGAAGGATTAAAGACAGCTTCATGTTCTTTTGACGAATGTTTTCTGAGGAGAATTTCAGTAGCTTCATTGTTCAGTGACCTCCCCCAGCTCGAACTCCACCCAGAGAGATCAGGTCACAGCACAGACTGTCCAGTGGCTCTGTCCAAATGTCTCTATTTAAATACAACCTTGGACTCCTGTTGTACAAGTGCTACGGAGAAGGACTGGATAGGTGGTTAGGTGTACAAAGCACAGGACTTTCAAATGTACTTTGCTAGCGTTTACAAAGAATTTTCAGAAAAAGAGAAGATATCCAGTGATGCTCAGTTTTCTTGCTGAAAAAGCCTCGCTGATGCCAGGGGTTAAGGGAGAATGGCCAGAATGCATCGAGCTGGTGGGAAGGCAAAAGTAACTCAACTTAAATGATAAGTGAACTCAATGAATCAACATGTGGCTGCTGGACTCCAGGCCTAAAAAGACTGTGAAAAAGGGGTTGTTTCATTGTTAGGCCATGAAGCCCAAAGCCCCAAGACTTTCAGCAGAGTTAAACTTATGTAAGAATTAAAACAGACCCCGTGATGCTTTTATTAAAATAACATTACATGCAATTACTGTTACATGTAATTGCATGTAACAATTACATGTTTGTAACCTAGACGATGTGTGTGCTCGTCTAGGTTACAAAAACACTTTAATAGCAGGTATGATCTCCTGCCAAAGGGAGGGAGTTTGTTATTTTATTTATTTTTGACTTCTTTTTGTTATCTTTATTTAATCAGAATATGTTCAGACGGGAAAGATAGGGCCCCCATTTTGTGTATTTGTCCACAAAGGATTTATGAATGACTTTGATTTTACACACAAAAAAAGATGTACAGAAAGAACACAGACTGAGTACATAGGCTTTTAATAAAATGACCACACACATTAGTGCACTAATCATTTATAGATTTGCGTGCTCATGCTCATCATATCCAACAGACAGAAATGTTACTGGCATGTGGGCAGATGCATTACGCCTTCAATGCACTTCGGACGCATTCCCAAACTGCCAACAGGTCTTCCCCTGGTACATATGAACTCAATTACATCATTATGTTGTGAATACAGTTTATCATCTCTGACATATCTGAATTGAATATTGTGTTTGCTCATGTCTTCTCTATTTACAGTGCAGGGTTCTGTAAGAGTTAAGAGAAAAGATTTTGTTAATGTCAGTACAGTACACCAATGCAGGAATGCACAACATATATCATATATAACTATTCAAGAATTGATTACAAATGCACAGTGCTTAAAACCAAGGAAGTCTGAAAAAATGCAATCTGTATCTGTATCAAAACTCCAGATATAGTGCAGACCTCACACAATATCAAATTGTGAAACAGTCTAATGTTAAATTGTCTTAAATTTCCCATTTTTTAAATAACATAAAACAGAGCGCATCTAAGAACATGAAGCCCCCAAATTCTGCATCCTTTCTCAAAATAAATGATGTCAACAGCTTGAAAGGCTGATTGCTGTGTAAACTCAATTTTCTCTAAATTTAAGGGTAAAAAAACCCCAAAAAACTTGGGACCCCTAAAATACTTTTACATATGCAGAATCTTAGAAAATACAACATAATATAACTATAACTTACTGAGGCATCTCATCTGTCCAGTCCATTTACCATTTTCACAGGTTTTATATGGTGTACCTTCCATTATGTAGTAATTTTGACAGATATACTCAACCCTTTCTCCATGCCTGTATTGCCTTTTAGTACTGATTTTGGTGTCTCCATCTGAGAGTGGTTGTGGTTTCCCACAACCCACTGGATCTTAAATGAATATAGACAAAAAACAAACAAAAAACTTGAAACTGTTAATATAACATTTTTTAATATCTATTCACAATACTATTAGTACCATTATGCAACATCTTACAGTCAGTTTTTGTGTAAATCTTTTAGAGATTCAACTTCCCAAATTACTGGGGGTTTATTCCGACTTCTCTTTTTTATATTTACAGCTGTTATTAACATGAGCAGCTTATCTGGGCGCTTATTACTGACTGGGCTTCGCATATGTACATGACATTTCCTACACAGTAATTGTAATTAGACTTATCCAAAAACATTTCCTGTGTAATTTTTGCCTGAGTAAAAGTAACCGTAACTTATTTGGGGATTAAAAAATGTGATTAAAACCTCCTGAAATTGGAGTGCACTGTGACTGGATGATCTTTTCTTGTTACATATAATGGGTGAGTGGACATAGAAAAAAACTGGCTTACCTCCGCATGTTGGAAACGGATCGCTCCACTGTCCATTTGCCAAACATTCAACTGTTTTATTGCCTTGCATAAAGTGGTTACGTCTAAGGCAAGTAAAGGTTAGCTTTTGTCCTTTCTTTAGTCCATTGCCTTGTATGTGTGATGTGATTCTTACACTGTCTGATATTCTTGTGACTTTGCATTCATCTGTTTTAAAGAAGACAGTCTTTTAATCTTTCAGTTTAAAGTGTAATGCAGCAGTAGTCTAGACCCAAAGGAACCAAATAAAATGTAAATCTTAATTATTATATAATTTTAACAAATGAAATATAATGATTACATAATTGTTACACAAATATATGGACATTTAAAAAACATGTCAAATCACTTTAATCACTTCAGCTTTTCTCGGTTAAAGTAAACATACCAGAGCAGGATGGAAAGGAAGCATTCCAGTACCCAGTTTCTAAACACTCGATTACTTCAGAACCTTCCAGTTTATACTGATCAGCACAACGGAAATGTAATGTGTCCCCAGTCCTTATTGCTTCATTCCCTTGTGGTAATCCAGTTACCTGCAGATTAGGGTCCATTAATCCAACTGCACAAGGGATTCCTGAAAACAATAAATGAGAGTCATTACTGCAGATGTAGACATAATAAAGTTTTTTTTATTATGCCCTGTGAATGCTACTATTAAACATGGAGAAGCTTATTTAAAGATAACCAAACATGCATTTTGAGAGTTAAACACAAGCAACAATACTTCCTTTATACTATTTTTATAGTTTTGCACATAGCGGCTGCAAAATGGCTCCATAAGCAGAATGCAAAGAATGGACTATGCAGAAAGAGATCTACATCTTACTGAGGCATCTCATCTCTCCAGTCCATTGACCATTTACACAGGTTTTGTACGGCCCACCCTCCATTCTGTAGTAATCCTGGCAGATGTACTCAACCCTTTCACTATGGCTGTACTGCAGTCTGGAACTTTCCTTCGGGTCTCCATTTGAAAGATGTGGTGGTTTCTCACAACCCTCGGCAGCTACAAATATGGGCAACAAAAATACAAGTTTAAAAATGATTCCATCACAATAATCACATTTCACCATGAGTGACACATCACTGACCTTGCTCAATTAAATTGAATTAAATTACGTTTTATTCATTTACCAAGAATTCATAAAAAATGTTTTCTCAAGATGCTTCATAATGTAAGGTGAAGACGCAAGAGCACAAAAAGATAAGGAAAGATAAATAAACTATATGAGAAAGAAGCAAGTCACAAATAAATAGAGGGGAGTGAAGAAGAAGTGCTAAAAGTATGAACCTCTAGTAGCATAACCTGAATGCCTGATAACAACAAAAAGATGTACTGAGGTACTGGACTGTAAGTATAAGTTCAGAGTTCAAGGTTCATGTAAGAAAAAAGCCAAAAGGTGTATTAGGTGTCCTAAGTTAGTGTTTCCCAACCTTTTGGAGCCACGGAACATATTTCACATTCGAAAAAACACCACCAAACAAAAATGCCACAAAAGTATATTGATAATTTTTACCTGCGCACCAAGCATAGCAGAATTGGTTTGATCTGCTCCCAGTATACCCTTTTTGCTTTCTTCTGACCACTACTCATGCTAGGGCCTCCATCTGGGTCAGAATTTTCCCCAGGACCAGGTCAGACTGATTACTTTTTCTTTTCAAATATTTATCTGTTGCTATTACGTGCTCCATTGTTTTACAGCATGAGTATTATGTAATTTCTTCTTTGTCTTCTTCTGTTTTAATGGCAGTTGGAAACCCATTTAATTACAGCAGGTAGTTGTACTACCCTCTATTGGAAGAGAATGAAATTGTTCTGCCTGTTACACTGATGACTTAGAGGTGGAATCAGGTGGAATCAGATAACTTCCATGGCACACTTGATCATTGCTCACAGCACACCTATGTGCTGCGACACAGTGGTTGGTAAACACTGTCCTAAGTGACTGGTTGGGTTATATACAAGCACCAGTTCTTGCTTTATATGTCATGTGATACCATCGCAGGTGCAATATGGATCCACAGGAATTGGTACAAATCTTGAGCAATATATATTTAAAATGTAGTACACAGGGTATATACAGCAAGCTCATTTCTCATACCTAACAGGACGACTGAAACTTTCACATTTTACGAGTGTAATCAGAGGACCTTATAAATATACACTGTTAAGCTAGTTCAAACTACAATTGTCGCTAAAAGTAACATTGCTGGGGTGTTGACTGAAAGACTTACTTTCACATACTGGCACAGTACTACTCCATCCGTCCAACTGACAAGTTCGGGTGCCATCGCTATCTCCCATTGTATACCTGCAATTACAACTCATATCTCATTTTGTATTTTCACCCACACACTAAAAATTATAGAGTACTTGAGCAATCATTTTGCTTCCAAGTAACCATTTTAAGTGGTCTTGAGATCGGACATCAGTGATTGGACACTGAATTATTTTTAGGTCTTCCCTTGTACCTAAACCACTTAACACTGTTGATCATCTGCTGTTCACTTAAGCCTCATCGGAAAAGACCTGAGTGGAAGTGTGGCCATTCTTCAGGAAGGGAAACTGGGAGAAAAGACTGAGGTATGTCAACCTAACACAAGAAGTGCAGCAAAAATCAGCAGAAACAGGTCTTGGAACTCACTTTCGTACCAACAGTGAGTTCTAAATTTATGTTTAAACATTTTTAAAAATAAGCCTGAACTCTCTTATGCAAGCTTTCTTGTAATTTCTTTAATGCAGTCTTAGGAATAATGTAGTTAATGTAGTCTGCCAGGCTTCTTCAAAGCTCCTTTGAATAATGGCTTCCTTTTGTCCCATTCCTGTTGACATTTTCCAAACAGCATTGTTGTACGGGACTTTTGTCTTAAAACAACTTGAAGAGTTTCTGTTTTGACACACAAATATAAGCGATCCTCATGGGACTTTCAGAGCGCGTACATTATGACGCTGAATTATTATAGATCCACATACCCTAGATTGCAAAAGTATTTGATAGTTGTTCCAAAAACGAGCTCTTCTCCGCGGATAATTTCATAATAGCCATTGGGAACGTCCTCAGGGAGTTCACATGGCTTTACTGAAAAAAAAAGAAAAGAGAATATTTTTCATGAGTAAGTATGAATTAGACCTTATTCTTCTCTTATTATTGCTTATTTTTAATTGAAATCAGGTGCTTGCCGACAGTGACATAAATGTATTCTTATGCTATTTTATATAACTCTTCAGTTAATAACAGTGTTGAAGTGTGGGTACAATGTTATTGATGCAGGGATTTGAGGAAGCGATTTGCTATTTTCATACAATAGATTACTGTTAGCAGCATACTGCAGCTGTCTCAGTACAACTCTTTCTAATTCCAAAAAACTAACGTTTTGGGATAAAACTTTGGTAATTGATATTTTGTGAAATGTTATGAATTGCATCTTAGAAGGGATTAAGGATTATTTGTAACCCTATAAATACAGTCATAAGAGTAACAGCAAAATAGCAGGCAAACCATTTAACTTACAGTTGCATTTTCCCTGACGCAAACTCTCCCAGCCAGTATTTGTGCATATATATCTGAGGGTTGGACCAGATATATAACCAGTCTCGCATGTGAAATGTATCACATCTCCTTCGCGGTACTCATCTTTTTTAGTATTTTCTGACACATAGGAGTGAGGAACATTTGGAAGCCTTGAACATACTGAAAAAAACAACATGGAAAGAGATGTATACATAGATTGACCAAGGATTCCAAAATTACATCTTCATTTATATGTAAAGAGATAGTAGAACAAATAAAAAAGAGGGTAAGTAGAAGTAGAAGAAATGTCTTCTCTTTTAAACTAAACAAAGAACACAGCATTTAAAAAAGTCTGACTTACCGTTTTCTGAGAAAGAAACTTCCACATGTCCCCATAGATGGAGAAACAGAAGGATTAATGACAGTCGCATTCTGTCAAGTGGACTGCAAACCAAATTTTCACTGTGCACAAATCCTTTGATAAACTGTTCGTTTTCTGTGCAGAACTGCTGTGTGTTTATCACAGTATTTGAGGCCAATGGTTAAAATATGGACTTCCCTACTGGAATTGCACAAGCCTCAAAATGACATATCGCAAACAACAAGTTTCACTGAACACGCCAGAGGAGTTCACAGACAACACTTCACAAAACTCACCCTATAATAATTTATAGACTTTATAGAGTTGATTTCTTTCATTGCCTATAAAATAATTTATAACATTCTACAAAAGAAGGTTTGTGTCCTCTTTCAAACATCATATAAATTAATCCGTCTATTCTTATAATTAAATTGAAATATGAGATTAATTAGTCCTGAAAATATAGACTGGTCTATGATGCTCAAAACAAGTTTGCAAAATATAATAGATGTTATATCTTATTTTGTGATAGAATGATTAGTGTTCGCTGCAAAGGTTACTGTGCAGTTTGATCACCAGGACTAGTAAGTCATAAATGGAGATGGTACTGAGGTACAAAGTCCATTGTAAAAGTCAGCCAGAGATTCAGGTCGGTAAATAGTTTTAAAGAAGTTGTTGTTTAAGAGAACATCTTTAAATTCAAACATAACCAATATCTATGCCCAGGGGTCGGCAACCTGCGGCTCTTTAGTCCTTATAGTGCGGCTCCGTGTGGTTTGGGAAAATAAATTAGAAGTATTTAGCTGAAGTGTATTTTATTTATGTTAGTTCTTTTTTAACTTGTAGTTCTAAATTGGAAGATTATTGTGATATTGAAATATACAAATAAAACTATATTTTATTATTTTTTCATGCTCAAAATAAGCGTCACACTCGCGGAAGCCGGCGTACCCGCCGAAACGCCGTGCATTTATCGAGACTTTCAACCCCAGGCAGGCAAATTATGGATCTTCAGATCCACATTATGTCGGCAGCTATTCTCCTCCGTGAACTATGTTAAAAACAAACACCGCTCATGCCTCACAGACGACAGCTTACAGTCCTGAAAGTGACTTCGTACAGCCCTGATTTGCAGACGCTGTGCGCAGAGGTTCAGGAGCAGAAGTTCCACTGTAAACATATCACGGCAGACCCGACGATGTTTCCGTGAACATCCTTTCCAGCATCTCTTTATTGACCACTTTTCACACACGGTTGCTGTACGCATACAGCCGGCTGTAGCTTTTCAGCTCACAGCCTGACAACACAACAGCAGAGAGAGCACAGATGTTAAGGCGACGTGGTGTGATTGCTGGTGCCGCTCAGGTGCGTCCGCCTCCCCTGCAGCGGCGCTGCAGACCACGCCCCGCCACACACATTAACCAGGTAAAATACATAATTAGGCAGAATTTTGCAAATATCTATTTTTCATCTTTTAGCAGCATAGTGCTTTTTTTCCAATTATTTTTTAAAAGCCAGGTCAAGGCTCCAAAAGCTCAAAAGCGATATAAAGGTGACATCTCACAACAGTTTTTGTTTGCTACATGGATCAGTTTAGTTCAGGCTGGTGTCTTTCCTTTTGTAATATTTCTTTAAGAGTTCAAAATGTGTTAATTACATAAATGTAATTTTCTCTGTAGCACTTCATGGATTTCATAAGCAACACATCTTAGTTGTTCACACAAAGCATAAAAGTAAAAAAACAATATATACAGTGTTATCTTTATTTTAGATGCCAAAAAGTATTTGCGGCTCCCAGTGTTTTCTTTTGCGTGGAAACCGGGTCCAAATGGCTCTTTGGGTGTTAAAGGTTGCTGACCCCTGTCTATGCCTTTTAGAGAAATTTTCAACCAAGATGAAACTTAGTTTTGAAAATTTGAAAGAACTTTTGTCATTTTTGAATTTTTAGGAACAGAAAACCATTTCTTTTTAAATTTCACAAAATTGGTAGAAGTCTGTTGTCCAACTCCTTTTCTAATAGATTTGCTTCTGGGATTCAGTTTTCCAGATTATTCCTTGGAATCAAATACCAATATAAGTCAAATATAGTTGTGGAAGATGAATGCAAACTGTTTGCTTATACAATACTATTCTACAAGTTCTTGACCATTTCACACCACCATATTCACTGACATGTTTATTGAACACAGGACATTTTATATGTTCAGCCTCTGCTTGTTGTTCACCTTTACCATATGATTTTCAATGACTCAGTGTAATGAATACATGGTTTTTCATTAAACTCCTTCATGTAAAATCTTACACATCATATACTGAGTCATTACATGATGAAATACAAAAATATAAACATATTTTAGTGTTGTATCATACTGAGGCATTTCATTGATTTGGTCTATTCACCATTATTGCAGGTTTTGAATGGCTCACCTTCCACAGTATAGCAGTATTTTTGACAGACATACTCATTATTTTCACCTTTTCATTATTTCATTGTTCATGATTTTCATTATTATGCATGGACCTTATGCAGTGCATGGGCACTGCTCTTTCTCCTATGAGGCCACATAGTCAGTGTGTTATGTTTAGACTCTGGGCTTGTGTCTGAATGTCAAAAAGTGTAAGCTAGAGCCTTCCAAGTTCAAAGCCTTTCTGGGTTATCCACTCGTCCAACCACCTGGTTCCACTCGCTCAGAGCCGTTCATGAAACAGGGCCACTAATTATGGCAGCAGACATCATCTCGAAGGGGAATCCAAGGCAAGCGGCGTGGAGAGTCCAACTGCAGGTGGTACCACTTCGGGAGGGTGGAAGTTGACCTTGTTGTCTCTAGGGAGACGACACATCGCCACCTGTTCTTCTTCCTGGAAAACGGCAACTCTCCACTGGTGTTGGTCCACAGGGATTGGTGCAGGTTGCTGCTGTACGGGAATTGGTCTTCCTTTGATCCAACCCTGCTTTTCTTCCAGAGGCTCTGTCAAATCCCACCTATCCCAGTCAGTTGACCTATGGACAGCTCCCACTCAGGGCTGGGACTGGGTGGCAGCTCAGTTTGTGCCATGTTGGTGTACGTCAGCATAGTTGGGAAGGTTACTTTTAAAATGAACTCCACTACTGGTTACAGAATACATGCCTCAAAATGTAGTCTGTAATGTATTCCGTTCAGTTCCTAAATGCAAGTAAGGTATTCTGAATATTTTGGATTACTTATTATATTGTAATGCTTTTAAAAACTACATGAGAGTCGAGAGAAAAACTGAGGCGGACGGGGAGAGTTGGAGAGCTTACTTGAAACACTGAAATACAGGGATGGCAGTGGTCACGGGATGGCAGTGGTCACAGGCCGGCGCGAGGTAAGTCTCTGTCACAGATCTAAAGAAGGCCAGCACACAAAGAAACAGGCAGGCGAGCAGGCAGCGAGACAGGCAGCGAGACAGGCTGGTGCAGAGGGAAAGCAGGCAGGAAACGAATCTTAAAATATGCAGCTCAGTAGTGCGGAACCAACAGGTTAATCTTACTAAAGCACGTTACCACTTGTGGAAGTGACAATACTCCGACACCAGACGTCCGTCACTCAGCTCCATAAATGCTCCCACTGATGACGTCCGATGCACCGCAGGTGTGTCGGAATGCCATCAAGCACCGCCCCGTCTACCTGTGTCTCGAAAAGGGAAACAAAAAACCAGGAACCACAACACGCATGCCCATCAACTCCTAATAGATTAATGCTAGCCATCAAATCTAACAGCCTGCAGTCATATGAACTAACCTCAGCTAACGTCAGCTAACAATGTTAGCTTGGTGGCAAGTAGTTTTCAGTAATAGTAATAAATCACACAGTAATAGTACATCAAAGATGCTGAAGTGGCACATAACCCAGGTAGCTACCACAACTAAAACAAGGTAGTTGCAGTAGGCTAATGTTAGCTTTTAAGAAAGAACTTACTTCCAGATGTTTCTTTAGCTTGGAGGTGGAGTCTTTTGACACTGAGAGCAGCTTGGTTGCTGGCAAACAGACTTTGCATTGCACGGGTCAGATTTCGCCCATCCCTTTCTTCTTTAATGTGAAGTGGTGTCGGAATTTCCAAATAAGAAACGCTTTCGTGCCTGTGCACTGTTGGCTCTGTTGTGCTGGCTCCGGATCAATTGTGTAACTGACACCACCAGCATTATTAAGACGCTTACATTAGAGCCTCTTATTGCGTTGTTTTGTTTTGGTTTCTGGCAATGCATGGAATTACCAGAATTAGAGAGGGGATTGCCTCCCTGCTGCTGCAGAGCCTGGGGCGGTCTGCTTGCCTCCACCCCGGAGGGAAGGGTAACATCTCTTGGGTCTGGGTGCTGTTTCCCCCTCTGGGGGCGAGGATACCTGGACCCGGGGTATAGAGTATGTTTGGGGAGTGTGATTGTGTTTACATGTCCATTTACGTTTATTCCTACGTTGGGTGAGTGCTGAGTGTTTGTATATGTGTGCATGAGGGTGGGAATGCATGTCTGTGTCTGTGTGTGCCTGTTTGTCTGTGTCTATATGTCAGGTCGGGTCTTAGACTCCACCTCTCTGGGAACTCCCAGGCCCTCCAAGTGTGGAGGCCTATCTCCCCTCACCACACTCCCTGCCGGTGACTGATGCCCTCAGGGGTCGGTGCATTGTTGCTTCTTGGTGTCCGGGGCTGGGCGCTCAGGTATGTGCCAGCTCACTCCCGGTGGCTACTTGGCGGGGCCTGGCGCCTGCTGCTCGGTCAGGCCTCTTCCGGGGCGCGGGGGGCCCTCGGGGCCCTCGGGGCCCTCGGGCCTCCGGCCTCTGTGCCTGCGGCTCGCTTCACTCTGGCACAGCTGGCTGCCGGCGGAGCCGGCGGGCACGCCGGTGCAGCCCCCTCTAGCTTCTGCCCGGTGGCTACTGGGTGACCCCTCGTCTGGGGATCCTCAGCCCTTCCCATGAAGGTGGCACGGATGCCCCTCCGGTGGTCCTCCTTGGGCTCTTGCACTCTGGGGCCTCTGGATGTCTGGGGCCTGGATCTCCTCCATGCCTGCTTCATGCCCTGGGGGACAGGGCTATGGCTCTCTACATCCTCTTGCAGACCATTACATGGGGAAACCATTTGAATGCAAGCGCGCCGATCCACACAGGTGTGCACACGGGTGTTCACTGTTCGTAGACTTAAATCACACCTTTCTTGGCTGCTACTTCAAAGCACATTGTGCGCTGTCGGTCCTGCGTGCTGCACAACAACATTCAATATTTAGTATTTACTGCTGTTTACACTTAGCTAGATTAATGCGATGGTGTTGTGTTTAATATGTTGCTTTGTTTTGTTTTTTTTGCTTGTTTTCTCTTCTTTTTCTCTCAACAGGTGATCCCGGAGATATTCCCCCCCCCCCCCCCCCCCTTTCTCACTGTCCCTCTCCCCTTCTGTTTTTCTTTTCCTTCCTCTTTCTTTCTCCCTTTCCTATCCCTCACTCATGTCTGTCCCGTCTGTAACAACTTAAAATAAAATAAAATAAATAATAAAAACAAAGGTCGATCAAATGGACCAATACGGCAATGCCATGATGATCCATTTGGCAAAATAAATCCATTGGGTATCCTTGTTGGTCTTCAGACAACAATTCTGATGGCTAAAGAACCAAATGGGACAGGCAAAAAAAAAAAAAAGAAAAAAGAGAGGGGATAGCCTAACATATGAAACAGGAAAAGACTGTCATGCAATCCATTAATTTCAACAAAGTAACTGTATTCTAATTATCACCTTTTTAAATGGTAACTCTAACGGAATTGACACTACATACTGCCCTCTCGCACCTGGAGAAGAGAGACACGTATGTGAGAATGCTGTTTGTAGATTACAGCTCAGCATTCAATACTATCGTTCCCTCAAAGCTGGACAGGAAACTGACACACTGGTGCCAAGACAACTAGCTCACCCTCAATGTCACAAAGACAAAGGAGTTGATAATGGACTTCCGGAGGTGTAGGGAAGCACACACCCCCATCACCATCAACAGTGCTGCTGTGGGGAGAGTGAGTATCTTTCGTTTCCTAGGTGTACATGTGGCGGAGGATCTCACATGGTCAGTACACACAAACAAAACAGTGAAGAAGGCGCAGCAACGCGTCTTCTTTCTCAGGAGACTGAAGAGATTCATCAGGAGCCCCGGCATCCTCAGGACCTTCTACCGCTGTGACACTGAGAGCATACTTCACCACGTGGTATGGCAACAACACCGCCTACAACTGCAAAGCTCTCCAGAGAGCGGTGTGGTGTTCCAAAAGGATAATTGGAGGTGAGCTTCACTCCCTCCAGGACATCTACAAGAAGCGGTGCCTGAGGAAAGTGGGGAGGATCATCAAGATTCTAGTCACCCCGGCCTGCATACATATTCATACATATGCATATGCAAGAATCACACTCACATCTGCTGTACCAGTGTAACAGTAATGTGACGTGACAATAAAAGTGATATAATTTGATTTGGAATACAGTTACTCATATTTTGTATTTTAAATACATCACAGTGGTAAATGTATCCCATTACTCCCCAACACTGTACATCAGCCTTCTGTAACACCCCTTTCAACACTTGGGATACAGATTTAAATGGTTACCTGTGTGTTGGGCCAATAGCTGAGGTTCGACTACTGGAGCAGAGTGGATGACTAATGAAACGCTCAGAGAACTTGGTTTGATCAGTTTGTATTCACAATTAAAGAATCTCACATATATACATTGAAAACAATAACAGTACATGAAAGGAAAAATTGGGCCCAAGTGATGGAAAACAATAAACAAAACACACACACCCCCGGGGGATTTGACTCAGTCTCTCTCTTGTGTCAGCCGACACCCTTAAGTGTGAGTCCAGCAATGAGGATTCTCCTTGCAGGATGTGCAAAGGAGGAATGAAGTGCAAATCTGTCCTACCACTTAAGTAGAGTTTGTACAGTTCACGGTTCGTCCAAAGAATGTAGTTCTCCTCTTAAAACAATCATCTCAAGGATCCTGGAGGGGTGGCTCGCCATCTTTGGACTGGATCATGACTGAACTGTACTCCCAAGTAAAAAAACCTGACCAAAGTAACCAATAAAATGGGCTCTCCTGGAGCTTCAAAATGGCGATGGTGCAGCGTTGTAGCACAACCAGAAGAATCCGAGCAGTAACAAACTCCTTTCTGGTTAACAACAATTTCCAGATTGTTTATTTCCACCGTACAATCAGACTGAATAAAAGCAACCACGCTTTCCACTAGGAAAAAACGGACTTTTCTTCCTCTTTCCTGATATCCGTAGCTGCTACGCCGTGAACGGCAGGAGGCGGTACTTCCCCCTGTATACTTCAAGGACCATCAGGACATTATAGACATCTTCTATTTTATTAATTCTCAACAAAATAATTTAACTTAATAAAACTTAACAGTGAACTCAAAATACTAACACCACTCATAACACACTAAAACCCTTAGTAACTCTCCAGGGTTACACCCTCCCCCACTGAAGGGTGGCACGTCCCCGTGCACCTTCTCTGCGGCTGTGTTATTACTGGGTTGACAGGAGGGATGGTGGTTTGATCGTACCATAACGGGTCTGCAGCATCCATTGACCTTATTATGGCAGCACCCAGACCATGAAAAAGTGACTGAACCACCTCTATTAAAGGGTTTCCAAGTTCAGCATAATGGAGTCTCTTTGGTCGACTTCGCTGCCTGTTTGAACATCTGACGGCCTCATCTAACCCCTCTGATGGCTCTTTTATGTGGGTTAAATTAGCTATGTCATCAGTTTCAGGAACATCTTGTGTACCTTCAATGTCAAGCGGCTGAGATTCCCCAACAGGTGAAATGAGGGGCACTGAAATCTCACTATTCTTCCCAGAAGATTCACTTTCATCACCTCCAGTTCTTCCTGGCTCTTCAAGGTCAAGAAAGCTGACCTGAGGTGAGCTTGTGGCTGGGGGCTCCTCCCCTTCTTCTATGGGAATTTCCACCTCAATCTCATTTGAAACTGCTCCGGGAACAACCGCTCTGCTAAGAGGGATTACACTGTCAGTAACGCGCTGCTCTGGTGGAATGTCGGTTGACACATGGTCAACCTTGGGCATTAGGGTGGAGGCAGCTGGATCCAAAAGTACAACCCTTGAAGGATACACTTCTTCATCGTCTGACATGACATCATCAAAGCATTCGTTTACATAACCTGGGTTTTGACGGGTTCTTGGCCTTCGCACTGTTGGCGGTACTGGGGTTTCAGGAGCACTTATGGGCAGAAACCCACAGGGCAACAGGAGGTCCCTGTGTAAAGTGCGCAAAGGACCATTTCCAGCCTCAGGACGCACTGTATACACGGGAAGGTCATTAGCGTGTGACACAACTACATACACATCTGCCTCCCATTTGTCTGCTAGCTTGTGCTTTCCCCTCAGTCTCACATTTCGAACTAGCACTCGATCCCCTGGTTCAAGGCTAGACCCTGTAACTCTCTGGTCGAACCTAATTTTGTTACGCTCTGCAGATTTCTTAGCATTTCTGCTCGAGAGCTCATAACTCTCTTTCAGGCGGTTCTTCAGGCCTTGCACATACTGTGAATGAGACAATGGCAGAGGATCAACAGGAAGCCCGAAAGCTAAGTCCACAGGGAGTCTTGGTTGTCTCCCGAACATAAGCTCATAAGGTGCAAACCCTGTGGCTTCATGCTTTGTGCAGTTGTATGCATGCACAAGAGGCTTAACATAGTCCCTCCAACGGGACTTGTCCTTATTATTTAGAGTGCCTAGCATCTGCAGCAACGTTCTGTTAAAACGCTCCACAGGGTTACCCCTTGGATGGTACGGGGTTGTCCGTGTCTTCCGGATTCCTGCCATTTCACACAGCTCCTTAATGGTACGGGACTCAAAATCGGGGCCCTGATCACTATGGAGTTTTTCAGGGAACCCGTAATGTGATATAAAATGTTCCCACAGACACTTAGCCACGGTAGTCGCCTTTTGGTTTGGCGTTGGTATTGCGAGGGCATACTTAGTAAAATGATCTGTTATTACTAATATGTCCTTGGTATTACTTTGATCTGGTTCCACACTCAGAAAGTCCATGCAGACTAATTCCATTGGTCTGGTTGTCGCTATTGAAACCATTGGGGCTGCTCTCTCTGGTGGAGTTTTTCTTTTCACGCAGCGATCACAAGTCTTAATCTTTTCTTCAACCACTGAGGACATTTTAGGCCAATAAAATCTAGCTCTCACTAGATCAAGGGTGCGTTCAACACCAAGATGGCCCATGTCGTCGTGAAGACTTTCAAGTACCATATCTCTCAGTTCTCTTGGTAAGACAAGTTGATGAGTCACTCCCATCACTCCCTGTCTCTTGCGAAACAAGACTCCATTTTTGAGTTCTAGCCGGTTCCATTCTCTCAACAAGAGTCCATACTCAGGGAGCTCTTTTCTCACCTGAGGTGGAGGTGTCTCACCGCTTTCCAACTGAGTAATTATTTCTCTGATGCTTGCGTCTGCTTGCTGTTTCTCTGAGATTTCAGCAAATGAGAAAGAGGGGATAACTGGCAGCCCATGACTGTCATTCCCTTGGAAGCAAGGTGGCAGGGCTTCAGGACTGAGCGCTATGGACTCAACCAAAGCAACTGAGTGATCAGAGTACTCAGAACCTTCACCAGCAAAATAGATGTCATGCCGCTCACAGATAGCTTTGATCACCTCTGGCTGAATGACCTCTGAGGTTTCCGTTTCTGAGAGGTGGTTGGCAGTGAACTTACAGATCCTTTCCTTCTCTTTCACCGAGATATGATCATCTATGAGTCCACCATGTGGCCTTCGTGATAATGCATCTGCGTCCACATTCTGTTTTCCAGCCCTATACTGCAGCTTGAATGAATAGGTGGAGAGCGCAGACAGCCATCTATAACTAGTCGCATCAAGCTTGGCAGAGGTTAGAATGTATGTAAGGGGGTTGCTATCGGTGACCACAGTGAAACTAGCCCCATAAAGGTAGTCACTAAACTTTTCTGTGACAGCCCACTTAAGGGCTAGGAACTCCAACTTATGTGCTGGATACCTAGCTTCACTTCTAGACAACCCTCTGCTTGCAAATGCTATAGCCTTCAGCTCACCATCTTGCTCTTGGTATAAGGCTGCACCTAACCCAGTCGTACTCGCATCTGTGTGGAGCAGGTAGGGAAGTTTAGGATTAGCAAATCCCAAAACAGGTGCTGAAGTGAGTCTCTCGATTATGGTGTCAAAAGCCTGTTGACAAGAAGCAGTCCAACGCTCACCAAATGGTTCTTTAGGATTGCGGTACTTGACATTGGCCTTTCTTTCCTTGTTCTTGCAGGTTGGAGGATATCCGGCTGTTAGCTCATTCAGCGGCTTCACAATTCTAGAGAAATCCTGAATAAACCTGCGATAGTAACCGCTGAACCCAAGGAAGGACCTCAGTTCCTTTAGGTTAGATGGCTTTGGCCAGGTTTTCAGGGCACTAGTTTTCTCTGGATCAGTCTCAACTCCATTCTGGGAAACAATATGGCCTAGATATCGGACAGAAGACTGAAAGAACTTACACTTCTCTGGTGAAAGTTTGAGACCATATTCCTTCAGGCGATTCAGAACATGCAGAAGGCGCTTCTCGTGCTCTTCAACTGTGTCTGAAAAAATGATAAGGTCATCAATAAAAACTAACACCTCTTTCAGGTTCAGATCACCCATGCAACGCTCCATGCAGCGCTGGAAGGTGCTGGGGGCATTTGTGACTCCTTGCGGCATTCTATTAAATTCATAAAATCCCAAGGGACACACGAATGCTGTCTTCTCCTTATCGGCCTCCTCCATTTCAATTTGGTAGTAGCCGGATTTCAAGTCTAAAACCGAAAACCACTTTGAGCCTGTGAGAGCTGAAAAAACCTCTTCAAGATTGGGAAGGGCATAGGCGTCCTTGATTGTCTGTGAGTTCAATTTGCGGTAATCGATGCAGAGACGGATGGAGTCATCACGCTTCCGGACCACCACAATAGGGGACGCAAAAGGAGACTCAGATTCGCGAATCACGCCTGCATCCAACAGCTCCCTTAAATGTTTTCTCACGGCATCAACATCCTGTGGGTGTATTGGCCGGGCTCTCTGCTTAAAAGGTGTCTGGTCGTGAAGTCTGATGTGATGCTTGACCTGACCTACATGACCAAAGTCGAGGTCATGGTGAGCAAACACTTCTGGCATTGACTTCAATGTTTGTGTTACTCTTTCCTTCCAGTCAGCTGACAAAGGAGAATCTCCAAAGTCAAACTGTAAATCTGGACTAGAATTGTTCTTGTCTTTGACAGAGTCAGGTACATTTGTGTCAGACTTATGTGCTACTATTTGTTGAACAGCACTGAGTTCAGCGATCACTGTTTTTGGTGTGATTGTTACATCATGGGCGGTTTCATTTTTGACTATCACTGCCAATGTGCTCGCCCTTTTCTTAGGCAATGTGACTAAACAATTTGCTACCAGTAGGCCACCAGGCATAGAGGTTGTTGTTGGTTGCTCTACCAAGGCCCACTTTTCATTAAAGGAGCTCCCAACAAGGGCTACCCCTTCTAAAGCAACAGTCCGTCCAGCAGGAATCGTCTCAGATTTCCCCCCAGACAGTTTTACTTGGCCCAGCTTGCCATTTGGTTGCTGTCTGTGCCTAATCTCCAAGGCTTTGAGGACTGCTCGGTAGCCATACTGGACAGGTAGGCCAAATTCATTCATGTGAGTAGCAACACTTGAGTACAACACATCTAGTGTATTGGTGCCAATGAGAATTTGCTCTTGGGGATTTTCTCTCATGTTTGGAACCACAAGGGCCAAAGTAGAAATCTCAATCTCCTTTCCTACAAACTCTTTGGGAAAAGTGATATCTATTTCCACATAGCCAAAATATGGAACTTGCTGTCCATTAGCTCCTTCAACCTCCAACAAATCATCTAATGATTTAATTTCTTTGTCCTTCAGGTTGCTTTCATAGAAGGACAATGGGATCGTCGTAACTTGAGATCCAGAGTCTAAAAGACAGTTTACTCTTTTCTCTGCAACACACACTTCAGCAGTGCATTTGCTTCCAACTAACCTCTGTGGCAGCCCACATGGCTGACCTTTTGGCTGTCTTTTGCTTTTTTGCTTGGAGGTAGAGGGACTAGTGTTAGACTGAACTCCTGTCTGTCCCACAACAGGAGTTGCTGTCAGTTTAAATGGTGTGGGTCCACAGAACCATTCTGTGTCTCCCACTCCTGCCGCTTTCTTTGAAATTGCTTCCTTTTTGCTGCTACTAGCACGGGGTTGGCCTCATTACTGCATCTCAAGGCTACATGGCCATCCTCTCCACACCGAAAGCAGTACCACGGGCGTGGCCTGGGAGGTGGCTGGTGCTCTGGAACAGGCACTGCCAAGGGCTGCTCAGGAGCAGGATTGGTCTGCACAGTTACCGTTGCATTTGAGTTTGCTTTCTTACCCCTGTTTTTCCTGTGGGGGGTTAACTGAGCCATTTGAGCCTGTAACTCAATAACTTGTTTCTTCAGGAGATTGGTTTCTGCTACAGCCTTAGACTCAGAGCAAACACAGGCAGTTTGCAGTTGGGACCAAACATGCTGTTTGGGTGGGGCTGGCTGTTGTCTGGAAGTACCAAGGTGCTTTTTCATACGTACTGCCTTGTTAGCATGCTTGTCTTCCTCAGTACGCAACAGGAGCAATAATTCAGCAAAACAAGGAGGGTTTTTAATTTTTTGTTCAAGCTGGAGCTCTGCTATTAAGGAGTCATCCCAGCAGCCTCTACAAAACTGCTTCAACAACTGCCTGTCAAACTCATCAGCAGAGGCCCCTCCTCTCCTTGTAGCAGTGTTAAGCACAACTTGGAGTCTGTGAAGGTAGTTTGATGGTTTCTCACCAGCATTCTGCAGAGTACCCATAAACTTAGCAAACAGCTCATCTCCATCCTCCACAGCACCGTAAGCTGAGTCAAGAAGCTGCAAATATGCAGAAGGTAAAGCTTGTGAATCAAGATGCCTAATGAAATCTGAAGCAGGGGGCAACAAGCTATCAACAATCTTCCTGGAGCGACTTAAATCAGACAATGCTGGGTCTGTTAAAAGAAGTTCCACACTAGAGCGCCAGGTCTCATAATCCGTTTCATTATTTGGCCGCGGCAATCGGCCTGAAAAGACTCGAAGGCGTGAGGCAGCATAATGGTGTGGTGGTGCCTCCTCATTTCGCACAACATGCTCCACAACGACCTTTTGTATCTCAGGGGGGTTGAGATCACTGGGGCTTAGATTTGGGCATGAACTCACCGTCACTGGTGGTATTCTCGGATGTTGCTCTTTGGTCAGGTTTTGTATCTCTGGAGCTGAGCGTAGTGCAGCACCCTGAATAGTGGCATCAGGAGCAATTCTAGATTGCATTGCACCTTGCGGTAATGATGCCGAGCTGAAATTAGGTGCCTGACTTCCATCATGATGACTCCTGTCCACAGGGGCATTTTCTACTGTGGCTGCAACTGTAGAGCTCAACTTAGTTAGTTCATCTTGCAAAAGAAGCTGAAATGACTTCCCTGTTAACTTAGCAATGTTTTGCAACTCAGACATGTAATTCTCAGTAGCACTATGGCTAACCACAGGGGTATAGACACTAGCAAGCGCACACACGTGGAAAGTCACATCAGGCCGTGTGGGGCTTTTGTATTTAAATGGCAACAAAGGAGCAAGCGTTTGCAGCGCAGTACCAAAAGTGAACTCAACAATTGCATTGTTATGGAACTCTGAGTTGGGTTCATCTATACGCAGGACACGATTAATAGAACCATGAGTCTCTAGATAGCTCTGTACTTCATTGTCCACCTCAGTCCAGGTTAACCCTTCAACCATGACAGAGTTAGGGATTTTTACCAGCTCACGTGTCACTACTTCCATGTCAACAATTTGGCAAATGACTGTTATAATGACTGAAGATAAGAAATTTTTTGCCCAAAAAGGAGAAAAAAAAGAAAACAAAGCGTCAATAGTCTGCCACCTGCTCCTGGCTGGCTCGCCAATTTTCTGTAACACCCCTTTCAACACTTGGGATACAGATTTAAATGGTTACCTGTGTGTTGGGCCAATAGCTGAGGTTCGACTACTGGAGCAGAGTGGATGACTAATGAAACGCTCAGAGAACTTGGTTTGATCAGTTTGTATTCACAATTAAAGAATCTCACATATATACATTGAAAACAATAACAGTACATGAAAGGAAAAATTGGGCCCAAGTGATGGAAAACAATAAACAAAACACACACACCCCCGGGGGATTTGACTCAGTCTCTCTCTTGTGTCAGCCGACACCCTTAAGTGTGAGTCCAGCAATGAGGATTCTCCTTGCAGGATGTGCAAAGGAGGAATGAAGTGCAAATCTGTCCTACCACTTAAGTAGAGTTTGTACAGTTCACGGTTCGTCCAAAGAATGTAGTTCTCCTCTTAAAACAATCATCTCAAGGATCCTGGAGGGGTGGCTCGCCATCTTTGGACTGGATCATGACTGAACTGTACTCCCAAGTAAAAAAACCTGACCAAAGTAACCAATAAAATGGGCTCTCCTGGAGCTTCAAAATGGCGATGGTGCAGCGTTGTAGCACAACCAGAAGAATCCGAGCAGTAACAAACTCCTTTCTGGTTAACAACAATTTCCAGATTGTTTATTTCCACCGTACAATCAGACTGAATAAAAGCAACCACGCTTTCCACTAGGAAAAAACGGACTTTTCTTCCTCTTTCCTGATATCCGTAGCTGCTACGCCGTGAACGGCAGGAGGCGGTACTTCCCCCTGTATACTTCAAGGACCATCAGGACATTATAGACATCTTCTATTTTATTAATTCTCAACAAAATAATTTAACTTAATAAAACTTAACAGTGAACTCAAAATACTAACACCACTCATAACACACTAAAACCCTTAGTAACTCTCCAGGGTTACACTTCCATACATATTGAAAATGTAAGGGAGTGCAGAGATCTTGAATATCTCAGAGTATCTTGGCACAGCATGCATGCAAGATAGAGTTCACTTAGTAAACATGAAAAGGTAGAAAACAGACTCAGTCAGCTTATATGCTTTTATTAAAATGGCAGCACTAGTACTTCAGTGATCTAGTTATTCACTCAGAATAATTACTGATAAGTTCGTAGACCCATTTCTATCTAATTTAGTACAAAAACACCATTACTGGCAAGTTGGCAACTGTATCACACCCTCGACCACCTCTGACTGTCATGGTCCTGGGTCGGTGACCCAGCGCTTTCAGTTTATTATCATTTTCTAGTTTATTATGATGATGTTGATTATTATTGTTTGAGTTTTATGTGTTATATTTGGTCTGCCTTTGAGTCTGCGTCTGTGTCTCTGTCTGTCTATCGTGTCACCCCGCCTGTTTGTGAAGCTGTCTGTTTAGTTCTGTGTCTTTTTTGGTTCCTCGTGTCTGAGTTTCCTGTTTTATTGTGAAGGTCTCTGTCTGATGTGAGTATGTTCAGTTTACATTTCCCCTGTCCCGTCAGCCCTGATTCCTCCCAGCTGTGTTGCCCTCCTGTGTGCCATTTCCTGATTACCTGGTGTGTGTATTTATAGTTGGTGTCTGCCTGTGCTTCTCGTCGCGTCGTCTGTGTTTATTTGTGTCTCTGCTCTGCGTCTCTCTGCTCCTCGCTCCATGTCCTCGCTCCATGTCCTCGCTCCATGTCCTCGCTCCATGTCCTCGTTTTGTATTAGCTTTTCCAGTTTAGGTTTATGTTCTGTTCTGCTCACACCTTGGTTATTTGTGCACTGTAAATAAAACCCACTTGCACCTCCGCCACTGTCTGCTTTTGGATCCTCCTTCCTCACCTCCACACGACTGCCGCCCCAGCCGTGACAGTACGACGCGACCACAAGATGGATCCAGCAGCTTTGTCCGGGGAGAGCGACCTCACACGCGCCCTACGCCTGGTGGACTGGGTAACCCACACCTCCAATGCACGAGCGAAGGTTGTGGGGATAAATGCCATTGAGGCTATCCTGGCCGGAAATCCCTATCTCCACCAGGTCCGGGGATTTACTAACTTAATCGCTGACCTGCATAAAGCCCGGGAAGCGGTGCAAGCTTCGGAAGATTCTGCCCCGCAACAACGGACAACGACCACCACAAAGCAGCCGTCTCAGATTCACCCACCGGAGGTTTCACGGCCCGACCCCCCCAGGGGTTTTTCCCTGCCTGTCGGAGCCGTCAGCGGTGGGGAGGAAACATTCGCGCCACCGGCGCTTCACCCCACAGCTGGATTCAGGGACCCCTGTGCGACCAGCTGTGGTGAGTTTTAAGGACGCTGGTGCTTCTGGGACTGTGTTTTCTGGGGCTGCTCATGGGGAGAGTAGAGACAGTTCACGGCGCTTACCTACCTTCGTGGTAACTGACCTCTCACAAGTTGGCATTTTCAAAACATCCAAAACAGTAACTGATCGGGTTTCATCCACTCCACTACCAACTCCAGTCTCACCTCAAACAGTACATCAGCCTTTAGCCAGTTCATTAGCCCAGCCTGCATCTATTCCATTAGCCCGGTCACTCGTTCCCTCCGTACTGGAGGCTGTGTCTGTGCCACCCATTTTGAATCCCGTTCCTAGCACCCATTTTAAGCGGAGAGACAAACCCAATAAAAACACTCTAGTTTCTCAGAAACTGGCTAATTTAGAGACTGTTATTCGCCCCAGGGCCTCCCCAGAGGCTGGGTTTCGGCCCCCAGCAGACTCTGGACCCCTGGAGGCTAAGAACCCAGCTGAGGACTGCACCCGGCTGTCGCTGCCTGAGCAGGGTCGGTGCTCCGCGCAGCTGCGTTCTGTTCTGTGCCCGCCAGAGGTCCCCGCACCTGCTGGTTCTGTTCAGTCTCTGCCAGAGGTCCCCGCACCTGCTGGTTCTGTTCAGTCTCTGCCAGAGGTCCCCGCACCTGCTGGTTCTGTTCCGTCTCTGCCAGAGGTCTCCGCACCTGCTGGTTCTGTTGTGTCTCTGCCAGAGGCCTGTGTGCCTGCTGGTTCGGTTCTGTCTCTGCCAGAGGTCCCCGCACCTGCTGGTTCTGTCCTGTGTGTGCCAGGGGCTCCAGTGCCCACTGGTTCTGAGACTGTTTTCGCTGGGGGGCCCGAGGAGCCCGTCCAGCCCCAAGACTCGTCAGCTGGAGGGCCCGAGGAGCCCGTCCAGCCCCAAGACTCGTCAGCTGGAGGGCCCGAGGAGCCCGTCCAGTCCCAAGACTCGTCAGCTGGAGGGCCTGAGGAGCCCGTCCATCCCCAAGACTCGTCAGCTGGAGGTTCAGGAGAACCTAGCCAGCTTCCTGCTTCGCCAGCTGGAGGGCCCGAGGAGCCCGTCCGGCCTCCTGCTTCGCCAGCTGGAGGGCCCGAGGAGCCCGTCCGGCCCCAAGACTCGTCAGCTGGAGGTTCAGGAGAACCTAGCCAGCTTCCTGCTTCGCCAGCTGGAGGGCCAGAGGAGCCCGTCCGGCCTCCTGCTTCGCCAGCTGGGGGGCCCGAGGAGCCCGTCCAGCCACCAGCTGCTCCACCAGCGGCCGCATCCACGCCTGCAGCAGCAGCCGCACCCACTGTTTCGCCCACGCCAGCTGCAGCCTCGGAGTCTCCACCATCATCGCCCACGCCAGCTGCAGCCTCGGAGTCTCCACCATCATCGCCCACGCCGTCTGCAGCCTCGCAGTCTCCACCATCATCCCCAACTGCCGCCTCAACACCGTCGGTCATCTGCCAGGCCGCATGTTGGGCATCTTCGTCACCGTGGCCGGCCCCCGGACTTGCTTTCACGACGCCGTCACCGTCCGCACGGTCGGCAGCTTTGTCACCATGGCCGGCCCCCGGACTTGCATTCCCGCCGCCGTCGCCGTCCGCACGGTCGGCCCCCAGAACTGCTTCCTTGCCACCGTCACCGTCCGCACGGTCGGCCCCCAGAACTGCTTCCTCGCCGCCGTCGCCGTCCGCACGGTCGGCCTCCAGAACTGCTTCCTCGCCGTCGCCGTTCGCACGGTTGGCCCCAGAACTGTTTCCACGCCACTGCCTACTGCGTGGCCGGCCTCCGGACCTGCCCCACTGCAACTGCCATTCGCATGGTCAGCCTCCGGAACTGAACTGTTTTGGCCTCCTGCGCTGTCGGCCCCCTGAACTTGGCCATCTAGGCCTTTTTGGTCTCTGTCCCTCCGTCCTGGACCCCCTCCGCCCGCCCTGGTCGGGTCGTTTTCTGTTTTGTTTTGGTCTGTTTTTGTGTTTCTGCTGGGCTGTCTGGAGCCAGCCCTTGAGGGGGGGGTACTGTCATGGTCCTGGGTCGGTGACCCAGCGCTTTCAGTTTATTATCATTTTCTAGTTTATTATGATGATGTTGATTATTATTGTTTGAGTTTTATGTGTTATATTTGGTCTGCCTTTGAGTCTGCGTCTGTGTCTCTGTCTGTCTATCGTGTCACCCCGCCTGTTTGTGAAGCTGTCTGTTTAGTTCTGTGTCTTTTTTGGTTCCTCGTGTCTGAGTTTCCTGTTTTATTGTGAAGGTCTCTGTCTGATGTGAGTATGTTCAGTTTACATTTCCCCTGTCCCGTCAGCCCTGATTCCTCCCAGCTGTGTTGCCCTCCTGTGTGCCATTTCCTGATTACCTGGTGTGTGTATTTATAGTTGGTGTCTGCCTGTGCTTCTCGTCGCGTCGTCTGTGTTCATTTGTGTCTCTGCTCTGCGTCTCTCTGCTCCTCGCTCCATGTCCTCGTTTTGTATTAGCTTTTCCAGTTTAGGTTTATGTTCTGTTCTGCTCACACCTTGGTTATTTGTGCACTGTAAATAAAACCCACTTGCACCTCCGCCACTGTCTGCTTTTGGATCCTCCTTCCTCACCTCCACACGACTGCCGCCCCAGCTGTGACACTGACGCATTCCCACTGCCCCAACATGTCTTCCTTTGGTACACACAATCTCAGTTTTATTATTTTCTCAATACAGTTTATCAACACTAAAATATCGAAACTGAATATTATGTCTGTTCACGTCTTCTCTGTTCACAGTGCAGGTCTCTGTAAGACAAAAAAAGAAAGGCCTTTTAATGTTAATAAAATACAGGAATGCACAGAATATTGTGTTCTTTAAAGGACTTTATGGGTATTATTTATTTTTTAGTTTATTTTTTCCTGCCTAACTATAAATGTCATTATCTTGTTTTTCTATGGCTATTTTACATGCCATCTCTAACATAGATTTCTGTACTGAAATTTTGAAGAATAAGAAATGTTTAAAAGTCACATTTGGATTTAAACTGAGCTTTCTCTAAATAAGTGGGCCAGTTATTTAATTTATGTACTTATTTATTTTTGGATTTTAGAGCAGAGTTATTTGTTAGACAAATATTCAGAATTTTAAGTCAGAAATTTGCACACCTGTATGGCTGCGGTGCTGTAATTTCAGCCATTCTCAAACTCTCTGTGAATTGTACTCATGACCACTGATCAATGACCATTTGTATATTAGTGATCATGAAATTGACCTAACGGGCCACTGTTAGTCAGTGGTGCTAGTTTCAGGTTGAAAAAACCTGCGTTTAGTTGAGACTGAAGAAGTCACTTGGATGAGTGATTAATTATTTCGACCACTGAAAACACTACATCCACATGAATAGAATCAATCTTTTGGGACATCCTGCTACTTCTATCAGCAGTCACATCGTCAGTAAACACTGGTGACCCAGTTCACCTGACTGCCATACATGTTCATGCCATAATATTACCTCCACCACATTTCAAGTGTCAAGTGGCTTTTTTTTGTCATTTCAACCATGTACAGTGGTACAGTACAGAGTGAAACAAGACAACGTTCCTCCGAGACCACGGTGCTACATATGACATGTAACA
Organism: Neolamprologus brichardi; assembly: GCF_056152115.1. Classification (NCBI taxonomy): domain Eukaryota; kingdom Metazoa; phylum Chordata; class Actinopteri; order Cichliformes; family Cichlidae; genus Neolamprologus; species Neolamprologus brichardi. Next base: position 29,032,727 of record NC_142120.1, on the reverse strand, counting down.
GACAATCAACACAGGACTACGTAAAGTGCAATCTGCAAAGACTGCAAAAAAACAGGTGGACACAAAGGAATTTGGTGCTCTTGACAACCTCCACAGAGGATCCATCAATGTTAAGTTTTACAGTGATCTCTGCTCTCCTGAAGTCAACAATCATTTCTTTTGTCTTGTCCACATTCAGAAACATGTTGTTGGTTATACACCAGTCCGTTAGCTCTTGCACCTCCCCTCTGTATGCTGACTCGTCGTTCTTGCTGATGAAATCCACTACAGTCATGTCATTGGCAAACTTGATGATGCATTGCTGCACAGTTGTGAGTCAGCAGAGTGAACAGCAGTGGGCTGAGCACACTGCCCTGAGGGGGTCCAGTGCTCAGTGTGGTGGTGCTGGAGATGCTGTCGCCGATCCGAACTGTCTTTCTGTCAGAAAGTCCAGGATCCAGTTGCAGAGGAAGGTGTTCAGATCCAGTAGGCTCACTTTTCCGATCAGGTGCTGAGAAATGATTGTGTCTATGAACAGCATTCGTACACTACTTCCTTATTGTCCATGTGGGAGAGGGCGAGATGTAGAGTGGTGGCGATGGCGTCATGATGGTGACAGGCGAATTGCAGTGGGTCCAGTGTGGGTAGCAGCAGGGTCTTAATGCGCCTCATGATGAGGTTCTCAAAGCAGGACACTGGGGACTTCTTTGGCACAGGAACCATGGTGGTGGCCTTGAGGCACCTCAGGGAAAGGTTGAAGATGTCAGTGAGGACATCTGTCAGCTGGTCTGCATATTCTCTGAGTAGTCTTCCAGGAATGTTATCTGGACTAGCAGCTTTCCATGGGTTAACTCTGCGAAGAGTCTTCCCCACATGAGCAGAGGTCAGACACAGAACCTGGTTGTTGTGAGGGTCGGAGGACTTCCTCACCAACACATCATTCTGTGCGTCAAACTGTGCATAGAAGTTGTTTAGTGTGTCTGGTAAGGAGGAGTCACAATCGCAGGCAGGTGTTGTCTTCCTGTAGTTGGTGATGGCCTGGATGCCCTGCCACATGCGTGTGTCACTGCTGTCTTGGAAGTGGCTGTGGGTTCTTCTGCCTTGCGTGTGCTTCGCTGCTCTGACGGCTCAGAGACAGTTTTGCCCTTGCTGTTCCTAAGGCCGCCTTGTCGCCTGCTGTGAAGGCGGAGTCTCGAGTCTTTAGCAGCTCAGTGTTCTGAGTGTCAGAGGTGGGTGCGGGACTATGCTATGTACGTGCTGGAAATGTTTGTGTAAACAAGATCAGAGCATTTTCCCCCCTTCTCGCAAAGTCCACATGTTGATGAAATTTCAGAAGCACTGACTTGAGATTTGTGTGGTTGAAATCTCTGGCGATAGTAAACAATCCATTGGGGTGTGCATTCTGGAGCTCGCTGATATTTGATAGCTCATATATTATCAAATGTAATATGCTTCAGATAATGCTTTTTCTCTCCTTCTACATACTCTTCTTCATCATTCGATTACACATTAATCTTTGTTTCATCTCTACAAAGGAAAAAATATCTGATCTGTGGTGGCTCTTTTAGAGGTTTTGTGACAAAGTCTAGTCTGGCCTTCTTGTTGTTGGTATTTTTGTACTTGAGTGGACCAGCTGTAAACTATCAGTTTTTAAATTCATGAAGCATCTCCTGATTTTGACAGTGATATTCCTATCTCCTCAAGATTCTCGGGTAGATGTTGTGAAGTTGAAAGCATTCTGTGATTATCCACCCTATTTCTGACCTGGTCAGTACATTTGTTTATCAAAATAAAACAATTTCTCAAATTATTGATTTGGTCTCTCCCAAGGTTTTCTGTGTTTCTTTCAAGCCTAATGATGACATTCACTTGCATCAACATCTCTTTGGTCCTCATATTAAGAATGAAAGGACAACAAATGCAAACTCAAGATTCAGAATAAACTTCAAATCTTTTCTTCTTTTTCTGTATTTAATAAAATAAAAAGGGAACATATAAAAGGAACTGTAATTTACCGAGGCATCTAATCTCTCCAGTCCATTCACCATCGATACAAGTTTTGAATGGTCCACCATCCATGAGCAAGAATTGCTGACAGACATATTCAACTTCTTCATTATGTTGGTACTCTTGTTTAGTAGTTATTTTGGTGTATCCATTTGAAAGAGGTGGTGGCTTCCCACAACCACAACATTTTATACTATTAGTAATATTATTTTTTAGAATTGTATTATTAAAATCCAAAGTTCTAGTTGATTTTTGTGAAAATAGCTATTCAGACTTATTACTGTATGAAATGATTGTTTTTTTAAATGAAATGTTTTAAATATTAGTATAAGTATACTGAAATATTGATATAAGTATTAAAGATATTGGCTCACACAGAATGATTCTGCAAGTTTTATGTGATTTGTTTACCGTTTTCTTCTTGTCATTCATTTACATGTTTGTTCAGGCAGCTTGTGTCATTTCCAGTTAAGGGAAAAAGCTTTATTGGCAAGAGGACAAGGTCATTACATCAATAAATAACCAAAAAGAAACAAAAAGACTCATACTAGCACAACCATTATGAAATGTTCAGTGGTCTAGGCCACACATGAATGCATTCATCATTATGATTTTTATATTTTATGATATATAATATAAAATATATAATAATGTAATTATCCCAGAAGAGAAGCAGCAATTAGGAGAGCAGCAGTAAGAGAAAATAGCTTGATGTATTAATATAGTTTTTTAGGAAAGGCAACTGTGGCCAATTGCTACTGTTTTCTTGGATTTTGTGAAGCACTTTGGTGTACCTGTGGTTTTATGGTGCAATACAAATAAAATTGTATTGTATTGTATTGTACAGTGTCCAGACTTAAACCCCGTAGGGTTTGGGATGGACTGGACAGAATGAAAGCAAAGTAATCTGCAAGTGCTACACATTTATGGGAACATCTGTAACAGATGTGGGAAGAACTCTCTGAAGAATATTTGATTTCTATTGTAGAAAGAATGCCACAGGTTTGTTCAGCTGTTATATCTGCCGAAGATGCTACTTTGATAAGTCAAAAGTTTAAAATACATTTTGGTCTATAATTTAATTCCATGATTTCTCTTTCAACTCCAATTGCTTTTTTTGTACTATACTTTCATTTTAGAGTGCAATGAGACAATAAACAGCATAATTTTCAATAATAAACTGGAAAAATTGGGGTGTTCTAAACCTTTAGACCTGCAGTGTACATAAGGTATGTATAAAGGGGCCATAAAAAGGGAAATATGCTGTGTAAAAAGAAGATTATGCAATTCTTGTACATGGTTTTCATGCTTCATATATAAAAGCTTCCTCCGTGAATGGAACTCTTAAATATTACTGGCACAAAGTATATAATTTTTTTACTTACCCTAAATGAAAGGTTAATTTACTTTTGTTTGTCTGTGACCATTATCAGATTCATCTTAATCCAGTCACATCAGCTTAGGATTCATGTGCTTATTTAGCTGCATTACATTCAGTCTGCATTTAGATCAAATGGGGAAGTGACAACAAGATTGAATCAGCTTCCATATGAGTGAGGAGGTGGAATAAATGACTAACTTTTTGTCTCTGCTTCCCATTGCAATCAAATTCATTTCCAAATGAGGTTTGTGGTCTGTTTATTGTGCCACTTGCGTAAATGTGTAACGTTCACATGTTTAGGACTGTGAAAATCTGGAAAAGGTGAGGAAGAGTCTAAGGTAGAGATTTATAAAAAAGGACCAAAAATATTGATGTATGAGGATTTTAAGGAAGATTTTGTGCATGTACAATTTTACTACAAAGGTTTCAAAAGGATGCAAAGTGCATTAATAAAGTATGGATGACATATAAGAGTATAATACACTAGATTTAAAAAATCATACTCAAAAGAAAAAATCTGATCGCCTAAAGGAAAACAAAGTACAAAAATGCCTGATATGGTTTCTTTAATTGCTATTCCTAAAAGCACACAACTCTCCAAAATCACCAGACCCCTTACATGAAAGTTAAGTTGCTCTACAGTTTATTCCAGATTCAAATGTTTATACTCCATGCATATAGTGTGTTTGCAATCGATCATTCCAGGTGTATGAAGACAGTCTGTTGGGTCAATAAAGTCCAATAAATAAATAAATAAATATTGTTTTATTCTCCTTTTCTCTTTCTACCGTATTCACCCAGTGGAGTGAATCTTATATCAATATGAATATTATGTCACAGTCCTCCATTCCTCTCTGTGTTGTCTATGTTTGTGTTTTTCTATCTCTCTTTTAGACACTCCTCTCCTCCTGGGTGTTACTCATTTACAGGGCCCTTGACCAACACACTTGAAGGCAGCTGACTTACCTGTAATTCATTGTCCTGGATTACCCTGCCTACTACTTAAGGTGATGGCAGAGTGATATTCTCCACTGGATTGTTGTACTTACCTCTGTTAGTGTCAGCTGGCCTTGTGATTCCTGTTTTCTCTCTACGTGTTTCCTTTCCATGTACAGAACTTCCTGGACCCTTCCCTGTTTCCCTCCGGACCCCCATCGAGTGAGTGTGAGTGGACCTCTGTGGATTGTGAATGAGTGCTAGTGTGAAGAGGAGTTTAATTGTATTTGCCTTTTTTCCCTTGTACCTCCTTGGATTCCCCGGAGCCCCTCTCACCCCAACACTGTATATATTTATATATCTCACCTGGTGGCATTGTGTAAATAAACCTCTTTTGATTGCACTATTTAGAGTCCTGTGTTTGATTCCTGCCTTTGTGATTGTGACACATTAAAAGTTATACAAGAGGAGAGTCTGATTAGCCAGGATTAACAAATGTTCACAATCAGTCTTCTTTATGTAAAGTAATGACATGCCTTCCAACAAAGCCCATATTGAGGCCATTTTCTCCATTCCTGTCTTGGCCTGGTCAGAGAGCTCATAGAGGCAGGGCCACTTTCTTTTCTCCTGGCTAAGCAGAAGAACAGATCACAGACTGAACATTTTTTCAGCTCTTTCAGGTAGAAAAATGTTAAAAGTATCAATTATTTATTATATAAAATCAAAAGATGTATATATGACTTTTATGTCAGAAGAGAATGCAGTTGCTGTCCACCTAACAGCGTACTTGGATAAACATAACATCTATGACCGTTTCTGTTTCAAATGCTGCACTAATGAATTAGACCAACTATTCACTTTAGCTAAAGTTATTAAGTTAGCTAAAGAGTTGGGATGCTGTGTAAGACATAAATAAAGCTAAAATACAAAGGTTTGGACACTGTTTTGCATGTTTCCCTACTGTAGGGGTCTCTGCAAGCATACAGGGCTCTGACAGGGTACAAGATGACAAGTCTGGAATTCTACTAGAAACAGTCGATCATATTTGTTTGTCGAAGCTGAATTCAGTGCAAACTACGCTAAATTAGCATTTTTAGCTAACAGCTACAATAAGCATAAAAGTTACTGTACGGCTATCATTTGTTAACATGACGCTTGTTCTTATACATGTAATACATTTATTACCAACCTGAGAGTTTATCCGCTGGTCATTCGACATGACGAATGACTTCTGAAGTCTCAATTTAGCTCAAGACACCGTCGATTCCCGTCAGTAACACTTTCGGTCCGCTAGTAAAACGTAGTTCTATTAATCTGCGCTTGATTACTCTTGAACCGGAACCGGATGTAAGTCCCAAAAAACCTGAATTTTGGAACTGAAATTGAATGGTGAGAAGTGAATCTGAAATTATTCGAGAGCTACATTTTTAAAGGATAAAATATGGTTTCAAAGCAAAGGAATTCATTTTCGAACTATAAAATTCAATTTCAATTTAGTGTTGATCATTTTCAAACTAATAAATTGAATTTCAAATTAGGCTAATTCATATTCAGTTTTTAAAAGCATTTATTCAAGTTACAATTCAGATTCAATCCTAGTAATTCAAATTAAAATTTAACTTATTCAAATTCAGTTTCTGATGGCACAGATTTCTGCCCATACCCCTCCCCCATCTATCACTTTCACTCATGCCCAGGTTTAAAGACAACTGAGAAGACTCCACTCAGGCAAGTCTAAGTAGGGTGAGTCCCTGTGTGCTCACGGCCCGTGCCCCCCAGCTTTGTGGAGTCTTTCATAAACTTTTCATGATGCCAACAGACTCAGTAAATATAAATAATAAATATCTCATAATTAGCTTCACATATTTGTGTTTTATACTTTATTGCACATACTTAATCATTGTAGAGTAGTATTAGAAGTAGATTGGTACACTCAGATACTAACAGACATAAATAGAGAGGAGCTCCCTTCTCTAACGAATTTGCAGGTTAGGGTCTGTCTCACTAGTGAAGGCACCAGAAGGTAAACATGGTCATAAATTTTGGGATTGGAGAAGCTCTTTCTCTCTTTCTCTTCAAGTCTGGCCGAAAGCCACTTGAGGTGGCATCTCCAAATAAGGAGATGCTCAGAAAATTGCAGAAAAAGAAATGTGAGCCGACATCAGACCTAAGGCCACCCTAAACTGTTTCGACCAATCATGTTAACATTATCCTTATCAAACATAATAAAAAAATGTTTACTGCCTGGGTGCAGCAGCCTTTTGTCTCTGAGCCGGAGAGAGGAAGTCTATAGCGCCATGTAAAACCAGTTTTTTGATAATAAATTGCAAAAACTTATATTGGGGGATATTTGTCTTCTCTCTCACAAAAAACTCTACACATAGTAACCTATACTCGATGGTCACGACAAAGCCATTTTAACCACTGTACTTGGAAAAACTCACAATACATTGGACATAGTCATTAAATTTTCCAAGAAAAACTGTGAGCGGCTGCCTAACTAATCAAGTGGTGTTAGCTGCAACAGCGGCCTCTGGAAATTACAGCAAGGACTGCACTGGATTCAAGGTTGGAGACTTTGTTCTACAGTTTGCAGCTGCCTGGGAGGAGGCTTGCTGCTTTTCTTCCTGTGTGACAGACAGTGCGGCAGGGAAGAGGACTCCTCTTGGATTTGACCAGGATACTCCTCAGAAGAGAGGCGCCAGTTTATAATTTTTTTTCAGGGCCACTGGGTCCCCCGACCACAGCGATACAGGCCTGCAACCATATCGGGCGTGGCAATTCTGGGTTGGTTTGTGTGTGTCTGTGTGTGTGGTGGTGGCCCATTAAACTAAAGTAGTGAATTAAATCACAAGTTACTTTGGGACTTTATTCTACTTATTCTATTTTCGATACTGAAGGTGACTAATTGATTTAATTATTTTTTTTGCTTGTTACTCAGTTAACAAATTTAATTCAACTTGAAGATCTTGTTGCAATTTAATGTTTCCTATTCCCAGATAAGTTTTTAATAAGTAGTTATTGTGTGATTAGAGTGGGAAAAGGGAAACACTGAACTTCCAAACAAAGTGAGACAAGCTTCTGAAAAGAAAGGGAACGCCTAAAAATTATATGTATATAGAAACAGGAACCGAAAACAAAATTAGCAGGTAAGATATAGCGATGGGAATTCCGGCTCTTTTTAGTGAGCTGGTTCTCTAAAAAGGCCCAGATGTAACAGTGTCGGCTTCTTAGGGCTCCCAAGCAGCTCTTCAGGTTGTTTTGTTGTTTTAATTAATTAATTATTAACAACAATATAATATTATGCACAAAATGAATTACTAATGTAAAAATGTTATTTATTTATTTATATATGTTTATTATATAAATATGCTTTTATTTATTTAGTCCACATAACATAATAAAATACAAAAAACAACTATTTACAGTTAAACTTTTGAACTCTTTAAATTTTCAGCTTTTTCTTTTAAACAAATTTAAAGTGAAACAACACAAAACACTGGAAACCACAACACAATAAAATATAGATGAAATTATGCAAAGAAAAAAGAAAAAAACAGAAGACCCAGATCTTTTCCTCGCTCCCTTCCCTATCTCTTTATGCAGACCTGAACAGAGGACAAGAGGCGGTTGCCATGTTAAAGGGAGCGTTGCCTGCAAGAGGGTCATCTCTATATAAGGAGATCCAGAGAGGTGCAAAAGAAGAAACATGAGCTCATATCATTTTTGACATGTTTTAAAAAGCCTCTGTATAAATTGTATAGCAAATTCAAAAGTGTTAAATGTTTTGGTGTTAGTAGTCTTAGAGTTAATTTTACTCTAAGTAGAGTCACATTCTTTTAATGTAACTCTGAGGTGTAAAATGATAGTAGTTAAAATCGAGTGTTAAAAATGAGTGTTTCTATTTCAAATCTGGAGGTGTTACAATGGAAACATTAACTCTTGACCTCTTAACTCTGAACTCCTACAGGGGCTATGACACTAATAGAGTAAATTCACAGACTCCGCCCCCAGCACGGCTCCAATCGAAGCTGAAGTGAAGCCGTTTCAGAACATTTTGCTCTACATATTTGAGTTGTTTGCCATGCTTGGTAAGTCATGTTTTCAAAGATTGTTTCAATTATTGTTATTAGCTTTTACTTCTGTGGCTCTTTGGAGTTGAGACAAAGCTGTGTGAAAGGCATTAGCCATGTTGCTCGGTGATAGCATAATATTCTGTTTTAGCTAGCTGAAAGGTATTGTTTGCGGGCAAATACCACAGCCTTGAAAAAAAGCTTGCATGTGAATTTTCAGTCAAATTTCTTGGTCAAATACACTTAAAACAATGTCTAGAATGTGAAATGTTGATATAATGGTGCTACTTGAAGCCTGAAAACGATCTCCCATAAAAAAAACGAGCAAACAGCAGTAGCAGACGTCCCGAGTCCCGACTGAGTTCTACGTTAGCACTTAGATCCCTCCAGAGTTTTGTGCACACGGTTTAGGTAAAAAATGAAAAAGGTTGAGGTTTTACATTTAGTTCAGTATTACCTGTTGTCTGTGTCCTTGTCTTTTGGGAAAATACTAGTAGTAGTAAAAAAATAGTAATGGCTCAAAAAGGATTCCTTTTTTTTTTACTGTGCTGCAATTGATTTGTGCCATTAATTAGTGTCAACTAATTTTTATTCAATCTCCACATAGGATATGCTTGTGAAGATGGAATATGGGGGAGAGCAGAAGTTCGTTGAAGTTCCACAAAGTGATGAATGAAGGACATGCATATTGTATTTTGTATTTATTGAAATAAGCGATGAGAATGCTGTTATTTGCATTTACCAACTCACCTATGTCAGACCTTTTGATAAACGAAATTCTAATGAAAGTGAGAACATGTACACTGTTACATCTTTCAGAAAATGTTTTGAAATTGTGGTGCACAGTTCAGAATAAATGTTTTTCAAAAACCATTGCGTCTTTTTAGTAAATGTTTATTTCCAAAAGAAATTTCTAGAAGTTCAGAACAGTAAAATTCCCGCTTTTTAGAATTAATTAGAAGTTAACTCTTACGTAGTTAAACTAAAATACTCTTTGAGAGTTAATATATAAACTCTTAACACCAAGTGTTAAATTATCAACTCCAGAGAGATTTGGTGTTTAACACTAAATCAGAGTTAACATACCAACTCTCCAAAAAGAGTTAAATTAACACTCTCTGGTGTGGACCCATATAGACACTTTAAAAGTGTTGAAATCAAATCTGACAGTGTTAATTTGGACATGCTGGATTTGCTGTGTACCTTGAATTGGAAAATGATTTGCACTGTTTAGATTCTATTTGGTGTTATTTGGCAAGGTTTTGATGTGGGTCTAGTGGTATTTCCATAGTTAAGGACAGATTTTATGTAACTGAATATGTTAATTGTTTAATAATTTATTATTGTTTAATAAAACATACATTAAACCCACAAATAAATGCAAAGTGGAAGCTAAAAATAACGAGAACGTCTGTCTCTAACAGTTTTTTTTCTCGGCTCTTTTAATTATTATCGGTGTCATGATTTTCATTTCAAGCAGACTGTGTTGTTACTAATATGCTGATCATAAAATGACACACTGTCTCATCTCAGTGGAGTATGTGAGGAATAAAGAGCATGCGATACTACACAAACAGCTTGTATTGACATGTGTTATAACCTCAGGATAAAAATGCTTGGAAACTCAAGTGCCAGTTTTAGGACGTTTACTGACCACTTTTAGAAACAACCACAGCTAGTCGCACACATACAGGAAAACTGTCCCACCCATAACAATCCGGCAGCTGAGAACCCTGAAAAACCTCTGAAGGTTCCGGGGTGCAACGCCCCCAAACATACATTAACAACAACACTGCCTATAACAACATGAATGCTCTTAAAGTTAGGTAATTTATTAGCCATCTCATGATAACTGGTTTTGTTGGGTCTGCCTATTTTGCAAACGCTCATATGGGTTGTATTTGACTGTAGGAAAAAAAATCTTTGTTTGGACCAAAAAACCTTTTAACTTAAAATTCCTGATATATTATAGAGGAAAGTACACGTCAGGTGGATTTTTTTCCTTGTCTGAATGATTCTACATACAATGACCCAGAGAGAAGTTATGGAAACTCCAGAACGATCAAAAGGTTTTTATGACTGAACAAACATCAGCCAAGTCATGTTTTTGTACAGATCATTTGATAACTCTTTAAATCAGATACTTAGTATTCAAAATTCAGTTGCTGGGCAACCTTTATTAAATCATAAAATTCTCAGGCTAAGCCAAGTGAGGCATATAGGTTCTGAATTTGTGTTAGAAGATTTATGCAAGATAGATTTCACTCAGAAAACACGTAGACGCTGAAAACAGACTCAGTCAGCATTTATTAGCTTTTATTGAAATGACCACAAACAGCACCGGTACTTCACTGGTCTAAGTCTTTAATCTGCTCTTCAATTATTGACACATTAGTGCCCTCGTGTTTATCTAGTCTTGTACAAAAAAGCATTACTGGCAAGTCGGCAAATGTATCACACCATGTTCACACTTCTGAAGCATTCTCACTGTCCCAACATCTCTGTGTCCACTGGTACACCTAAACTCGATTTCATCATTATGTTCTGAATACAGTTTATCATCTCTTTTATATTTGAACTGAATATTATGTCTGTTCATGTCGTCTCTATTCACAGTGCAGGGTTCTGTAAGACATAAAGATAAACAGTCTTTTAATGTTAGTAAAATACATGAATGTACAGAATATTGTGTTCTGTAAAGGACTCTGTGGCTACAAATAAAATTTATTTTCTCCTGCCTAATTCTAAATTGTGGTCAAACACTGGAATGGTACACAGATGATCTACTGTTGCTGTTGCTCTTGTGGGGTGATTACATTCACTGTTAATTTTATGTAATAGTTCTGTGACTATTTTACATGCTGAAGTCCTGTCCATCCCAGCCTGACTCCTCTCAGCCTCACTACAGTACTAGACACTTTAATACCCACCTGCACAATGTACATTTTTCAAATGTTTCAATTTGAAATTTCCAGATTGTCTTATTTTATTTAATTCACCTTTATGGTTATATGTATATATGTTCTCTCTTTTTGCATGTACATAATGTTCTCTCTCTCTTTTTGCACAGTTCACTGCGTGGTGTGCTCGTATAACTATGTGTGTGACAAGGGCTCTGTACTATAATTCAACTTCATCATGTCTATTTTATAATATCACCTGAAGTCAACAGGAAAAAAAATTAAAGAAGATCTTACTGGAGCTCATCATGGAAAAACATAAAACATGTTTTTCAGTAAACCTCAGACCTTACTATCCACACACTGAGAAATGATTTTTTACCTGTTGATTTCTTATGTCAAACACAACAGGCTCCAAAAAATCTATCACAGTTTTTTAAATGCTTGTGGTGTACACCACCACAGTGGACTTTAAACTGAACATTTAAGATGTTTATTGAAGGGCTTCAACAAAGCAATGCATTCACTGTTTGTGAGTAACATATTTAATTTCCTATTTTATACATTGTTTCTCATCTTGAGAGGCTCACAAGCAGTCGTGTATATTTGTGTATATATAGGTCACACCTCTGGAATTAAACAAAATTAAAAAACAGAAACCAAAATGACTTTTTACGTTTCTCTTCACACAATGTAACATGAAAAATATAAAGAAAACTTTTACTTACGGAGGCATG